>NC_137218.1:9215533-9538033 GCF_949987685.1 Ammodytes marinus
GTGGGTGTCTATGTGTGTGTGTGTGTCTCTGTGTGTGTGTGTGTGTGTGTGTGTGTGTGTCTCTGTGTGTGTGTGTGTGTGTGTGTTTGTGTGTGTCTCTCTCTCTGTGCTCTCTATGGAGTTTGACCTACATTAGCCACTGATGTCATCGTTGAGTCATAGACAGGTGCACGTGCCAATGGTGTTACCATGGTTACAGAGAGCTAATCAGTGTCAATTGTAAACAGCTGCTAATCTACACACGTGCAGACACTTGTCTCCCCAAAGGATGACACTGACAGAGGTTTTAAATGAACGCATAAGCCCAAACTGCTCCCCCTATCTCGCAAACCGTTTGTCTGACAGAAAAAATAATGACACCGTGAGAACAGGAAGATTCCAATTAATATTCAGTGTGACATTTGGGTCTGTAGTGTAAACAATTTGGCTAGGCCAGCAAGTTGAAAATGGAGTACATGTGGCCTCTTTTCTAGGGATCTTGCTCAATCCACTCACTGTTTGATTTTGATAATGCGTGCCTTCAAACAAGGCTGTCTCATGAGAAAACTAAACATTTGTTGAAAAAACTGTTTAAGTTTATGAAAGAGGGAAGTCAGCTGAATATTTATATGTTAGAATCATGTTTCTAGGATGACGTATGAATGAGCAGATAGGTTTGGCGTCATGTCCAAACTCTTCGAGTTTGGATCCTTCCCTATTCATTTGCATGGAGAGATTGTTTGTTTATTAAACCTTTAATATCTCTGAAGTTATACATTTTATGAAAAAATTGTGAATTATGAAAGTATGCTCCTGTGCAAGACGAACAGGACAAACTTTGAATGGAGTTTATACGATGAAGTATGAATGAGTAGGAACGATCATAATTCTGCATGAAATATTAAAATTCATAAAAGTTGAATTTATTTGAAATTTTGCAGTGTAGCAAAAAATTCTGAATCATACAGATTAATGTCCTGAAATAGCTGAACAATTGAAGGTGTATATGAAGTTTGTGGGAATAAGTATGAATGAGTGGCTGGGATCTGAATATTTTTCATAAAACGTTGAATAAATATGAAATTATGAATTTTTTTGAAAATGTTGAAATGGTCCAAGAAAGCCCTTGAAGAGCTGAAAATGTTGATATGTTGAACATGTATGAAGGTTGAAGTATGTTGAAGTTATTGAACGCCAAAAAACGTACGGAATAATAATAATAAGAACTAGAATTGCAATTCCTTGAAGAAATTGCGGTGTGAATGCTGACGCTGATGCTGAAGCTGATGCTGAATTTGACCCTTCACTGCTGAATGTTGATGAAGAACGAAGGATGAATATATCTGAATCAACAGAATGATTGAATGATACAATGTATGAAAAATGAATGAAAAATGAATGAATTATGACCTTGAAATTTGACCTCTAAACTACTCTGAGGTCATAATTGAGTCATAATAAACATCTGTGCAAAGTTAAAAGAAAATCCGTGTAAGTCTAAAATGTAGCTGTAACCGGGGCTTGAACCGCCAACTTTTAGTTCAGGGTAAACAATAAATAAAATTGTTCGGGGTAAACAGCTCTACCTCATGTGTCATCTACACTTAGCATGAGACATGTTCCACTTCACACAATGATATAAGTAGAAAATGTTATTCCACAAGCTGGATTCAATCCTGTGATTTTCTGATTACAAGACCAAGGCTTTAACCACTATACCACCAATCCTGTGCTAAAAACAGAGACCAGGTCTAATTTATAAAGAAACCTATATATTCCTATGGTGCTATATATTCCAAACTGCTACTTCTATCTCGCAAACCGTGAGTCTGAAAGACTTGCCCTCGTCAGACGGAAACGGGAAGAAACATAGTGAGACACTAGTTTGTTCAGTGTTTATTTCTCACCATAAAATAAAATTTCACTACATCATTATTTTAAACCGCAATATTTAAATTTGATAACTAAAAGAACCTTGTATTTTTTCAGACCTTTTTTGCTATCACTTTACCTTCATGTCCCAGTTATTTTATGATAAACCTGTACACAGAACATTTCAGAAAGGATATTGATGATAATCTTATTGACCTCTTAAGATAGAGTGGTGTAATCAAATCAACAGGTGTAAAAAATGTTCGTTCCAATATATGTTACATTGTAGGCTACCCTCTATGCATATATGCAAACATATACAAATGCATTGAGACATTGAATAATGCCCACCTTCAAAGTAAATCAGATAAAGTCTGTTGGAATATTTCTGTTAATTCACCATTTATTAAAATGTTATTGTTACATGAAAAATGTTAACCCCATAGAAAAAGGAAAATATAAAAGTCTGCCGATATAATATTTACAGCCTTACACCCTCAAAGCATGTCAGGAAAAACTTCTTAAAAACCTTTATCAGGGAAAAAAAAAAAATTGAAGAAACCTTTAGGTAGGCCAAGTCTTTGAGAGATCCCCTACCAGGACGACTGCGTGTGACAGACTAGTTAATGTTTGAATCTGTGATTGTCTGAAAGTCTTGTGCACAGTGTAGCTAATGTGGATGACACAATGTGTATCTTTGTACGGTGGTTAGCGGAAAGGAAACTGTCTCTTCTTCAAGTCATTCTTCCAGTGGCCAGATGATGAAGGGCAGCGACTGTTTCTGTTGAGCAGATGGACTCCCAAAGGAAATTGCTGTAGAGAAGATCAACAACAGAAAAATGTTTTACAATAAGACCAAATAACCAAATATGCATTTAATCACTTACATAAGAAGCAAGGTCAAATCTTATAAGTATCTTCTTACATGCTCAGTAAAGAGTTGTGGAGCCGCACTGCCTGCCCCTTATCTGCTTTTCCTCAGTCCATATGATTCTCTCCTATGGGATGGTTGGTCATGTGGCCATCTGGATGGACAGCTAACAGGAAGCATCTTTTTTTTGTTGAGTTGAGGACTCCAGGATACTGCTGCAGAAGACTCTCAGAGTAGTTTGCTGTAAAGATGAGGGGTAAATGTTATAATAAAACATTAATTAAATCACTTGTAGAACACACAAGTTCAAATGTTTGCGTAAAAAAGCATTAAATATAATCTACTTACGTTTTTGAAGCAGAGAGTTGAAGTGTCTTTTACTGCCTTGAGTTGACCTCTCCATGGTGCTGACGACTCAGCCTGGCACAGATCAAGTGAGAAAAAATCAGAAGCAATTGATCATTTCATGTTTTTCACATTGTGAGTGTCACTGATGGTTTGAGGTACAGGTACATTAGATAAAGAAAGTTTACTTACAAAATGCTTTGTTCCAGGTCAAGATGACCACTCGGGTTGATTGCCACTAGATTTTCCTGTTGCCCCAGTCTCACCATGTTTCCTCGATGCAGATCCATCACAACCGCCTCTCAGCCTGAAACCAAACCCAAATGTGCATTCTATGTTACTTACAATGAATACTGCGGACAGTGACAACAACCAAATCAGCATAGACATGCAGAGGATTTTAATACAACACTAATATAAAAAAATATGTAGTCACATACATGGCACTGTTCCAGAGAACTATGAAGGGCTTTGCAGACATCTGTGGTTGGTCTCTCTGCCTTGAGTAGATGTCTGTCAGGTCTGCTGTGAAGCCCAATGTTGGTGTTTATAGAACTCTGGTGTAACTTCTGAGCTGAGGGGCCTCCCGAGTGACAACTGTGGGGCACTTATGTAGACAAATATACAGACAAAAAAGAAATGTATTAAATAGCAGTAATGTAGAGTGCAGCAGGAGCAATAATGAATCATTACAACTTCCCGCAATTACTGATAATGATCAAAGTTATGCCTTAGTTACCAGCACTTACTTGTAGTTTCCTGTCCACTTCTCAGGACTGCCATTATATTTTATATGTATAAATATATATGTATATATATATATATATATTGGGAGAATTGTTTATTCACAATTTAAAAGGGTCGACCATTTTTCAATACGTAGTAGTTGGATTATTTAAGCTTTGCCACCCACAATATAATTGAATATTTAGTCATCGGTTGCAAATGACGCTGGTTGGATATTGGTTGAATGAAGTTTAGGGGAAGAAGTATGAGTGAGAAGAAGCGATTTTAAATGTTGCATCATTTTTAATGAAATGTTGACGAATTTTGAAGTTAGGATTTATTTTGAAAATGTTGAATAAAAGCAGACGTGGTGAAGTTGTTGAAGATCTTAAAGTTTGAATGAAGTTTCTAGAATGAAGCATGTTGATATTTATCTTGAGTGAGATTGTCCCTCCATCCCACCCTCCCTCCCAGCCTGTAAAAGGCTGGAACAGCCGAAGCAGATTTTACAGCTTGGCTGACAAGGACAATCCCACCCACAAATGTATTAGTTTTTTTTTTATTTAGTATTTTTCTGGATTAAGTTTTGTTCAAGTAATATGTTATGTTAAGTAATAAGTCGATTTACAATCATCAATGCATTACACAATACTTAGTTTTGTTAAACTTAGCAATGGTTACCCAGGTTATATACTCTCAATTTACATTTCCAATATTTCTGAGGTAATCGTACAGTACACAGGATTGTGGTAACTGTAGTAAGTTTGGAGCAAGCCAGAATGCAGACAGCACTGTGGTCGAGAGATGTAAATGTGGTCCAAGAGTGTATTTTTGTCGGTGGTAGCGGCTGTGATAAGTTGCTCGTAACCTTTTGACTGAAACAGTTCAAGGATCGGCTTGCTTGCTCCGGACAACAGATTTTCATTAAAATCTCCGCAGACTATGATTGGATGATGATCCATAATTTCTAGCGAATCCAAGAGGCTTTGCAAGTTGGAAAGGAATGAGTGTATGCTGTAGCTTGGAGGCTTGTAAACAGCAGCGATCAGCGCATTGAATGGGGCTTCAAGCTTGACAACTGTAAACTCAATGTCAGTAGCATTGTGTACGTACTGCTTTTCACGGACTTGTATATGGTCTTTTACATAGATAGCGACTCCGCCACCATTTTTGCGAACCATGTCAGGAAAGTTTGTGTACGAGACATTTCGGTTGCGATTGAACATCTTGTACCCTTGTAAATGGAGACTTTGAGCGACAAATGATCCTTGTAAGTGAGTTTCTGTTAGACACAGGACATCAGCAAGGTGAAGTTCATGGTGACTCTTGATATCAGCGATGTGAGACGGAAGTCCTTCTGTGTTGTGGTGGATGACGGTGAGAATATCTGGCCTGTTTAATGTCGCTGTGACATTCAGTAGAGGCATTAAATGTTCAAATGAAGCTTCTGCCATGGCTGCAAGACCTATTTTGACTTGTGGATTAGCATATATTTTTGTCTCATCAAAATCTAGAATATGAAGTCCACTGAGGGAAGTAACTCTGCTGAGAGCAACATAGGCCATGCCTGGCTCAAAGATGCTTTTTAGTGAGACTGCGGCGGAGGACCTTGTCATGCCTTGAACCTTGTGTATTGTACAAGCAAACGCAAGTTTTAAAGGAAACTGCCTGCGGACCACTCCCTTTTGCTTCAGTTTTTCTTCATCTCTATCAATGTACACAATATTATCAGCTGCACTGATATTGCTGGGATTTCTTGCCACATCTAGTTCTAGTCCAAGTTTGTTGACGTGTGAAGCACTACCGCCATCACTGGTCACTATTTTCGCAATACATGCAAATGTTCCATTGCAGAGACCAGACTGCACGTTGATATTTCTTGTAAGCATGACACGAGCGCCTACAGCAACTTTAATTGAGTCAGGTAACTCTTTATTGTCCCCTTTAAAAGGTGTAGCTTCTCTCGCCATTCTACCAGTTCTGGGATCTTTTCGATAGTCGTCTGCATCTATCTTTATGATGTCCGAGTGAAACAACTCTAGTGATGTCGAATTATGTGCATCAACCTGTTTATTTGTAGCGAAGACGTGGAGTATGTCTTTTGGACAGTGTGCCGGATCAGCGACAGCCTGTGAAAGCAAAGCTTTGTCTTGGTTGGATAATGCCTCTTCCTTCTCTTTAACGCGGATGCGGTTCAGCATCTCAGCAAATGGGACGTCGTCTTTCTGACGCATAATCTCAGTCAACGTGATAATCTGAAATTGGTCGCGCCAGAGGTCGATCTGAGTTGGATCATAGACGCACAACGGTTTAGACTGTCGAACAGGAGGGAGCTGATTGAAATCACCCACGGCGAGGACACACATCCCACCGAAAGGTCTGTGATTTCCTTTGATTTGTTTCAATCTGGCATCGACATAGGCAAAGAGAGACTTTGAAACCATACTGATTTCATCAATTATGAGTATCTCTGCATTTGAAAGCTCTGCCCTGACTTCATCTAGTTTATTACCAAGACCATTGAACGGAGGCTTTAAACTTCTCGGCAGCTTTAGGAGACAATGCAATGTTGTGCCTGAAATGTTGAAAGCGGCGGTGCCAGTAAACGCGGTTAACAGGACGGTAGGTTTTGACATGTCCGATTCCTCTGCATTACGAGGAAGCCTAGACAATATTTTGGATGCTTCTGCGTGGATGCATTTGATAAGATGAGACTTGCCTGTTCCAGCACCACCGTTAATGAAATAGAAGAACGGTTCCACATTTAAACCACAGACGCGTTTTATGCTCCAGTCTCTGATGGCGTAGAAAACGGACGCTTGCTTTTGGTTTAAATTTTGATACATTTGCCGCAACATTGCGGGATCTATCTCAGGGGCTTCTCTCATGATGGCAACTTCTGGTCTGTTTTCTGTCCTCAGATTATAGTCTGGCACGTTCTCTTGCACGTTATCCTCATCAGCTGGTCTTGCTTCAAGTTCCTCAATGCATTCTAACCTTTGTAGTTCACATTCGGGAGCCAGATTACACCATTCGTTTATTATAACACCATTCTGTTCAAACTCTGCGATGGCACTATCAATGTCTTCCCTGTGTTTTTCATATTTTTCTCGGTTTCGTTTCACGACACAAGACACCATCTCAGGGCGCTCTGTACCTCGTATCCAAATGCCAGCACGTTCGTGGAAGGACTGGTTGGTGGGGTAGTGTATGGATTTTAGCTCCGTCTGTGCGCGATACGGGACGTAAAGCTTTAGTAATGTGCCGTGAAATTCCTCAGGATTCTTCTCCTGTGAGAAACAACGATATTTAATAACAGCGGGTTTACCGTTTGTTCTTCTCTGAACAAATCCCATCTCATTCAGTAGGGGCACTACGTTGGGACCTTTTGCCTGTTTGCCATAGACAATTCTACAAGTGGAAGCAAAATCGGCCAAGCACATTGCCTCAAAGTCTGGAGTTTCTGGTCTGCATTGGTACTTGTCAGGTAATCCGTTCATCCACAAATTAACAGAGTCTGGCGTTCTGTTCTCTAGGAAGGACATGGGGTAACTCATTTTTAGCGCGTTGTCATCAGTCTGTACAAATATGACCTGGCGTGAACACTGTTTCATGCGTAGACCACATGCACGGGCCACACACTCTTGAGCACTGACCTCTCTTTTCTTAGAGTATGCCTGCATTACCAGTTTCATCTCATCGCTCTCATTTACATTTTCATGACTTGAATTTTGAATCATTGATTTGAGGTATTCACTTAAACCGTGTTCAGCTTTGCTGATGTAGCTGCAGATGTACATGATACACGAGTAAGGGTTGAGAATGAACTGTATATCTAAATTAGCATCCCAGGCTTCAAGGAGGGCAGGATTGTATCCATTTACCCACGAGTCTTTTGGATCACGCTTTAGAACCACCTCACTTGCTTTGGCTTTAATACACAGGCATTCTATGTATTCCTCAACCGTGAGGTCACATGACGCCAACATCTGTTCTAAAGTCAGAGATGCGCTCTCAGCTACATCGTTTAACCGCTTTAGTGCGTTGAGCTTTCTTATTGCCACCAACTCTCTCTCATCTTCCTCTTCCAATACTTTAGATCGTATTATCATGGTTTCTGGGGCTGGGATTTTAGGAAATCCAAAACGGCAGTTGGCATTGGAATATTTAACACATGTCTTTGAATGTGTTTTGCTGTGCATCTGAACTTCTGTAACTTTTTTGTGCAGTTCAGGTTGTACGTTTGGATCAGGCAACTGAGCTGTGATGTACTTGGAAACGAAGTCACAAACCGTCTGATCCGAGTCTTCCTCAAACACAGGAGCTCCTTCTACCCATACGAGACAGTGTATGTGTGGGCTTCCACGGTGCTGAAATTCCAATCTCAAAAACCAGTCCACCACTTTACCGATGGGTTGAGCGGGTGACAGTATCAAATCTCTGAACAGAGCCTCAACACGTTTGTCAAAAAGTCGCATAGAGGTCACCGGGTTTGATCTTAAGATGGACGCTTTCGCCTGCCAATCGAGTGCATCAAAATTCACTTGTTCGCCTTGTTGAGCTTTAATGGCTGTAATAACCTCTTTCCAGCGCATTTCAGCAGCAGAAAATGTAAGAAAGAATGTTGGCGTCCCCATCTGACGAATCATCGAGAATAAATCTTTGGTCGTCTTCTCCCAAAACGCGGGGGAGCCTCTGAGTGGTGTCATGAATCGGATTGCATCTTTGTTACGCACAAGTTTTTCAACCTCATGCTTGTTCTGCAACATTGCATTGGTTATTTTGCGACCATCTCGTGTAAAAGGTTTTGCTTTACGCAGCTGTATTGACATGCTGGAAGTGGCCTGATGTATTTCGCTTACAAACTGAGCGAAAAAGAGATAGTTTGTATCCCTAGCAAAACGGTCGTCTGCACAGCAAAGTCTAGTTTTGAAATAACTGCAGGGTGTTATTGTTTTGCGACGGTTTTCGTCTAGAGTGTTTTTACCAGTGGGAAACTGAACGGGAAAAGCCATTGCCTCTAGGTTAGGAGTTTTGAAAAAGCTTACTGGTTTGTTTCCCTCAGCGGGTGCAACCGAGTAGATTCCCTCACTAAAACTTAATATTTCATCTGTCAAATCAGTTGGTTGTAGACATGACTCGAGAGCAACGGCGCCATTAGGTTCATCACTCTCCTGTTCAATATTTTCAGACTGCTGCTGTGGTTGCTGACCATCAGACAACTGACTATTTGTATCCTGTTCATCGTTCTCAGAATCCATTTCTGCCTCAAAGAGTGCATCGTTCTCAAAGCTGTCAATTTCCATCATATCTTCAACATTATAGTCCGTATCATCCATGTTTTCCTCATCCGAGTCATTAGCTTCCTCATCAATTAATGGGTCACAAAGCTCTTCCTCATCTCGGATTGTTATGTCAGTGTACTGCGGATGGACCTCTTTTAGTTTAAGCAAAGCCCTCACTAGTTTAGTCCATGTTACCGTTTGAAACAACTGATGGCCGGTATAGCACAATTTCCTCTTAAGCTTTACTCTCATCACCTGAGATTCACTTCTTAGTCTCGGTAAGGCATTTACCGTTTCTTGAACTTCTGATGGGACGCAGACCAGATTTCCACAAATCTGGCGTTGGCCACCCTTGGGAAGTGGGATAATTTTGGCAAATGCTATGCATTTGGAAATGAGATGCCTCTCCAAAATGTTCAAATCACAAAGTTCAGGGGGAATATCTGCTAGCTCTAGATTGTTAGCTATGGCAAGTGGTGGCATACTTCCAGTTTTAAGGTGCTCATGGCAAGTGTGACAGATCCACTCTTTTTTTCTTTCAGCTGGTACTGTGCATTTTTGAGCATTTTGACACTCATCAGTACAGACATGAACAAACTTCCCTGTCAGGCAGGTTTGAGCAACAAGTGGATTTGTATTGTACTTTGATCTATTGCAACATTTCACTTGATTTGGAAACAAAGATCGATGGCAGCACGTGCAGCCATGTATTGGGGCCTTTTTGATATTGGATCGAAAAACTTCTATGGCATCTCGCATCTGCATGTCTTCCATCGCATCTCTAATGAGACTGTCATCCATAGAATCTCTAATAGGACTGTCATCCCTTTGGTTTTGCCTTCTTTGCATGCGTCTGTATTTTTGTCTTACATTCATCGCACAATTCATGCGATGAGTGATTCCCAATGCACGATTGTTTTTGTATTTGTTTTTCATTTGTTGTCTCATTATTTGTTTCTGTTTAGATTGGAATGCTGGGTCATTTGCATAACGATTAGTGATGTAAGACTTTTTTGTTTGTCTAACACCAGCATTTAAGTTATAGCAGGTGCGTATGTATGACCTGTGCTTCTGCTTAAAGCTTTCACTTTGTCTGTAGCGGTTGGTTATATACGTCCTCTGCTTCTGCTTAAAGCTTTCACTTTGTCTGTAGCGGTCGGTTATATACGTCCTCTGCTTCTGCTTAAAGCTTTCACTTTGTCTGTAGCGGTCGGTTATATACGTCCTCTGCTTCTGCTTAAAGCTTTCACTTTGTCTGTAGCGGTCGGTTATATACGTCCTCTGCTTCTGCTTAAAGCTTTCACTTTGTCTGTAACGATTCGTTATATAAAGCTTCTGCCTCTGCCGAAAGTTGGGGTCTTCTTGATAGCGAGAAGCTGTGATAGACATTTTGCGTTTTCGGTAACAGTTGTGATCATTGGAGTTGTTCCGTTTCCCTTTAGCATACATTTCTCTCTCTTTTCTTTTTTGTTTTGTTTGGCGAGATTCAACATTTATGACATTTGTTGCTTTTGCCTTCTGCAAAGCCATAGCTCTTCTTTTAAACTTTCTCCTTGCTTGTTTGGGAAGTTTAGATAGATTTGGTATAGCTCTGTGGTTATTTTCTGGATTACCTACTGTATAACATTCTGTTCCTGCAATGCTATGCACATCTATTAATTCATTTGAATCTGATGTAATGTCTGCACAGGGGGTATAGGCTGTGTCTGAGCATGATGGCAACAACATCTCAGTTTCAGGCTGTGTTACACTGGAAATAGTGTGAACGTTCTGCTCCCTCATGTGTGAAACTTCTGCATTTGCATCGACATGAGCCACATTTTCTTCTACAGAGATTTCCTCTACACTTTGAACAACCACATCTGATTGCATGTCAGCACAGGGTGTAGACTCTGTAACTGAGCTTGACGGCAAAGACATTTCAATGTCAGGCTGTGTAACACTGACCGTAGTGTTATCGATATGCCCCCTTGTGTGTAAAACAGCAGTGTCTGCATTAGAGTTTACGTGAACAACATTTTCATTCACAGAGGCTTCATCTACACTCTGAAAAAGCACAGGGATTAGTTCATAAGGAGCCTCTGGGCTGGTGCCTAACAAGGTAAAGATTGTGCAAAGTTTGGTTTGCAGATCTCTTAAATGGTTGAAAGTGAACATGACAGCTGTGCCAGTACTGTCTGGGCCAGTGGGAAGGCCATCAGGTCGTCTCGTGTGTGGGTCAAAAAATCCATACCTTGCTTGCTGGTCTCGGAAAACAGCAATGAAGACATGGCTCATCACCAACAGAGCGAAGTTCACTCCAGATGTCAAGCACTGAAGTCCGTCTGAAAGGTTTAAGAAGTTGCCTTCTACAGGAGTAGATGTAAACATTCCATACATTGAGTTACATTTTGTCATTATGTGATGCAGTCTGTAGCCACGTACAACCTCAGGAATTTCATCTCTATTCAAATGTCCATGAACTATCCTTCCATCTTTTATCAACTGTTCCACTGTATCCACATACATTGAATAGCCACGATCTAAAACAAGATCAAGGTCTGCGCTTTTAAGGTGACTTAACTCGTGCAGGAAAGCTAAAAATGTTGCAGAGTTACAGGAGCACTGACTGTTGTTGGCATCATGATATGTATAATGGTTCTGGCTGTGGGATGCTAACACACATGTCACATTAGCATTAGAAGGCTCAGAAACATTTACCTCTCTGTTGCTGTAAGGATCAGAATGTTCCACAGGTTCAGATTGTTTTGAGGATAAAAACTCACTTAACTTCAGCCAGCGTACTTTTGAAGCTTGAGATTTCTTTCCTTTTTTTGGCATGGTCTCTGATTTCTCAAAGGTTCAAAGTTCTCAAAAGGTTTGCTTATCAAAGGTTTTTTCTGAAAACGTTTGAGAAAGGTTTTTTCTCAAAAGGTTTGAGAAAGGTTTGCGTCAAAAAGTTTTGCTTCAAAAAAGGTTTGCGTCAAAAATATTTGCTTCAAAGGTTTTTTTCTGCAAACTGACTAGTCTCAGACTCAGTCAGAGGTGAATAAAAGAAGAGAGAAATCTGGATTTTGATACAAGGGTAGAGAGAGCAAGCAAGCTTTGGGGAGGTAGATCTGAATGTCCCCGGGAATACTGACTAGTACTTCTCAGTCAGAGCGTGACACAGGGAGAGAGAAGACAGATTTAGCAGAGAGTACAGACAGAGCAGAAAGCGACCGCTTGCCCAGACTGTGAATCTGCAACAAGAAGCGGTCAAAGGGGTTGGGGGTTGGGATGGTAGAGTCAGGGTACAAGACCAGGCGTCTGGAAAACAGAGAGTGGAAAACAATTATTCATTTGAAATACATTCTTCCTAGCAATTGCAGAAATAGTTGCCTAAATGCATGTAGGGCTGGCCATAATAGATCAAATATTCTATATTGGTTTTTTTTACACTACAATACAATTTGTCAGCAAATTATCTTTATTTCATTGAGCAGTAACAGTCTTTTCCCTACGTTAAGGAGCGGTGCTGCGCCACTGTTAAACAGCATTTAGTTAATGAATAGAGCGGGTGGGTGCCACCACGTAAACTGCTGAACAACAGGTGTTGGACTGAATACCTAGTAGGTCTATATGGCTGCCTATCATCCACGTTGCGCTCTGTTTCTCTGTGTGACAGCAGGGAGCGTATGTGAGAGACACACACATATCTGCAGACACACAGCCCGCTGCCAGCGACTTAACTCATGACACTCTTATCAAAAAAGCTGTTTCATGAAGTACAAGTACAAATCAAGTGTGAATTGGTCCTGCTTTTCACTGTAGTGGGATGTCTTGGTAACTTCCTACTATCAGCGCTGTCATCCACTACTGCCAGCTCTTCTAGCAGTAGTGGACAGGTGGTGGGACACTGAAGCAGTGATGCAGACATCATGCTTTGTTTGTGTATTATCTATCTCCACTCCGTTCAATGCTTCTGCATTTGATTTAAACAGTTACGCAACATAGCGAGTAACGCAAAATAAAACAAAAAACATATGAAGTGGCGCATTAATAATGAAACTTTTATAATGCAGTCCGAATTTTGTCCATGGAGCAGCTTAGGTAAATAATAGCCTGGGGGCAAAACACCCTTTTTTCGGAAAAGAGACATGGATTGTTGTATAAGGTTGTTCTCTAGAAATAATATATAGGACCTTCAAGGATCACAATCTGGGTAAATGGACTTGACTTACATAGCGCCTTCTAGCCGATTTTCTCAGCCCCAAAGCGCTTTACATATCTTACCACATTCATACACCGAGTGGTGGACAACCTGGTGAGCTACCTACTGGAAAGCTTCAGGGGCAACATTTGTATCTTATAGATTCCATCATGAAACGTTGCCAGTCGATTACTGACAGAACAATTATATGTTGTAGTTTTTTCAGAAAGGTTTGCATAAATATGAACATTTGCAATATCTAACTAATTATGTGTATATTTGCATCTACATTTGCATTACCTGGTTGTCCACCCAGGTTGTGATCCTTGAATGTCCTAGATATACTTTCTGGTGAAAACTTTTACAACATTCCATGTCTACAAACCTACTTTGCCCCTGGGTATAATGCAAATTAGGGGTGCAAACTATTCACTTACGATACGTGTGTTTTGTATATCAATGTGTAAATGTTGGTGATTATACAGACGGGACTGAATACAAGTAAAATTATCCAGTCAATGATGTACTATGTTGTCAATAACAGCACACATTCTCCTTTACTCACCAATTAAGCACAAATTCTTTTCCTTGTTCTTTTCTAAAAGGAGATAAAAAAATATGTTAGACATGTCTTAACTCATCATTCTGTGAGTATGTGTGTACAGCTAGCAACATGACACACACACACTATAACTATCTGCTAGCCAAAGTTATTTTAAAAATACCCTGTATATAGTAGGGGTGTAACGGTACACTAAAGTCACGGTTCGGTACGTACCTCGGTTTTGAAGTCACGGTACGGTACAGTACGGTACGGTTCATAGTAAACGGAGAATGAACAGCTTTAGCTGTCAGTAACTAGCTGACAGTAACATATATTTATTTTGAATTGTTTTAGTTTTACAGTCTCTAGTGTTTTCTCTCTGATGATGGCGTTTCCTCAGCGCAGTTTCCTTCCTGTTTTTAATTAATTTCTTATTTTGGGGTATGGATGGGTGGGAGGGGGAATGTTTTTGCATGTATGCATATCTCTGGGTGTGGGGTGTGGGGGGGGGAGTTGTATTAAGCACTTTGTTACATTTGATTCTATGAAAAGTGCTCTATAAATAAAGTTTGATTGATTGATATAAATAAAATGCATAACAAATATAAAAATACTGCTGCAATTCTCCAATAAATAAAATACTTATTAAATACTAGTGAATGTGCAGCATAAACTAAAATTGCAATGAAAAAATATAGTGTTAATGCTCAGCAGGCTCTGTGAGCTGGTGTAAACAAAGGGTATGTCATCTTTAAGGGTCTTTTTGAAAAAAATAAAATATTGCTGCAGCTCTCTTAAACTCTAAAGTGCTCTTATAAATATAAAAATTATCAAATAAAAGTGCTACTGCAGCATTAATTAAATGACAGCTTGTTTATTCAGTATAAAAAAGAAAATAATGTCTGGGTTTTGCCCAGCTCGTCTTTCTTCACAGTAATGGTGAGAGTAGCCAAACACCTGATGGTGCCTTTTCAAATGCGTACATGTTCGACGTGTTGCCTCCTACATAAGCGATCGCGGTGAAACAATAACCTGTGTGCCGACATTGTTCCACACGTCTATCACTGTTTTCATGATTCACCTGGAATCCGAAATTATCCCTCTAACGGGATTTGAATGAAAGGGGGACGCCTGCGCGCTCCGGTTTCCTGTTGTCTTTCGCCATGCAGTTCGCTCTCTGTTCGAAAGCACTGTATAACATTTTGATTTGGACTACTCATAGACTGTAAAAGAGGGGGGGAACGCTGCTACTACAACTGCTAATAGTGATGCAAACGGAACACTAGAGCGGAGAGGTGTGTATCTCCTGCTCTGACCGCAGCTGGGAGGGACTGCTGCGTGAGGACTCGGCCGCCTGTCAGTGCTGTG
The DNA here is from genome assembly GCF_949987685.1 of Ammodytes marinus. NCBI lineage: Eukaryota > Metazoa > Chordata > Actinopteri > Uranoscopiformes > Ammodytidae > Ammodytes > Ammodytes marinus. The sequence goes on from NC_137218.1 coordinate 9,230,695, forward strand.
GGAAGGGGGGGAGTGGCCGTTGAGCACCCGCTGGCCGCTGCTCGTTTAGAAGTGTTAAGAGCGATACATGCTTTAGCGACAGCACAGGGTCTCCAAAAGTCACCAATAACACCAGAAAAAGTAGCTAGATTGGTCGCTGGTGGCTTTTAAAAAAAAAGAGTCGCCAGAGCGGTCTGAAAAGTCGCTGAATATAGCGGCTAAGTTGCTAACACTGCCTGACCCTCATGCTCACCATGGAGATAATAGACTCAATCGCTGCTGGCTGCTACTGCGCACGTGCGAGCCGAGCCGCAGGCTAAATGGTCCGGGGGGAACTCCGACGACAAGTTTTAAGTTCCACACCGCAAAACAAGCCTGTACATTCGCCATATAATAACGTTATGTACGCCACGAACGGACCGCGGTCCACCTCTGTAACACCAAATACGTGCCTGTACCGTCACGGTACGGTACAAATACGTGTACCGTTACACCCCTAGTATATAGGCCTGTAAACAAACCAATTACTGAAATTATTGTATTGGTATCCAAAACAGTGTTGTGCAACTCCAGTCAGGCATCCTGGGTCATTTTACAGACAGACAGACAGACACACACACAAGGAGCTTAGGTTATAATGCAGATTAGGTGTGCAAACTATTCACTAATCAGAAGTTTATTTTGGATATCAATGTTTTTTTTTATACAGAAGGGACAGAATAAAAGTAAAATTATCCAGTCAATTATGTAGGCTGCTCTGTTGTCAATACCAGCACACACACACGCGCACACACACACACACACACACACACACACACACACACACACACACACACACACACACACACACACACACACACACACACACACACACACACACACACACACACACACACACACACACACACACACACACACACACACACAGCATTAAATCCCATTATTCTACATTAGTATGCACGTTAAACAGCTAGCAACATGTCTCTCTCCCGCTCTCCAACACGCGCGCGCGCAAAATACCCTCAGTTCTGTCCCGTTAAACGGCTCTGTCCCGTTAAACAGCTCTGTCTCTCTCCAAGTGAGACAGACACACACACACACACACGCACACACGCACACACACACACACACACACACACACACACACACACACACACACACACACACACGACAAAGTACTATCTGCTAGAAGTTATATAAAAAATGCCCTGTGAAGGCCTACTGTACGCAAACAGAGTATTAGCATTATAGCATTAGCTTTAAAACCCATTGTCATGCTAACATATACCAAAAACAGCAAACAACATTTTTATTAGGGGGATATGAGGATTTACTGGTATGTATGATACTCTAAACATACTGACAGCTTAAATTTTTGAATTTCCAGCTTAACTTTGGTGTCTTAGTGTTAGAGAGTGAACAAGAAGACGTTTCTTTTTTAGTTCGGGGGCTGACTTTGTTAATTTAGAAAGCTAAAGTTGACATTAGCGGCTAAATGTCCGTCGAGTGCTAACAATGTTATCAGGGGCTGTAAAGCCGTTGGCATGAAAACAACACAAGTTATGCTGCTGAGAGGGTGTATTTCCTGCAATGTGTAACCCCCATAGTTATCAAGACAATAACTGATAAAACATTATTTTAAACAACTCAGCCTTCGTGTTTTATGGTGAAAGAGTTGGACGTTAATCACTCACCTCAGACAGAGCGAAGAACTGTAGCTTGGCAGCTGCGCGTGCGGGATACTGATACGGGACGCATTCAAGGACCGTTGTAATTCCGAACACTAAACACAAGATTGTTTCTCAAGCCCAGTTCAGGCCAAAGATTAGCAGCTAACTCCATCCAGTAATGTACTGAACTGCATGGATAGGCTACAATAACGTTTTCACGCACATATTGTCGTCGCTGTTTGTATTGTTTTATGTTCTTTTGTATCTGGACTTAGAGTCTGTAATAAAAATTATCTATCTATCTATCTATCTATCTATCTATCTATCTATCTATCTATCTATCTATCTATCTATCTATCTATCTATATCAATATGTATATATAGGTTAGATGCATTTATATGATTATTATAAACAGCTGTACAGTTTGTTTGGATCGCGCTCTCTCATCTCTCTCTCTCTCTCTCTCTCTCTCTCTCTCTCTCTCTCTCTCTCTCTCTCTCTCTATCTCTCTCGAGGTGCGCGTGTGACAGCTCGCTGCACAGAGCCACAGACTGCACTAAAAACAGACTGTAACTCGCTCAATTCTGAACCGATTTTCATGAAATGTTGTTTGTTATGAAGATAGAACAATGAATCATGATACTGATTACGTGTTGGAATTAAATTCAGTTACAGGGACGCTGACCCACGGATTTTGTGTGTGTGTGTGCTCACGGGGAACTTTAGGAGGGGGCGGGGGTGAGGACGCTGACGTGCGTTGCCTAGGCGACTGCGGGATTTCCAAGATGGCGGCCGTTTAACAAGAAACGTTTTTGATAAGGCCATGTAGTATTATTGTATTGATCACATTTGGTTTACGTTTATGTTCTGTTTCAGACACATTTTTATTTCAACTGCAACTCATGCAACCATTGAAAACACTGACATAAAAGTGTATATAATAGTATAAAGTGTTTTTAAAATTATTTTATTAAAACATTTTCATACACTATATGAGAGACAAGTTAAATGTAAAACCCACTTACCGGCAGTTGAAGTTGAAGTTCTTAGTTTGTAGAAATCCAAAATTATTATCTCTCCCGTTGACTGTTTGCCTGCAGCATCCTTAGTTACTGCAGCAAATTAACAGAGATTGGCCCGTCATTTCTAGCTAAAAATATTAGGGCTGTCAAACGATTGACATTTTTAATCAGATTAATCACAGGGTAGCAATGAAACGGGCCGTGGTACCCCACGGCCCGTTTCATTGCGGACTGTTGGGTAAAAGAAAGGGCGATGTCCCACCCGAAAATACTGGCAGCGCGACGCAACATTCAGCTCAGTATGGTCCCCTCGGGAGACGTGCATGGTGCTGTCGGAGCTCACCAGCGCGCAGGGACTTCTTTTCTCCCAATGAGTAAAAAGTAATATTCTCAGTTTGCATAACTTTTGCCAGCACTTCAAGATCGGATCATCAGTGCAGTTTTCATAGGCTTAGGTGGCGATTGATTCACCCCGTCAACTCATGCACTGAGTAACATGAAAGAAAACCAGAGCTAACCAGAACTAAGCAGTTGCCTAGGACCCCCGACCGCCAGCCCCCCTCACCCCCATTTTATTTTTTGTTTATTTTTTTGAGTTTGTGTGTTTGATATTAACATCATATTATGCAAATTTAATGTATCATACAGAAAAATGTGGAATACAATGTGTTGGTCTAGATAGTTAATTGCCTAATAATTTAATCAGTTCATCTGGGAGGTAATCCGAGGTTAATTGATCACGTCACGTTCACGTCCATGCACAGTGTGTATTGAGTTTATTTTTTTTTAAAATGGGGCTGCCCTCAGTTGCCCATGCACTGTGTATAGTCTATACAGCCTTTTTCAGCCTCGTCTGTGGAAAAAAAAATAGCTGGACAACAGAGATCTTCTGCTTCGTTCCTCTCACTGCATTTAGATGCATTCACTCTATTACAGAGAAATATGTCCCATAAAAGAAAAAGAGCACCAAGCCCAACCCAGAGGACCCTGCATAATATTTTATTTAAATTAATATTTTCATGGAAAATCCAAGTGTCTTTCTTCAATAGCTTCTAATTCACCCGACCTAGTGTCTCCAAATTATTTGTTCACACAATTCTTCAGATTTAGCCTCTTAATTTTCCTCTCAAAGTGCACCAGATTCATGCATTTTACTTAAAAAAGGTAAAAAAAAAATCTCCCGGGGGGGCATACAACGGGACCCTCCTAGAAGGGCCGCGATCTAGAACATACAAGTGTTTTTCTATTGTAGAGTCACCAGAAGGTGGGTAACAATGTATTTTACTATAAAAAAAATCCCCCCCAATTTCATCTGGGAATAGAAATCCTAAACTCTGTTTCTAAAGGCAGGCTAAGGTGTAAAATGTTTTTGCCTTTGCTGCACCTAATGCAGAAACAACAAAATTGTTAAACTAACCACGGTGTAAGCCATATGTTTATACAAATGCTATGCTGCATATTCAAGAAGAGGCTAGGAGGGATTCATCACAGTATACCCACTACAAAAAGATAGACTACACCACTGGATGTAGGCTATATAGAATGGCATTTATTTGGTTAATCCATAGGTTTGGCATTCCTGAATACAACTTGATTGCAGTCCGCTGTGTGTGTGTGTGTGTGTGTGTGTGTGTGTGTGTTCAGCAGTTGTTCTCTTGAAAGAGCACCATGTTGGTTCAAACACACAACGCATCTACAGATGATTGTGCTGTCAATCAACAGACAGGAAGTGATGTCACTCACACACACACACACACACACACTTCCATTTTCCGTTCACCACACACCATCACCTGACCCTAAATTGGACCCCTATCTCTTTTCCATATTTCAATGATGTCTTCTTTTATTTTGAAGGTTTGGGGAAACCAAATTTGATCATTAACTGGAGCAACATTAAAAGAATGTGTACGTAGCTGTCCAAGACACGGGAACGTTGCAGTACAATCGCTGATAAAGATAGTGAAGTGACATGTATATTTGTGCACAACAAAATCCCCAAAAGCATTCACGAGATAATGCGTTCATAATAATCAAGGTCACAGTGACTTTGACATTTGACCTTTGACCTCTACAATCGTATGAGGTCATCATTGAGTCAGAATCAACATTTGTGCAAAATTTGAAGAAAAACCGTGGAAGCGTTCATGAGAATGCAGTCACAAAAGGCAACGCCAAAGTGACCTTAAAATTTGACATTTGACCTCTAAACTCTTGTGATGTCATCTCTGAGTCATAATCAACATCTGTGCAAAATTTTAAGAAAATCCGGTGAAGTCTAAAATTTGGTGTTGGAACGGGGAATTGAACCCCCAACCCTGTGTTCAGCTCAATCAGGATACTACCATGTAATGTCCTGAAGGAGCTGAACATGTAGAATGTGGTATGAAGTTTATCGGATGAAAACTGACTGAGTAAAGGCAACTTGAATTTTGTGTGTGTGTGTGTGTGTGTGTGTGTGTGTGTGTGTGTGTGTGTGTGTGTGTGTGTGTGTGTCTCTGTGGTATGTGTAGGGTGTGTGTGTGTGTGTGTGCGTGTGTGTGTGAGTGTGTCTCACTGTGGTGTGTGTGTGTGTGTGTGTGTCTTTGTGTGTGTGTGTGTGTATGCGTGTGTGTATGTATGTGTGTGTGTGCGTGTGTGTCTGTCTGTCTCTGTGGTATATGTAGGGTGTGTGTGTGTGTGTGTGTGTATGTGTGTGTGTCTCTCTGTGTGTGTGTGTGTGTGTGTGTGTCTGTGTGTGTGTGTGTGTGTCTCTGTGTGTGTTTGTGTGTCTGTGTGTGTGTGTGTGTGTGTCTGTGTGGGGGTGTCTGTGTGTGTGTGTGTCTGTGTGTGTGTGTGTGTGTGTGTGTGTCTGTGTCTGTGTCTGTGTGTGTGTGTGTGTGTGTCTGTCTCTGTGGTATATGTAGGGTGTGTGTGTGTGTGTGTGTGTGTGTCTGTGTGTGTGTGTGTGTCTGTGTGTGTGTGTGTGTCTGTGTGTGTGTGTGTGTGTCTCTGTGTGTGTGTGTGTGTTTGTCTCTGTGTGTGTCTCTGTGTGTGTGTGTGTGTGTGTGTGTCTGTGTGTGTGTGTGTGTGTCTGTGTGTGTGTGTGTGTGGGTGTCTATGTGTGTGTGTGTGTGTGTGTGTGTGTGTGTGTCTCTGTGTGTGTGTGTGTGTGTGTGTGTGTGTGTCTGTGTGTGTGTGTGTGTGTGTGTGTGTGTGTGTGTGTGTGTCTCTCTCTGTGTGTGTGTGTGTGTGTGTGTGTGTGTGTCTCTCTCTCTGTGCTCTCTATGGAGTTTGACCTACATTAGCCAATGATGTCATCGTTGAGTCATAGACAGGTGCACGTGCCAATGGTGTTACCATGGTTACAGAGAGCTAATCAGTGTCAATTGTAAACAGCTGCTAATCTACACACGTGCAGACACTTGTCTCCCCAAAGGATCACACACAGAGGTTTTAAATGAACGCATAAGCCCAAACTGCTCCCCCTATCTCGCAAACCGTTTGTCTGACAGAAAAAATAAGTATACCGTGAGAACAGGAAGATTCCAATTAATATTCAGTGTGACATTTGGGTCTGTAGTGTAAACAATTTGGCTAGGCCAGCAAGTTGAAAATGGAGTAAATTTGGCCTCTTTTCTAGGGATCTTGCTCAATCCACTCACTGTTTGATTTTGATAATGCGTGCCTTCAAACAAGGCTGTCTCATGAGAAAACTATACATTTGTTGAAAAAATTGTTCATGAGCTATGAAAGAGGGAAGTCAGCTGAATATTTATATGTTAGAATTATGTTTCTAGGATGAAGTATGAATGAGCAGATAGGTTTGGCGTCATGTCCAAACTCTTCGAGTTTGGATCCTTCCCTATTCATTTGCATGGAGAGACTTTTATGTTTAATAAACCTTTAATATCTCTGAAGTTATACATTTTATGAAGAAATAGTGAATTATGAAAGTGTGTAACTGTGCAAGACAAACAGGAAGAACTTGAAATCGAGTTTCTACGATGAAGTATGAATGAGTAGGGACCATCATAATTTTGCATGAAATATTAAAATTCATAAAAGTTGAATTTATTTGAAATTTTGCAGTGTAGCAAAAAATTCTGAATCATACAGATTAATGTCCTGAAATAGCTGAACAATTGAAGGTGTATATGAAGTTTGTGGGAATAAGTATGAATGAGTGGCTGGGATCTGAATATTTTTCATAAAACGTTGAATAAATATGAAATTATGAATTTTTTTGAAAATGTTGAAATGGCCCATGAAAGCCCTTGAAGAGCTGAAAATATTGATATGTGGAAGTTGTATGAAGGTTGAAGTATGTTGAAGTTATTGAAGGCCAAAGAACGTACGGAATAATAATAATAATAATAAGAATAAATACGCAGAATATTAAAGCTGTGAATGCTTTCAGCATTCACACCAATAAATACGCAGAATATTAAAGCTGTGAATGCTTTCAGCATTCACACCAATAAATACGCAGAATATTAAAGCTGTGAATGCTTTCAGCATTCACACCAATAATAATAATAATAATAATAAGAATAAATACGCAGAATATTAAAGCTGTGAATGCTTTCAGCATTCACACCAATGACACAGGTGTTGCCAGTAAAGTTGTAGCGAAACCTGTTTTTAGGAATACAAGAGATAATGGCCCCTGCGTGAAAATGTCGGCCGCACATGAATGAACACAGACATGGGCCAAAGTACAACAGAGACTCGCTCCAGACACACACATGCACACTCAAACAATAACTTCCACTCGTTCACCGTATGTACTTTATAGCCTGACTCCACAGTATCTACATGATTCATGAAGTGTTCTATTCCACATGGACAAAGATAAAGGTGTGACCCAGTTTTTTTTCTTGAGTCTGGCCATTCTACTCTCCAAAACAGTTTTTCACACATTTCCTTTTTCAAGTGTCACTTTCAATCCGCCTGGCCATGGAAAAAGTAAAGAAAGGCAAGGCAAGGCAAGGCAATTTTATTTATAAAGCACATTTCAGGCACAGGGCCACTCTTTTCTCTAAAAAAACAAATTTCTGCTGGAATCATAACGTAAATAGGAAAGATATATTGGCTACGATTTCCTGTCCGCCCTTTCATCTTTCTACGACTAAATCTGCTCAACCAAAAACATTTACAATTCGTTTTTTTGCCAGAGATCTATATTTGACAATTTTCCAAAACGATTATAACTTGTTTTGCAGTGTAGACAAGTATTAGGCCTGTGGCTGCTGTAGGAAACTTCAAATTAAAAGGTCAAGTAAGTATGAAATATTAAAAAGGTATGGGGCTGTTTTTGAGGGATATTCATTGACCATGAAATCGTGTGAGGAGGGCTACAGCTCAGGTCTGGAGCTGTAAGGCAAATACAAATATTTTTTTTCCACAGTTCGAAATTGAAAACCTCCAGCTGCAGACTTGTGTTGAATAAAGTCTGCTGAAGTCAAATCGATTATAGGCTTTTTCATTTTGTCAATTGACCTCTAGATGTCGGTCATTTAGGTTTGATATTTGCACGTTTCAGAATATCTTCGGTTCATTTTCAACTTCTATAACAAAAGTTTTAATTTTTATTTTACAGCAGATACCCAGTTCATTTGACCAAATGAGGAACATAACAACAACACCATTGTGTTTGTACATCACACAAGATTTAGTTGCACAGGTAACGACTATTATTCCTCTAGACACTTAACTATTATTGACATGATTAAGGACATATTTCCTCAGTTACAGATAGAACGTTTGTGAACAAACAAAAGCAGCAAATCTCACATTGTTCACCAGGTTCTGAGTGTTAAATGATTAGCAGAATGGCTTTCGATTCAAGAGTCGCTCCAGCACTAAAATCTCAATCGATTGTAAATTTGCAGTGAGGCTGAACTTAAGCAGACAACTCCCACCAACCCGAGTCTTCTCAACAATAGGATGCTTCAACACCATGGGCTGCATAGTTTAGCACTTAAAGTTTACAGTCTAGTATTGCTAGAAGCATAACTTATTTACATCAGTAATAAAAAATAAGCAGTTTACACAATAAAAAATAGGGTTACAGTTAACATTTATGATTATTTAGGGTCAGTCAATCTCCATCAAAATGTTTACATACTGTATGTGAAAATAAGCCACGCAATTCATGTGGTGTTATTTTGTAGGCACATTTTCACTGTGACTTTTGAACAGTGTTCTGTGTGTTCGAGACTGTGTATAGACAAATAATATTGCTATGCCACACTTAGCTTGCAGAGTTAAACATTTCAGTTTGTACAGTACTAGTAGTCAGTAAGGGTGGAAGGCTAGTTTTATTGTTCAACCAGAAGAGATAAGTTAACTAACTAACCGGCCAGTAAGTGCAATTAAGCGTGAAATCCATTGTATCCCACCCTTTGAAGCTATTGTACCCATTGGGTAGAACATAAATATTTAATGTATTTTGTCATGTGTTTAATGTTGTTTTTGTGCGAATGCTCCCTAGTTTGGGTGCAGTGGGCACAATTTAAAAGTTAAGTTATTGTGGAGCTTACACACTGGTCATATGAAAAGTTGAGGTCTATATGTTAAAGTGATAACATCCCTCTTGAGCTCGATAGCAGTAGCAGAGCTGATTTACATTGAGTTGGTTATCCAAATACAATCTTATCATGCCGGTCTAATACCCCCTGGCTCATATCCTTCATCCCTCGTGTCCTTAGATCTAAACAAGGATTCCCCTCTGATAAGATCAATGAAGAAAGCCTTATGCAGGTGTGATTACAAGGAGCCCTGTAAGAACTATGAGGATACCAAGCTACCAATAGTGGAATGTATTATCATACGTATTATGTATCCATCATACTGATAAGAATGTTTTTCACAGGCACATCTTACTTACAAGTGCTGCATCAGTCAAGATTTCTTGTTTAATTTTTTAGAGCCTGTTCGTTTTCAGTGTTTGGTTATCCTGACATTGTTAAACTGACACTGATTATACTGGACAATGCTATACTTTGGAATTCATGTTCTAATAGCACATCTATGGTGCTACCCTGAGCAAGGGCATACCGAATTACGGTACCTCACAAAGGGCAATATTCAATTCGATGACAAAATAAAAAAATACTGAAGTGTGCTTTAAGGTTCTGTTTGTCTACTGCTTTGTCCCCATGGGTCTACCTGAGCTGACACAGAAAGACATTTGGTATTACAAGCCACACAACTGTCCCTGACTTGTGCTTCACTTCGTGATTGCAATTCAGCTTTTCCACAAAGAAAGAGAGACAAAATGTTCCCTGTGCGTCACTTTTTTGTTGTTGTTGCTTCCCACTGTAGGACAAGTGCGGAGGGACTTAGTGAAAGTAAACATATTTGATGTGTTTTATGAGAAAATGAAAGACAAAGCGTGCGGAAAGAAAACGGCTTCACAGATGTGTGTCTGCATTCTAAATTATAGATTGTGTGCAGATTTTTGACATGCTGGCAGAAAAAAAAGGTACAGTGGTTTTTATCCAATGCATTATATATAAAAGTTGTTACATTTTGCTGTTCCTACCAGTTAGAAAAACAATTATTTACATTTTGTTACAATTACATTTATTAAAAAAAAACTGAAGTGTCAAAACCTGTCATGGTTAGTCTGGTCAAAAAGAAACAACTGATTTAGATTTACAATGGAAGCTCTTATTTTCATTTAGATTAAGTAAGACATCTTCATTGTTATTAACTCAATTCCCATTCTTTACCCAAGAGGCACAGGCATGCATAAATAAATCATACCTTTATAGTCTTAAGTCTGGTTTTGAACTACGCACCATTCATAATAAATGATGACAATTTATACATAATTAATGTATACATACATAAAATAAAAATCTGTTCAACAGCAATCCTGATTAAGTTTGTAATTAATTTCATTCTGACACGCAACAAGAAAAAGAAAAATGCAAAAATACTGTGTATTTATAATAACTATTTACACAACTGCATGAAAACAACATCTCTTTCAACAATTATTTTTCTTTAAATGCATGTACACAAACATTTTTCAGGGATTTAAATTTAATCTCATGGTCTTCATTCGGTGGGTGACACAAGCCCAGATATATTCTACATGGACACTTTTAGTTCCTGTTGGAGGATTCCCGTACTGAATGAATGTAGACTTAATTGACCCCACATTTGGCAAAACAGAGTGAAGAGGGATTGTTGAACTGCCCGAGGGCCTGGTGCTGCTAAATCTTCATTTAGCATTACTGAGGAAGAGGGCTACCACTTGACTTTCATTCATGCCTCATTACACTTTGCAGTTTTTTTTCCTTCCCTATTTTCTGTTTCTCTTCCTACCCACAATCCCCTGCTCGTTTTTTCCCAAGCCTTTCCTTTTCTTAAATTTCTGGTTATCTTGGTGTCTACCTCTCCTCAGACCTCATGCTGGGCAGTGCTGAGGAGGTAAACTGTTAGGTCCGGGTTAAATTTTTATCTACATCTGTTCACTGCCTTTCCTCCCTCTCTGGCCCACTAGCTGGCCATTATATCACATAACAGACATGCAGTGCCATTAGACGCCCGCTGCTATTCTCCTTTGACTAGTACATCCCCCACCCGCTCTCATTTTGTTGGTCTGTTTTCAGTGTTTTTCCTCATTCTCTCACTCTATTGCCCTATTACTAGCTTGCTGCCATTGTTCCCCCTTTTTAACTGTAATTACCTCTCTCTCTTGCACACACACACACACACACACACACACACACACACACACACACACACACACACACACACACACACACACACACACACACACACACACACACACACACACACACACACACACACACACACACACACACACACACACACACACACACACACACACACACACAGTAATCAAGTTGTATTCAAGAATGCACAACCTATAAATTCGCCAAATAAATGCCATTATCATACACATGCTCGTGGTCAGACACAGACACGCACACATGCACACACACACACACACACACACACACACACACACACACACACACACACACACACACACACACACACACACACACACACACACACACACTGATTAGTCTTCTGACCTTGATGCTACAGAAACAATGATTTAGTCAGCTGCATGCTAATTATGTGTGTTTAAACCATTATTTGGTGTGAATTTAATTCCCAGCTTCTCCTCCGTTCCTCTATAGGAGACATGGTGAGTGTCTTACCATGCTGTCATGGTAAAACATCTATAAACAATAAGCACAACACATGCACTATTTTATGAAAGCAACAAGTACGTAGGATTTTGTAATCTTGCATGGCGTCCTTTAACAACTTGTTCATGGATCTGTCTTGGTCATGGTTGAAAGAAACCAAACATTGACAGTTGATGGTAGTGAAGAGGATGTCTCATGTAAAAGTAAAACACTCTGCTGTCCTCCTTAGATCGTTTTACTGCACTGTAAAAACATGCGACGGGACAAGTCATTTGGAGCGGTCTGTATCCTCAGTAAGAGACAATACCTCATAGCTTGATTTATTGCACACAACACCAATTCTGCTCTTGCCCATACCCACGTCCAGCATGTGACTTTACCCTCTTATATAGATCCTTTCCTTTCAAAACAACAAGGAACAGACTGGAGCATTAATCAAACACATACTGCAGAGAAATGCTTCTCCCATACAAGCCTCTTTTTTTTCTCTCTTCTGGAAATGTGATTAGAGAGCATAGTCTAAAGCTGAGAATGGAGATACAGGTCTGTTGGCATCCCAGTGGCCACAGCTTGCATTTCTATAGGGATATGCTACATAAACAATTTACCATATCCAATGAATAAAAAGGATTAGATTAGACTGTCTGTGTACGCACAATATGAACCATAACAATGCTATTAGGGCATGGAAGGATGAAGAACATTGGCGTAACATTGTTGCGTGAGATGATTTGTGAGTCTGTATGTCATTGGTGTGTTTGTTGGGAGGGCGTCTATGGCAGGGCACAAGCCACCATTAATCCCCCTCTGATTAATCAAATTTTTAGTTTGTGAAAGTTAATTGAAATGTATTTTTATGGGGATGATTTATGTAAAAATTAAGTAAATGTAATAGATTAAGGTATATTCAATGAGTGTCTGCATGGTTTAGTTGCATTGCTTAAAATGACTGAAAAACCTGAAAGCTATCCAATAGTTAAAGGGTTTTTCATTGGAAGGACACCTTTGGGAATGGCTTTTTATCCCTAAAACCCCTTAAACTGTAGAGATAACCCATTAAAAAAAACCTAATATATTATAATCCATTAATTCATCCAATAATTGACCTCAAATGTGGGATGAACCCTTGACTTTCCACCTTAACTAAGGAAACTTGCTGCTTTTGAAGGGGTACCTTGGATATTATTTACATACACTATAATAATAATAATAATACTTTGTTTATCATTTATTTACCTCTTACAACACCGTTTTCAAATAGAAAACAGAAGAACGCCCTAATTTATTGAATTATTTCAATTTAATTGAGCTAGTGTAAACTTTAATCCCCGAATGCTGACTTGAATTGCAATATTCCCCGAATACAAACCAAAATCCCCATTTTTATGTAAACTATATTAATTAGCCCCTTATTTAAATGAATTAATTAATTACAATCTTCTTAATTAAAATAAAACCATGGTGAGTTAAAGGCATTTTGTCTTACAAAGGGATGTCTTGACTTATGTTTGGTTTGTCTTCAGGGGTAAATTGGGTATTAATTAAGGTTGTATTAAGCGTTTGGTATTTCATGCTATTGCAGGGAGGCAGCTGCCCCCTCTGGGTGGATTCCTGCTGTCCACATTATCTCCATGGCTTGTTGAGCTGCAGAAAGGCTAAAAAGTCAGTGAGCTGCTCCACAATTTATAATATCATATCAGTGGGGTTTTTCTATTATGCAGATAACAACTCTTCCATGTTAAGACCCTGTGGAGTGTTCTGTGCTGGTGAACTATTTGCTTTACCTGCTACAAAAACACACCGGATGTGGGCTGAGTCATGTTGTAAAAAAGACCGGCAGAAATGACAACTGTGTAGCTTCATTGATCATTTGAACCTCTTTTGAATTGTTTTTAGTGTACAGCACATTGACTGGCAATTCCACTCTTTGTAGCTCAACTGCTTGATAAGATCCGACCTAGCACCAGACACAAAAAGACAAAGTTCGCTACGAGCTGGGAAAGGAAGTGGAGCAAGTAGCAACAAAAAAGCCAGATATCTTTCTTCAGTAATTGGTGAGGACCAAAACAGAGCTAGAAGCAAAAAAACACAAACTTAAATATGTTACCTCGTCTCTGCAGGTTGTAGACCAATAAGTGTTTGAGAACTCCTTAGGTTTTTTCTTTCTTTCTTTGTCGCCATCACATTTGTTTTGTTTCTTTGTGGCAAAAAAAAAATAAAAACATTCATTCAGCCCAAACAAGATCTGGTGACATGAGTAAATATACTGTATTTGTCCCTTCCGGTAACAAGTTCTCAGTGTTCTAGACAACTCATTATTTATTTGTTGAGGTGATTCATAGTATTTCCTGTATTTTTCTCTGCTTTTGAGAGAAATTATGATGACAACATAGAGTAATGTGTTTGTCTGTGTTTATGTGTGTGTGCGCATGTCTGTGTGTTTTGCAGGGGCAGCATTTGCTTAAAACTTTTTTTTTCCTGAATACATCTCAATGTATTGCATTTACAATGGTGTTCTTTAAGTGATTTTTCTTCTACATATGAATTTTATACTGTGAATCTTGGCGGTATTCACAAAATGTACCTTTGAAATAATAAAGTTTAACTATTGAAAAGATCCATCTCTCTCTTCTAGATGGTGATTATAAAAAAAACTGCCCTCACGACTGCAGCTCATTAGCCCAAACCCTTTACAATCCCCTTTACCCATCTCCTCCTGTTCCATTCAATCACAGATGTTCTTATCTTCCTTGCTCATTACCTGTTCACCTTTCCTTGGTTCACTCCTCTCTTATCCTCTTTTATGCGCCCCTCTTTTTCCTGCCTTTTTGCTTCCTCCTAAATCAGCCCCTATTCTTTTTTTCTAACCCTTTGTTATCTCTGCACTGTCTACTTCCTTTTTTTTTATCTTGTAGACTTCCCATCCGTTTTCGTATTGTCGAACGACCAACCACAGCACCCTCTAGCTACCAAAACACCTGAGCTGAGCTGAACAGTGTTGCACAGAAATCTGCAGAGGGGCAATCAAGTATGGGTGTCTTCCCTAGTGCACGCTGACTTCTATCTATTTTCTTCTTTTATTTGAACAACATTCTTATCTGGTGCCAAGAAATAAAAGATAGGTTAAAAGTTTGGCTTGTTATGTCTCCATCTGTGTGCCTGTTTATACACTACATGGTCCTTACGTGGATGTTGAGCTGCATCCAGGATTGCCAGCCAATTGTGTTGACATTATTCTAGGCAATGCTTTGGAATTATATCTACATGTGTGAAATGTTTCATGTCCTGTAAGGCCCCAGATTTCTGAGACCCCAGAGCGGTCAGTGTCCTCTGTGTGTACAGTTACTCCTTCCATAGGAGCCCTGCCCAGTAATGACGTGCCACAATCAGCTTCAGGAAATTGTAATGATGCCAAATCAATTTTTTCTCATATGCTTTCAGTTGAAACAGGAACGCCTAAGTTCAGACAGCAGTGCACACAGTGAGGCTCATCTTATGCTGATAGTCAGCCAAATTGTAGTCTATTCACTTATGTAAAGCTTTGTCAACTCTGAATACTCTGTATGAGACAAGTGGGAGAGAAACACAGAGGGAGGTCATTGAATGTAGCCTCAGTATTGCAGATCAAGCTAAACTTTAGTGTGTGTGTGTGTGTGTGTGTGTGTGTGTGTGTGTGTGTGTGTGTGTGTGTGTGTGTGTGTGTGTGTGTGTGTGTGTGTGTGTGTGTGTGTGTGTGTGTGTGTGTGTGTGTGTGTGTGTGTGTGTGTGTGTGTGTGTGTGTGTGTGTGGTTGTGTGTAACAGAAGTAAAGTAAAGCAGCCACCGTGGACAGCCTTGTCAAATTTTGACATCAATTTAGAAACGGCAAAAAATAATAACAGCGGTCTGTTTCGCAACAGAACATGGTAATGTAAATTGATGATTGGTGACTGGAAGATTGCTGGGGCCAGTTGCACAACAAGTTGGAATAATATAACCCCTGCACTTCCTTAAAGGGACTGTAAATAATCCCGGTAATGTGACCTTGTCTCTCAGATGTTACCTTGATATTTATCTTATTAGTTCAGACTAATAGAAGAAAATGATCCCGGTGTTCCGTTAAAGATTGTTGATAGACTGTTTACTCTAAACATTAACTTAACATTAAGGCTACATTTATTTGGTACACACACATCCATTCTCGCGGACAACACCTTTTACATACACGCAATCATGTAATCCTTTATAGATATAAAACTATTCATTATGGCCACTTTAAACTTAAAAGTTACAATAGCCTTTTTGACTGCTTATTTTTATGCAAACTACATTATATAATAACCGACACTAAGACGAGCAACCTTCCTTGCGTAACATAGATGAAGGAACAAAGAACCAAATGAATGCTACATTTGTTCCATATCTGCTTCATGTTTAGAAAGTATTAGGCATCCATCCATCCATCCATCCCTCTCCTTCACCCCTCCCTCTCTTTTACCCTGTCCCCTTTTTCTTTCAGTTCTTTATTAGCCTCTTTAGGGGTAAACAAATAAACAAAGCACTACATTACTGCTCTCTAATTACTCATTTGAAAGCTCAGCCTCTCACAGTTTACAGGCCAAACGCAAATAAAATGGAGGGCAGGAAATGCCCTGCATAATATCAGTGAAAACATCACATCCATCTTGAGCACTGTGAGAAGCCTGGTATAAGTAATGGGTTTGTATTTGTGCGTTTTTTTTCTCTGCGAGCCTAAGTATTGGATTTGCTGTGTGTGTGTGTGTGTGTGTGTGTGTGTGTGTGTGTGTGTGTGTGTGTGTGTGTGTGTGTGTGTGTGTGTGTGTGTGTGTGTGTGTGTGTGTGTGTGTGTGTGTGTGTGTGCTTACCGGATGTGTCCATTTGCCTGTGTGTGTGTGAGCGCGCGTGTATACGACTCACTCACCTAGTATAACTAATGCATGCTGGCACAGGGGAAATTTGTGGGGGGAATGTAAAGCCGCACCAGCATTTACATCACTGTAAAAGTCCCTGTAAAGATGCACACATGTCATACACATTAGTATTGCTCTACTTGTGGTGACTCTCACTGACCTTATTTTTAATCTGTTGTGGCCAATCAATTCATCTTTCAACTGATTTCAACTGAAGTTATGTAAGGCACTCTAAACTAGCCGATGTTATGATTGTGGGTGGAATTAATACAGCACTGGGATAAACAGGCCTTTATCTCTTTATGATATGGCCTGCCAGTGTATCATTTGTCATGAGGATAATGAGAAGTGGCATGTAATTTGGTTTCACATAATCAAAGACAGTTTTGTCAGGTTGTGCTTCATTCCAACCAGAATGCCAAACATGAAATGTATTTATTTGTTTGTTTGGTAGCTCTCTATAACTGTATTTGTATTGTATTTTAAACTGATCCTAAATCTATCAGGATATTAGTGGAATATATTTTGGTAACAGCTTAAATCTGGACAATGGAGCATCTGTGTAATTGTGTAATTTAGATACAAATGGTTATTGAGGTTAAAATCAAACTGTTAGAGCCCACTCTTGTAGACGGGTGTAAATACCATTCATGTCAATACCCAAGTGGTAATTATGACTGGATAAACAAATCCAAAGGGATTTTTCCTTTGTCAAAGCAGAAGCACCCTGGTATTATTCCTGTTGGACCACAAACCTGAATAGATGTGAGCCATTATTAATGATGTTAGTAACACCTGTGCGCCTCAAACAATGCCCGTGTCTGCTGTGAAATAGGGATAAATGATGTGCCTGAAAAAGCAAATAGAAAAGGATGCTAATAAATCCATGTTTAATGGACACACTGTAGTGGATTTTTACCCTCACATAAGTGACTTCCTTTACTGTCTCTCTACCATCTATCCTATGTGACATGAGCTCATCATGTGTAGAGGTAGGTCAAATCAACCATAATTTGTGCAGAACATTCAAGTCACTCACTCATGTATGTACTATGTAGCTGTATGACGAGGTGATGGCAGTGCTGTGAAGCCTGAGCTTGGCACTGAGTTGGAAGATTCCAGTATTCTGAAATATGCTGTGAGTCTTCCTGAGGTGTCACAGTCCTACATCAGCAAAACACGAAGAAGACAGTGAAGAGACACTTCTTGACCCTTATGCAAACACTCACTCTAGCCTAGCGGCCTTATCTCTGATTCATTATGAGACTGCTGTTTGCTACATTGTGCTCATTTTCTTCAACTAAACAGCCTTTTATTGCAAGCTAGTCTTATTATTTCATTTGTATTCTATTACGATGAGCCCATGGCGGGGTCAAATGTGGAAATTAAAGATGGAGTTAGACTGTATTATGTGAACGATTTATTCTAGTATTTTTGATGTTTTCATGCTGTTTTTGGACGAAAATACCATTGCTGTTCTAAACCGTATAATTGAAATACAAATTGAAAGCGAGCAAACCACCAACCTCTGTGGTAATAGCCGGTCTTGGCTCGTCTCGTTTTCTCTCTCTCTCTCTCTCTCTCTCTCTCTCTCTCTCTCTCTCTCTCTCTCTCTCTCTCTCTGTGTCAGATCTATTCTTCTCTAGACTTTGCTAGTCTTCTGATTTTGCTTCTATTGTTCTGGGGGAAATTAGAATATGCAAATAGGAAGTGGATGGCAGAGTATCTATGTGCCACAATCACACGGAGTGAGAATATTATTCCTGGTCGCCATGCTCTGGCTAATTAGACTGATTTGATTGTTAATGCACTGCCAATTAGAGGTGGCAGGCGTCACTATGGCTCCGCTTGACAGCCCTCATTTAGAGGTGAGCGAGCAGCCCGGGCAAGATGAGCTCTGGCTGGAAGCAGGCAGGCTGTTACACAGACTGTCTGAGTCAGTTAGCACTTGAAGAGCATGTGTATGTGTGCAGTTTGATCCAAACTGCCTCTGACTGTCTTTCCCTTTTGTGTGTGTGTGTACTTGTGTCCTAATGTGCTTCTGCGTGTGTGAGTTGTTTTGAACTGTCGCTATCTGTCTCTGTGTTTTGGGGGTTTCCTGTGCATTTTTCTGCATGTGCTTGTGTGTGTTTCACATATTGCGTTTCAAGTATCTGAACACACAGATGGTACTGGGAAAGAAGAGAGTTAGGGATGCATGTCATTACAGACTATAATGCACTTACTGTATGTCAGGCAATGCGCTCTTTCTCTGCTCCGAGGCTTTCAGATGCCTTTTCACACATTGGCTGTCATGCTCTACACTACCAGTGTCTTCTCTATGTGATTTTACCCTCTACAATGCCAAGATGAAAATGCATGTATCATGTATTATGCACCAATGCTATACTTAAAGATTCATTCTGCGACTTTAGGGAAGTTTTTAAAGTATGAGCAAGGGCTTGTGAGGGGGAAAAAAATCCACCCTGTGGTTCTATACTGTAATTTATTTTGTTGCACTACAAAGCATTAGAACCTACTGAAGTGCCTCATATCTTTCTGATTTACATCATGATTTCCTTTGCCGTGTAATGTTTAACTACCCCAAGGGGAAGTTATTAGAATTGTTGTATTCACAATAAGACAATAATTACACAATTAAGATTTTCATAACAGGAATGCTTCCATCGCGAGCACATGGATGCACATTGTGAACATGTTCCTAATCATAGCACTCTTTTCGAACACATTGACAAACCATTCTTATACAGTATATCGGCCTCACACTTTCCTAGCAAAAGTTATTGGGGGATACACAATATTTCAGACTGTATTTTCATTTTATCACAAATTGTGCCTCCATGTGTGTATGTGCATGTGACTGGTTAATTTCATCTGTTTGCATCGACCTCTATGTAGAAGGAAACACCAGGTTGCATGCTAACTCAACCTGTGATTCATGGCGCACATAAGGCAGCAAAGTTGCCTTCTCTTGTGATGGTAGTAAAGTATAATGGAAGCTCATTATGACTAAGTTAATGTGGCTCCGAGTCCTCATCAATGCACATACATTTAACAGCATATGTTGCATGAGTACATAATAACAAAAGATAAAAGTGGTAACAACATAATGTAACCATTTGATGTAACCAGTGACTTAATTACAACTACAGTAAGGTGAGTCATTTTACGTTGGAAGCCATTTCTTAGCATTTACAATCTATAAAACAGGCCCGTTGATTAGCTTTACCTATATGAGATCAACATCATAGTATCAATCATATGTTAACGTGTTTTTTTTCTTTTTATCTTGCTCATGATTTATCATTTGTGAACAACTCAGTTACTCTTGAACAGGAAGTACTAGTGACAAGTCATCCTGAAAAATCTTTCTAAATTTGAGATGTTGTGGCTTAAAATCTATTATCTGTTAAATAAGTTATTCACACCAGCTTGATTATTCTTCAAAGAAGAAATTGATTTCATATATTGTCATAACCCTTTATTGTCTGTGTTAAAACACCATATTATCATATCATATCTGTCTGTCTGCTGTTTCGAGGTGCGGAAGCCGTAAACAAAATTGGCGAATACAGGCATTTCATTTCCCACAGATGAAAATCTGAATCTTTACCTATAGAGAACGTTTTCAAGATAACAGCCATGTAATGATGAATGATGAGAGCCGGTGTGTGCCTGCAGACGGCTTTATCTGTGCTGCAGAAACCTCCATCTACACTAAATCAAATATCGCCCCGTTTAAACATTACATTTATTCACATGAATTATGGCACAGACCCCTATGGCTCTCATAACATGGAGAGAGAGACCGTTTGTGTGTGTGAATGTGAATCACAGGTGGTGTATACCTGAAGCAATCTCTATGAACAAAAAGCAGCTAATCAGAGCAAACCTCTGGGTGCCTGCAGCCTCACCTTCATGAGATCACACACACACACACACACACACACACACACACACACACACACACACACACACACACACACACACACACACACACACACACACACACACACACACACACACACACACACACACACACACACACACACACACACACACACACACACACACACACACACACACACACACACACACACACACACACACAGCTCATACAGAGCAGGTCAATCATAGTCCTGCCCCTTCCTCATCACTAGTAAGGCCGTGAGCTCCTGGTAATGAATTAAAGAATGACTTTGGGGATACAAGTGGCAGAAATGAGCTTTCTCTGCAGGGTGGCCAGTACTCTGTATTAAGAAGAAAACAGGGTTCAGTGTGGTGAACCTTGTATACCTCCCAACTAAGACAGCTACTCAAGCATGAGCGGCTGGAAGGTGACCAGGACATGTTGAAGAGACTACATGTCCCAGATGGCCTGTGAGTGCCATCAGAGAAATCTGCTTCTTTCAATCACAACCATACCTGCAATTCACATGGCATACTATTTCCTATTATGTTTTCTACATACTGGATATGTGCCATAAAAAGAATAAGTTTGCATGCAGTAAGAATACAATTGGGCTATTGGGACAGATACAAAGTGGACAACTGACATATTGTTTTTATTTTAAAAACATTAGGTAATTAATTGTATATATAATATTAATTAAAAACGACTTAAGAATAAATATGGGGCATTGTATCAATCATCGCATTGGCCTAAAAGTTAAGCAACTCTTGGACGCCTGTCCATCGAAAGTTTGACCTTCTTTTAAAAATCGTATGAAAATAATAAAGTGTGTTTGGTTGAAGAGCTGCATCATCTCTGTGATAAAATACACCTGTCCAGCTGTAAGTTAGGGGAGAGTGGCCTAAGTTGTGCAACTTTTTACTCAAAGTGTTTTTAAAGTGAGGCCTTGACAGTTATGTCTCCAACTCAAATATGTACATATATTTCAGGATGTTGTGCATCCCTGGCAATAAAAACTTTGGATCTGGAATAAACTGTTTGAGAAATATAGCTTTCGGAAAAAAAGTTGTCTTGTGGCACAACTTGCCCCCGGTGTGGTGTAAGTTGTGCCACAAGAGAGAATACCATGGGGTAAATTGTGCCATTGATATATATATCTCATAAACTGTAATGCAAGACAAATCCATAAGACAATTACTTATTTAAGGTGTATTTAAAGTAAATAAAGTAAATATTTTACAAAGATTGAAGGTCAATTTTCTTAAACAAGGCCTAGCAGATCTAGGTGGTTTTGCCTGCAAAGCTCACAATGACAAAGTCACCATCATCATCTTTCTGGCCATCTGAACTCTCATCAGTGGTGTCGTTAAGTGGAATGGAGAGGTCAGTCTCTTCTGAGCTACTGTAGACAATCACTTTCTTTTTGGTGACCAGCACAACTCTCAGAAATGTACTTCGCACTAGTTGCTCCGTGCTTGTGACAAATGTGATCCCCCCTCCATTTCTGCCTTTAAATCAAGGCTCAAAACCCATCTTTACACCCTGGTTTTTCCTCCCCATTAACTACCTTACCTCTGCACTACTATGTTTGTTTATATTTGTGGATGTATGGGCTTTCTTTTATTTTTGTTATTGTTATTTTACCTTAATTGTTTATCTACTGAATGCACTATGTACAGCACTTTGGACAGTGCAAACCGTCATAAATGTGCTTTTATAAATATATTTTTCTTACTTACTTACTTATAACTCTCATAGGCCCTTTGGTACAAATCACCCCAACCCCAGAATTTTGGATAATAGGCATGATGCAGCAGTTTAGGGCTGACATCGTGCTAACTATATAGACACAAAGTGTAGCATACTAAAGCACTAAAACATGTGTCAAATGTTTTCAAACGTGTCTATAATTGTTCAGACACAATAATCAAAAAACCATGATCATGGAAATTTTACTTTGAAAGGCAAAAAACAGTTTTTTGAGCTTAAATGTGCTTATATCTTTTTCCATGTTTCTCCCTTCTTTACAGGATGAGTCAAATGGATGGCTCTTCTTAAATATGTGGTCACATTTCCAATTTCTTCTATGGTTTTCTAGAAACAAGGGATGGCACACTTCCCAAACCACACAACTTAGGCCACTCTCCCCTACTTGCTGAAGTAGATATTGTAGGTGCATTATTACAAAAAAAGATTAAAGATATTAAACCTATCTTCATATCTACTTATTCCTTGGTGTGAAGCGGAACCTGATATTCTGGAAATGCAATATTATCCATTCTAGAGACTCTTTCATAGACATCGTAGATGTTTATGAATTATACAGCCTGTTCAAAGCTAACGTTGAGAATTTATAATGCCAGAGGTTGTATATATGTCACACTGGGTGTCGAGAGCGAGCTAGCTGCATGGAATGCAAACATTTTTTAGTTAGCATGGCGTCTGACAGCTGACATTTTCCTTCTTGTTATCATCCCTCACTCCTTCCTTACATTTACCATCCCCTTGGAAACAGACAAAGACTGACATGTAGCATTTCCATCAAAAGGTTATGGTCCACATTGTAATCTTCAACTCAATGTAAAATATGAAAATACTTAAAAAATATGATAACACTTATACGTTTGACAAAAAAAAAAACGTATTAAAAAAGTGTATTTTAATGTTATAAAATGTTTTAAGAAAAAGAAAATATTACGCCCTGAGCAGTTTAAAACAACTGTTTGTTTTAGATACGACCGAACAACACAAATGAAGACAAACCATTTAAAGCAGGGGTGTCAAACTCATTTTGGTTCGAGGGCCACATACAGCCTCTCTGATCTCAGGTGGGCCGGACTAGTAAAATAATGGCAAAATAACTCCAAATCCCTAACTTTGTTTTTCAGTAATATGCTTTATCACTCAGCCTACATTTGTAACCTACATTATCACAGATCACAAGGGATCTCTGTACCCCCCAGGAGATGTCTTAGTAAAGGTTGCTGCCGGCCATGGGAATAGGAGGTGCGGCGCGTAGCGCCGCAGCAAAAATTTTGGGGGTATTTTGCTCAAAGATGCCAATGTGCACTAATGAAATAAACAACTGTTTATTTGAATACACAAATACAACAGGCACTGACCTTACAGTTGTCCAATTTTGTTTACTATATGTACAGGGACACATTTTGTGCAAACATGCAGACTGTACAAAATACAATTAAATAAAAGTGCAACTTCTACTGTTTTGATTTATTTTTAAATACAGAGGTTATTGGTTGTTTTGGAATTCGTTTTTCCCAATTTAAAACATAAAAATAAAGCAGCATTGAAAATTAGGAAATAAATCTTGTAGGCCTACACTAGCATGCTCCTGCTCGTTTTGCGCACACAGAGCCGCAGACACACCACGCTTGCTAGTACATTAATTGTTCAGCACTAAAAATAAAAATAGTTTTATTTTTATAAAAAAGTAATAAAATAAATGTACTAAAAATAATTTTTTTTTTTTTTTTTTGGTTTTTACTTTGCCATAAAGCACTGTAGGAAACATTAATAGAGGTGAAGCAGGATTGCCATTTACCATTTCCCACGTTGCTAAAATGTGCTTTTTTTATTTAGGCTGCCCCCTAGCGGCAGGAGTGAGCATTTCGGTTATTTCTTTAAAAATTCATAACTCCTCACAGGAATGGGCTAGAGACTTACTTTTTTTTTTGACATACTCAGAAATGTATGCTCTACAGGTCGCGGGCCTGATCAAATCATCTCGCGGGCCGGATCCGGCCCGCGGGCCGTATGTTTGACACCCCTGATTTAAAGTCTTATAATACATACAGTATATTCTTCTTCTGACTGTCCCCGGAGCTTCAAGTGAGAAGAAAACAAAAGCTTTTATGTTCTCTGTTCGTCTCCATGGAAAAGTCTGCAGGAGTTTCCACAGCCAGTGACTTTTACTGAGTTCAAAGAAGTCTCTGTGGCTTCTGAATGAGTCATCTGCCTCTCACACCATCCCACTTTCTGCTTACACTCTATTATAAGCACATTCTGCTGCTCTCTTGACCTTGCATGTTTCATAATTAGAATGTCCCATTTGCATTTCAGATATTCACATTCATGAGAACATTGTCAGAAATATGCTTATTTGCTTTGTTTTTATTGATTATATCTTTGTGTTTCATGAAGAGTTAAGCATAGCTTAGCATGAAGTGGAGGCTAACAGCTAGCTTGGCTCAGTCCTCAGTTAAACAACACAACTCTAAAGCTCTTTAATTTAAACCACCTTATATCTCTAGTCTACTTGAACAGACATACAGCAGATTTTGCCAGGTATGATCACTTAGCACAGGTTTGTGTCTCTTATCAAACCAGGCAGGGGTCCAGGTAATCAGCCGTAGGCAGCATTTCAATATTTATTAAATAGTCCAATTATAATTTCATTATTGCAAAGAATTCTGACATCGCCAAAAGTTATTTAAAAAAAATTGTAGTATGAATTGCTTGGTCATTTGAAATCTTCATTAATGAATTAAATACATTTATATTTTTTGATTGATGAGTTGTGAGAAGGGAAATGATAGACAGTACTTCACCTTAAAACCAAAACGGAAATGAGCTTTTTTAATTAGCGTTATTGATGTTAAAACAAGAAGAATCACTGGATTATTTAGTGAAACAAAAACATTGTTAACATGTTCTATCTTTCATTACGCCGCTGTGGGGAGTATGCTTGTGAAATACAACACACACTGTGAAATACAACCAGAATCACTCATGTGGCATCCCAACCTTTTCCACAAGTGTGTTTGCATTTGTGTGCGCTTTAATGAGGGCCTGCTTAAGTGTGTGTACCTGCATGGGTTTTGCAAACATATTGTGTGCGTGTGGACTGTGTGGTGGTGCAGGCATTAGTCAGGGCTTGTGTATGTACGTCTCTGATTGAATTTTGGGGGGTTTATTCTGCCTTGAGTGGAATCTTTACTTAAGTGTTTGGAGAGGCACTCTAAGAATGCAGAGACAGAAACAAACAGAGAAATATAAAGGAAGAACGGGAGCGAGAGAGAGAGATAAAAAGATACACACTATGGAGAGAGTAACCACCCTTTCTAATGAGAATGAGTCAAGGAAAACTAGGAGTGCAACACCACAGGATGTGTGTGTGTGTGTGTGTGTGTGTGTGTGTGGGGGGGGGGGGGGTGTATCTGGGAGAGACTGAGTGTGTTGAACAACAGGGGGCCAGAAATAATTAGCTGACAGTAGTGGCTAAGTGAAGCAGCCTCCTCTGCGCCAGCCTTGAGAAACACGCACAAGGAGAAGATGCCATAACACATGTTTACCACTCTGGCTATGTGTATGGAGACTACAGATGCCATTGGGACAGATGCTAATTGTCATTTAGGCTAACATTTAGCAACATCAGTTGAAATACCTGGTAGGGATCTCTATACTGTCAGACACGATGACAGGGTTACGGCAGTAACAGTAGTGCAGTGAGAGTGGAAGGACCATGAGGGGAGGGGCGGTGAGGTGAGGTGTTTCTGGATACATTTATTATGATCAAATGAGTCTGTAATCAGTGATGAAATGATTTGATGGTATCTGGAAGGTGAAGCTATGCATGCTGAATTCCACCAATCGAGTTGGTAAACCGAGGTGGGAAGGGGGGGGGGGGGAATAGACATTTTCTGCTATTTTGAGTTCATATCTTTGTCCTCACCAATTCAAAACATTTTTCTCAATCTTGTAGAACTTGTCAAGAATCTGTTTTATTAATAATCATTAAAAAAGTTCCAGGTGTAGTGATGGTTAATTTGAAATTTCATCTAAACACTGTTAACATCTGGAAAACAAGCGTTTTTTAAAGTTTCCATTGTTAAAAGAACATAATTCCACCTGTATTTTTAGGTTGTAAAGAAAAAGAAAACTGAAAACATTTCCATAAATTGTGTGCCCTTCCATATCTTACATCTATCAAAGAGAGCCAGTATAATAATGGATCTGATTTATATAGTGCTTTTAATCACACTCAAAGCGCTTTACAGGGTTCCAGGTTCCATTCATTCACACACAGTCATACCAGTGGTGGTAAACTACAGTAGTAGCCACAGCTGCCCTGGGGCAGACTGACGGAATCGTGGCTGCCATTCAGCGCCAACGGCCCCTCCGACCACCACCTCAAACATACAGCAGTCATACACATTCACACGAGGCAAGATGGCTGAAGTGTCTTGCCCAGGGACACAACAACTATGACACAAGTGGCAGGACAGGGATCGAACCGCCAACCCTTTGATCATTGGCCGACCCGCTCTAACACCTGAGCCACAGTTGCCCCAGTATTGATGTCTTGTCTTAAGATAGTTTGCATGCCCTGAACATAAAGGAAATACTATATTTTGTGTGTGTGTGTGTAATGAATGCACATCGATGCCGTGTGGTCGAACAGAGCATAATATGGACATTATGTTTATTCATAGAAGCATGAGAATGTTTTCCTTTCATAGCTCCTGCTGGATAATAAGCTGTGTGCTGTCAGGTGTGGTAGCCACCTGGAGCACAGTTACTCTGCACCCTAGCTGGGGAGGCAGATGAGCCCAGGACAGGGACTTGGAATGAGTGTGTTGTTGCTGAGCTACGCTGTGCATTGCTGTTTCAGTTTTTCTCAGGTGAACCCTCGCCAATTACCAGCCTGGCGTAGTTGATATTAATATTATGTTTGCCTGTTATTTGATACCATGTGTAAAGGGGAAACATTCTAGGGGATTATTGTCTCTGTGAGTGAGTTTCGGTTGGTTAGTTCAAAGTGGTGATTCTTCCTAAGAAAGCTGATGTGCATGAGAGAGGCCATGATTTGTTTATAATACAATATTTTAATAATGCTTAGTATTGCAGATACAGCCAAGAGACATGCTCATACGTGGATACCGACACACCCTGTGTGACTTTTATTACTACACTTAGTTTATTCCCTATAGTTAATAGGGAAATAAATAAGTTTGAACTCTTTTATGAAGTGATGATATTCATTATTATGTCTTATTTGAGTAGGTTCTGCAGCCCCCTCAGCACCCATAGATGCCGGTAACCTGCCGTTTTTACAGTGAGAGTGGGATTCAAGTAGAAGTTGAATGTCAAAGCATGACCCATGTTTTAAAGGAGCATACAATTCAAAATATAAAACAGGAAAGTTGAACGTGGAACACTATGGGGGATGGCAGAGCAACCATAATCAAATAAGCTCTCACCTATAATGGAAATACATGCAACAAGGTGAGCGTTAATCACACCTGGAACAGATATTTGAACAGTAATCATCATTCATTTCTGGGCTGCAAAGATCCACTGGGGAGCGTGAAATTAATCTGTTGGATGTACTAACGAGGTTTACCCGGGGATTTTTCACACTCTCTTACTTTAAAAAGGTGACGCACAGTCGCACACTATGCCACACACACACACACACACACACACACACACACACACACACACACACACACACACACACACACACACACACACACACACACACACACACACACACACACACACACACACACACACACAAATAAAGCTTTGGACAGAGGGCATACAACATTTTCCCAAAATAGAGATGTCCCTGTCCTCATGGATAAGTCAGTTAATTTCTGATCAGACTTCTAAGAGCATCGAGCTCCCCCAGCACAGCTTAAGATGGTTTGAACAGCGCACTTATGCTACTGTCAGGATAAATGTCTGAACACAAACACACACACACACACACACACACACACACACACACACACACACACACACACACACACACACACACACACACACACACATAGAGACACTGCATATGAGTCTACGCATCTAAAAACCTAAATACTGGCACCAAGTAGATTTTCTTTCTTTCATTTTCTCCCTGCCAACTTCACTGTTGCCTTGACTTTAAATAAAGGTTGAATAGGTGGATTTGTAGTAACTGTATACGCATACTCAAAATATGCAACTACTCGTCCATACTGGCTACAGAGGTATGAGGGAACTGCTTATGACGTACTAAGCCTAGGCTGCTTGTGCTTACTATCAGTTTCCGCTCTTTGTTGAAACAGTGGACAGTCAAGACAAGGCTAAGCATGTTGAAGAAATACTCATTTATCTGCTTATTTTACATGGTACACCATTCAACAAAGACTTCTGCAAACATTCTACTCCATAGTTATAGCCCATGACTCCCTATACAACCACAGGTTTTCATCTCTATATGTGTTTGTCTTCAGTTAAAATCGAAATAACTGTAAGCTTTAGACTGAGCCAGGTTAGCTTTTTCTCCACGTTTACCCCCTAAATCTCAGCTAAACATTTTGCCTGCCGGCTGTAGCTTCGTATTTATTTAACATGACTTGACAGTGGTGTTAATCCTCCAATATAACCACCAGCAAGACAGCGAATAAGCGTATTTGCAAACATATTTAACTTAAAAATAAAAAATAAAACTATAGGTATGATGGGAATATATTGTGGCATTAAAACCTTAACTTTTCCTTCACATGGCATTAACCAACACATTTTTCTTCACCTTTACTACCTGCTTAATATTCAGTCCATTTTCTAACCACCTTTAAGACTACATTGGGAGCCTCCTATCTTGCATACCACTGCAGGTAATATAGCTCTGGTAGTATGGGCTCGTCCTCCCCTTTCCATTCCCCGTTCTCTTAAAAAGCAGTGAGATAAAATGGACTAAGAGCCGATATCCATCAGGAGATGGGACCTACTGTGACTTTTAAGACACTGTGGGATCATTAGGGCCTTTAGACTTGATGGGATATTGTGTTTTTATGAGCTTTGTGCAGTAATCCATTAATAGGGCTGACACGCCATTAGGCTTTATTGATGTCCGATGCGTGGGCTCTCATGAAAACACCATTATTTGTCATGATCAAAGTTTAACGCTGACACACAGTGATTTAATGGCGCCACAGGCTGCTGAGAGCCCTGTCTTTAACCTTCAAGGACCTCCAGGTTGATGAGGTATACAAGTTCTTCAGGTAAACTGACACAGTTTCTTAGATTATGTCCTTCAGCTATTGTCATGGGTCTTTGTACTTTTTCTTTATTCTTCGTTAGTGGGGCAGTGGAAAGGAAATGCGTTCTTAATAACGGTTAACAGATTTTTTATACATGATTAAATTAGTCTTCTTTTTTCTTAAATACTACTAAACAGCACATTTTTGCTCCTGCCTGAAGTACTGCCCGTGACATTTTCCTCAGGTTTTTCATTGCTAAAGCCTCATTTATTAAAGAAGGGTACGTCTCTTATTTGTTTAGCGTTTTTGTAATGCTGAGTTAATACATTTTCTCACTCGCTTATGCAGACTTTTTTTTCGCTGCCCTCTAGGGAAATGGAATATGTATATGCCATTCTCTTAGGATTTGTAAAGGGTTTAGCAACATTAATAATTTCTAAAAACATAAAAGAGGAAATGTGGCTTTTTTGATGTGTCGTTATTCTGCCGGATAAGCATTTGGATGAGTTAAGAAGTGTGAGTGCTCACTGGAAAAGGTTGTAGTAAGGTAATTGATTTTCAGTGGAGACATCACGACGGCAACCTGAGCCAAGTTTGTGATACTGAAAACTGAGCCGAGCCAAGGTGTTTGTACTTTATTCACAGGCAAAGTTCTTATTTGAATGCCAATCAGCAAAGGTTCCTATTTCAAAAAAACATTTCACAAAATCTCTTTCTATAAAAGTTTTGCGATCTAGCTTTCACCTGAATACTTGTTGTACGTCAAATACGGATATAGGCCATGTATTTCAATCAGAGCTATCAGATGACAACTCTATATCATCCAAATGATCCGGATGCTCATTTTAGTTCCAAACATTGTAGCAAATTTGAGATAAAGTCACACATTTCATGTATTTAACAATTTTTAAAATGTATTTAAATTATTTTTCTTTGTAGCAGTGCTAAACCATTATCCATAAGGGTATAGGAAAGACAAAAATATAATGTTTCAGTCATCTCATTTCAGTCATTCCTGAATAACAGCAGGGCATATTTAGCATAAGTATTTTATATCACCTGTCTAGATAAATAAATCACTTGAATTCAGGCAATATGTCTTCCTTATCAGAATTTTTTTCTCCTTATATTGTTCCTGATCTAATCTATTTTACCGCATAAAATGATAACTGCAAAGAGGAAACCTGGTATCAATCACCTGTCTGCAGTCATGCCAGGTGGCTAAGGACATCCAGATGACACCAAAGCATGCTGGGACTTGTATGCCCTGTGTGGCTAAGTCTTGTTGTTCAGGGTTAACTTCCAGGACGCCCCGATGATGAATGACAGTTATCTATTTTTACGGCTTGATATAAATCCATCAGCTTCCTCTGGAGGGTCCTCCAAGGCATCTCGCTGCCCTTTTGGAGGAGATTTTCCAGGTCATCGAGCCAAGGTGAAAAACAAAACAATGCACATGAGTGCTCACACATGACGGAGAAAAACACACTCTCATATACACGCCAACATACATCCATGCCTGTGAACTAACCGTACCACACACTCTCTCCCTCCTTTCTAGTGGACATATGGAAATGTCAGTGCCTCCCAAGAGATGTTCGCTAATGTCAGGACATGTGGCTGGCATGGACCCGGGCCACACAAACACTCGGTCCAGCTGTGTTAGGGACTGCTGGCCAACTCCCCCCCCGCCCCCCCTGCCTCCACACCCAGGAGGGAAACTAATTGTGAGCGTTATTGATTGCCACGGCAGATCTGCGCTGTCCAGCGGGTAAATAAGATGGATGGAGTTGTCAGGTTGTCGTCAGGCGAGGTTTTTTGACAGCATGCCTCAGGGCGTGTTGAACACAGTGCAGGTTAACTGAGGCGTACACTGAGCAGCAAGGCGGCAATGAGCTACTGCTTTGACTTTGGACAGAGACACAGGGAATGAAAGGTGTCCTACTTTGCATGACAGCGCGTACTAAAAATGCACAAATAGTAATAC
Organism: Ammodytes marinus; assembly: GCF_949987685.1. Taxonomy (NCBI): domain Eukaryota; kingdom Metazoa; phylum Chordata; class Actinopteri; order Uranoscopiformes; family Ammodytidae; genus Ammodytes; species Ammodytes marinus. Next base: position 9,262,339 of record NC_137218.1, read on the forward strand.
AAATACTTTATTATCTATTATTGATGGCAGTCATGTTCTAAAGGGTCAGTTCGTAATATAAAATCACACATTTTCTGACTTCAGTTAAGTTGTATCTATGCAGATAGTTTTAATTTAGCTTTATCTTGTGTGTTTCTCTCTGAGATTAATGCCTCCATGTAATAAAGTAGAGGGGAATGGGATTTCAGTGAAAGTGCTAAAAGCGTTTTGAATAAATAAAAACTAAAATATAGCCACAAAAGGACTTTGTTTCCAGACACAATGTCCATGGGGGCCCATTTAATTTGCAGATCAAAAAAATAGTGCCGCCATGGCTTTTAACAAATAGTTGTCAGTTGCAAATTGCAGGTACATTTTTGCATTGGGCTTTGTGCATGGTTTGCGTCTATGGCATTTATTAATTACTGGAATGTGTCATATTAACCCAAGAGGAAACTACTAGGGTATTACAAATTTGGTAAAACAGGCCCCAGGTCAAACTCTTTTTACTTAAAGGTATCCAATCCATAAAGAACCCAAGACAAGCAATTCAGAGTAGATTATAAAGGAAACATCTGAATTTGACCAGGACCAAACCCATCGATGAATCATAGGCATGTGGAGCATGGCTCACCACCTAACACATTTCTGTAGGTGATTCTCAGCAGTATTTAATTACCTTAAATTATGCACTTCTCAACCAATGAGAGCTTATAACACCATGTAGACTTTATTAGCTGTTGCGTTAATCAATACAGACCCCTTACTGACCCCACTCTCCATGTGCATAGACCTTTTACTGGTATATTAGGATTCACAGGGCCCCACCAAAGGCAGGCGAGGGGAGTGAATATGAAGCAGGGCCGTCAGTATGCTTGTGCCTGCTCGCCACACTTACCGGATTGTGTGCAAAGTAAACAGTGCTCTGGGCTAGGATTGCTTTCTAAATGCTGTTAAGGATTGGAGCTTTTATAACGAAAATGAATATAAAGGAAGCGGAGATTAACCAGGGCCTTAGTTGACCCTCTCCTATTGAAAGCATCCTCTCAGCCATGAGGCAGTTTCCCTGATGAATTTCAAATTATTCTGAGGATGATGATTTGCATTTTGAGTAATGAGACTTAGGCTGGATCCAGTAATATGTGACATGATGGAGAGGCACAACAAAGAATGCCCAGCTTCCTGAGGCGAACGTCTGCAAAAGTTTTACATTTTATGACTCATATAATGATTGCAGAGAGGAACAAATTATTATAACCATCTGTCCTACAAGTACTGTGGCGAGTGCATTATGACCTCAATTCTCCGTAAACAAACTACTTATTTTCCAATAACGTCCCCATTTATTTATTCAGGGTAGATTGACTAAGCATTATGCTCCTGCAGGCAACACTCTGTTGCACAGTCCTAAAGGTATGGAGCAGGAACGGGCATTGTAGCTGCTATGTTTTACTGCCGGTCACTAAGTATCAGCTGGGTATATGTCTTGCTCAATGGCACCTCATCTGAAATGCCTTCGGCACCAGGGACAAACCAAAGTGTATTTAACCTGGAGACTGTCCTCCCAAGGAAAACAACAAGAGCATGACTTGTTGTTTCAGAAAAGGCTAAAAAATGACATATGTTTGCGTCAGTGACAAAGGCCTCTAGCAGACTGTAGACTATTACTTTTGGTAGAAATAGTGTGACTTCTATTCAGGTGGATGTTTGTTTTGGGAGGCCACAGTTTGATAAGACATGCAATGGCTGTCGTGTGTACAGTATCCAACACAACATCACCAATATTTCACCAAGTATTTACAATCCAGCATTGTTTACATCCCTGTCTACCAACCTGCAGACTTCTTCTTCCATGCTTTTGTTGGCACATTGCAGTATGTCCCACAGTGCTGCAGACACCTGTTGGAGAGTTCAATAGTATAAGACTGTGTGTCACGCCGTTCATGTGCTTGTGCATGTGTGTCCTTAGAACCTTGAAGTAAGTTTTCATTCTGGGCCTTGAGTTTAATCTTTTTTTTTTTTTTTTTTTAATAAATGGCTTGTCTTTTCAGACCTGTCATTCCTCTTTTGTCCACTAATTGTCCTTGACATTCACCTGACCCTCCACCTGCTCCACATTACCCACTTACTCCCAGATCACATATAACTGCCCAACAGCTTTGTTTTTGTGCATATTATTGAGCCTCATACCCATGGCATTTCCAGTATGCCTGGCTGCCTTTGTGCGTTTTACTTACTTGCCCTTGCTAACCTGGCTACTTGCCAATCAGAGAAAAACCTTGTTTTTGTCCTGCTGAAGCTGCAATCAGACAATAATTATAAGTATACCAGTCAAAATATACTTTTTGGTCTGTAAAGAAGCATGGAGGGATTGTATACATAGCCTACAGGAGCTAGCATGGCTAGTGGGCTAACAACAGTCCACTACAACAGTCCACAAAGTTGTAAATTGTACAGTGTTTTATTAAATATTTTACTCTCTGTACTCTAGTCTTTACTCTCTCAATGTGATTGGCCCTGAGGCCATGGTTTCTGTTGTTTTTATTTATGGAAGTGTAAAGCAAACGTAGGATATATGGTCGCTATTAAGATGTAAACATAGTATAGCTTGGTGGTGTTTTTCTACTGACATGTCCTCAGATAACTGCATCATGCAGGCACTGTCTTGGGCTTGCCATCTTTCATCAAAAACAGAAAGGCCCATTAAGATGCCATTTCTACCGGCATCTGTGTAATGCGGCATTAATTCGCAGGTGTCTGTATATTGCGAGTGGTAAACACTGTTGGTCCTGCCAGACGGTGTTATGAGTCACAATGACTCAGTGATCAGCAGTAATGGAAAGGCTGGGAGACAGCAGGCACTTATGTCACGCGAGATGAGAAGCAGCTGTATGCTCGGCTCGTCATCTAGAAAAGGTTACTTAAAAAAAGTATTTACATGTCGGAACCTGTCCTCCCCACCAGCTCTTATTTTCTGCAAAAGGCTCCCGTATTGCCTTGCTTCGCACGACAGCAGCCCATTCACAGCACAATGCTTCATTCTGCTTCAACTGTCATTGGTGGTGTGACAAAAGAATTGAAAGTCAACAGATTATGTTTACTTCCAGAACAGAGCTTATCAAAGCGTCATTAGGCCGCTGTGATGCTCCCTTTTATATTTGAGGCTAATGATCCGTGTAATATCTGTCCTTTCCCCCCCGGATGTGCTGTTTTCCATCAAAGCAAGGCTATTTGGAAGTGTGTGTGTGTGTGTGTGTGTGTGTGTGTGTGTGTGTGTGTGTGTGTGTGTGTGTGTGTGTGTGTGTGTGTGTGTGTGTGTGTGTGTGTGTGTGTGTGTGTGTGTGTGTGTGTTTCAAATGATATGAATGACCCCTTCAAACAAGAACGCCATCTTGGGACACAGGCAGGGACACAAGGACATAATCTCTTTGCTTGGCACAGAGCAAAATCCTCACAGGCTTGAATACATTTGAATTGTTTTTGTCGACATGTGGCAACAGTTCAAGTGAACACTGTGGAAGGCCACGATTGGTTGGTGGATTTATTCATGTGCTTTTTTGTAATACCTTGTAAGACACAACAGTGAAAACTGTGATTCTGTGTTCAAGTATTAGATTTGTGTAAACTGTAATGTGTGGCAGATTGAAATGGAAGGGAAGGGGGCATGGGTTGGAAGCTAATTTTAGCCTCGGTACAAAGGCGATGGAGCTGTCATACCAGTAGAGTGTACAACACAGTACTGTTATATATAATACCTGTGATAATAATGTATAATCATTCCACTTAAAAAGGTGTTCTGAATGCACTGGATTACAACACCAATACAATGGAGCTTCATTTTTGAACATGGCTACACTGGTAACTAACTGGTAAAGTCTAAAAACAAGAAGCTGATTATTTTCTGTAAATTAAACTAATTCCCTCTGATTGCACTCGGTAGGCAACACAACATCCCAGTACCATACTTTTTCTAACCAACGGCGGTTGACACATTTTACACCCCTTTGGAAAAAATCCAGCTGCCACAATTTTCCCCCCTGCAAGAGACTCATTTCTTTACTGTTTGATACTTTGAAACTTGGGTCAAATTTCACCTTGGCACAATTCCCTGCTCTTTATTTGTGTTGATCCAGCCGAGGCGTGTGGGGATGCTCCATGGTTGGCCGGTGGATGTGTGGAGAGAGGTGGATTAACATGACGGCAGGCTGTACATATGGCAGAGATCAAGCAATTAACCTGCTAGTGATTGGCCCTGCCGTTAGGGTGCAGTAATTAGAGCTAAGTGGCCCTGAGACCAGACTGAAGTAATAGGAAAGGCTCACTGCACAGGGAAGAGTCCCACTCTCAGCGGCTGTGCAGGTCTGTGTGACCTCAGGCTTCATTCATCTTGACATCTTTCAAGACATCTTTCAAGCTCTGTAACACCGTTGTTTTTTTGCTCGGGACTTTGGGTCTACTTAATTTTTCTGAAGAGCAATTAACCACTTCAGCTTCTTCCGCTACTGACTTGAATGCATGTGGAAATACTGAATGGAACATATATTTTCATATAGCTCTACATTCCCAATTGCCTATATGTCAATGTTTTGCTACTTTTGCTCTTAATATGAGCATGCCCCCTCATATCTTGCTTGTCGATGCGTATTTATCTCCCCGCGCTCGTTCCTATGAAGACAAATCCATCAAGCTTCCCTGCACTCTGTGTGTAGAGAGATTCTTCATCTGATTCAAATATTGATCCTTTGTCGGAGGGAGCTACAAGTGTAGCTGTTTTGTTCAAAGTTCTGCATTAGAGAGTCAGCCAGAGAGTTATTTAATATTATCCAAACCCCTGGACTGCAATTGATGGAAGTGGGCTCTCGAAAATTGAAAAAAGATTCAAAACACATGCAGTGCTGCCTGAGGGCTGCACACGATCAATGTGCATTAGACCGTGCTATCTGCACTGTATTCCACAATCTGCAGATGCATGTGCATAACTTTCATAAAGTGAACGTAGCTGCAAAGGGTCTAGTTTTTTGGCTGAAGTAATGCATGCAACTTGCTCTGTCTGACACAAGCAGTTCATTCACTTTGACTGTCGTTCAGCGCTGTGGCTGTCAGCCATTTGCTGTTAATTAAACACTGACATGCCTGTCTAATAAGCTGAGGCAAAAAGAGCATCTCTGATGTTTATGCAAAAATTGACCCTTTTATTATAATAATAAACTATTACAATTTTGAATCTAATTTAAAAAGGTCATATTCAAAGACCATGTGACATTATTTTTTACTACAAAAAAAGGGATGATTAAATGTGATTTCAGATTGATTTTAAAGCACTTGTCATTCCTTTTCTGATCTCCCATCTATTCATCTGATGCAGTAAATACAAGCTGCAGTTAGTGATACACATACTGTTTGTGCTTGTAAATCAGTCCATCAGAACATTTGCTGTGTATTTATTTGACTTATTTATTTTGATGTCCGGTACTTCTTATTACAAGACTATTTACGGCCTGATCTAGTCTTATCAAAGCATAATAATTCTGCTGAATTCGCCCAAATCGCTCCAGACATTTTAAGAAAATGGATCAAAAACACAAGGTTAAGAAATTGGTGCGTCTTCTTCTTCAACACACTAACATAGGTCACTTTGGCCTGACCCCTGTGGCTGTGTAAACATGAAGTGCTCTAACTACCAGCACATAAATATTCAGGTGAAGGGAGTTTTTTATTGTAGCAGCTGGAGCCTGAAAGAACTCACTGATTGTTTTTGGTGCCGCAACGATATTGTGCTGTGAAAAAGATGGCTGTAAGGTCACTTTGGAGTTTGGACCACCAAATATCAAGTGGTTTTAGGGGGGGAGTTTCTTATGGTAGCGTAGGGGGTGCTTGAGGACACCAGCTGAGCTTAGGTGGGCACCATCTCAATCTCATCGGTGCAGAGGAAATGATGCGATACTTCCCATCCCAAGGTCATCCCATGCTACAGTGATTCCCACAAACAGTTTCCTGCATCAGAAATACCCTGCTGCATTCACCTGGGTTGATTTCAGGGCCAAGCGGTGGCAATCTCGGGCAATAATTCCATCATTTTGTGGTTGAAGGAAGTCATCTGGGGTGATACGTTTGGATGCTGGAAAAAATCACTCATTGCAATGTTAAATTACTCTCTAGGTAAATGACTTTCTAGCTGAACTCGGCTCCTGTTTTTTATTACCAGTCCAGAAGATACTGTACACAGCTGTTCATTTATCATAGTATGTTTTTTTACATACCTCAGACATTCCTTAATCCCACTCATTCCCTTTTGTTACATGTCTCCTTCAACTAATCAATACGGGATTGTCACTTAATCAGAATTCACCCCCGACAAGTCAGTAGCCCTAAAACCAGCAGCTGAGTCTCACTGTGGGCTGAAGATTCCCTAGAAAACTTATTAATGCTCTTCTACACACACAAACACAGTCTCAGGCCAGTGACTAATGAAGTTAGATGTTATATGAGTGGGAACTTCTTTTCCCTTTTTGCCTCCCTCGTTTGCAAAAATAAATAAAAATTGTCCTATACTTGCTGTAAACCAATTAAATGTATTTTCTCTCGCTAGCGGGCGGTCCAAAACTTATGTTCAGACTGAAACACAACTATTGAATGGATTGCCAGTAAGATTCGGTACAGATGCATGGTCACTCAACAACTTAAATGAACCACTGACACAGTGAAGATCCTATTATGTATGTAATCTATTGAGGTGTTTACTGATGCTCTTGAGGTGTTCACTGATGCATTTTGCCTATTCAACAACAAAGTATAAAGCGTTCTGTATGTCCAATCGACATATAGGAGCAACGTAAACATGGAGTTTTTTTTTCTTCCCTCTAACAGTGAGCTCACACCTCAAACAGGCTGCACGCTGTCTGTATTAACAGAGTGCTGGCGGATGGGGAACAAGCGAGACGAGATGTTAACTGTCAATTCTGAAGGATGTAAATATTATGAGACGGTAATGTGCGTGATGGTCGAGGGAATGGGATTTCAGATTTCCGTGCGCACACCGGAGATTCATTTTAATGTGAGCTGTGAAGTGTCAGGGTTTCAGTAAACCTGCCTAGAAGTCCTATCTGCCCTCTTTACGTCTCATCTATATTTACCTTTTATAGGATGACATCTATCAGAAGGGCTATTATGCACTTCACTTCTCTTTATCTTTGTAGCTACATCAGTGCTTTGAAATGTCTACAGTGACGGCAGGTATTTGTGTCTGTATTTTACTTTCCTTTTTGCTCCCACTTTTTGGTTATTCAATTTAGGAGACCATGGAAGAAATAGTTTTTTCACAAGGAATGTATGTGCGATCAGTAGCAACAACGAGCCTCTTGTGTGGTGACTTTATTTCTCCTAAATGTAACCAAAAAGTGTAGGTGTATAATTCCATTTTGAGGCCTGAACAACCCAACCCCTGAACACAAAGATATGATGCATATATATTTTTAGATTCAGTGTGATTCACACATTCATGTATATTATTATCTCTGTTGTCGATAATGGATGAACCACCTTTGGAAGTTTTCCATCACCTTAAACTAAATCCAACACTAGTTTTCAACTGCTAATAGCTTATTATTCACACTTTAAATGATGCCAATTTGCCAGAGTATATAGAAGATGAAAAACAAACATAGACTGGGGCTGAAGTTGTAGCGTAAAGTTAATTAATTGGCAGGGTTTCATAAAATGGTTTGTGGCAGTGTAAGGCTCAATTTACTGCACGTTGTGTATATTTCAGAGTTTTTATCCTGAATATCTTAGTTTTCTCTCCTTGCACTCTTATCTGTCATTTTCCATGTCTCTTCGAGAAACCACACGCGCCACCTGTTCTCTCAAGGTCTACCTCTGTAACTCTCTCTTTAACTTTTTCCTCTTCTTTAACTTTTCTTTGAAAATGGATACAACTCAAACTCTATTCTCTGTCTTTTTGCCCCTGCCTTCCTTCTTTTTTTGTCACTTTCAGCTTTTCAGTCTCTACTTTCACACTAACACAATTGTGTCCTTTATCTCCACCCATCCCTCCTCATCTTCACTCTATACCTGAGGGTCATGAAGGGGGTTTGTTATCTTCTCCTCTCCTCCTCTCATCCCCGGTGTGTCAATGTTTACTGCCGGCTGAAAAACAACTCCCTATTGACCAGTCTCTCACTGGTAATGCTTCACCTGTTGGACTTGTCTGCGCTCTCCCATTACCTCAAAGTGTGGCCGTAGAGATTTATGTCGGACTCTGCAGCTGACACAGGTTTAGAGCGGTATTGAGAGAGCCAGCTGGCTGCTTTACTCACGCAAATAAACCCCCAAACTACTGGGGGGGGGGGAATCAGTGTGTGAGACGCCCCGAGAGCTGGCAGCACGTGAGCTCCTTCCCCCGAGCTCTACGCTGTCCTGTCATTTATCACAACGTAACGACTTTAGTTTTAATGTTATTGCCTTCTGGAGATGAGAGTTTCCTCTTTCACTCAGCCTATCCATCAGCACAGTGACATTGATTGCTGTCATATCATTTTGTATAAAGCAATCATGATTCATGACCGTCTTAAAGAGAGAGATTGGTATGAGTTGGCTTTTTAATTTTAATTTTATTTTACTTTGAACAAAAAGCAATTAAATCGATTATCTGTATTGAATTGTAAAGAATGCATCTCCACGTGTTAACAAAGAACACAGCCATATGTGTTTTTATTAGTTTGGAAGGGACAGCTTCATAAAGTTCTAATAACTGTTATGCACAAGCACTTTATATCTTCACCAATTAAAATGTCTTGACTAATATGTCTTAGGCATTTGCAAGTTCATCCTTAAAAATGTAAACAGAACTTTGTCCCAAAAAATCATAATGTCCACTTACTAGTTTTTGCTAGAGTTTTAGATGGAGCTTTCAACCCTATCTTCACGTATGTAATTATTTAGCTATGTTTAAGCCCCAACAAATGTATCAGTACAGCTTTAAGTCAATCAAAGAGAAGTGTGACTGTGTGTGTTTTTGTTATGACAAACTATCATGACGAAAATGAAGCTGCAGAGGTTCAATTTAATTAGTTAAGTTTGTTGTAAAATCCTAACCATGACTTTGCAAATCTTTTGTGTGATCCCAGATGAGCCTTAATAGAAGAATATGAGGAATTGTTACTTAATTATGCATCTCATTGTAGTGAAATGTTGAGGAAAGGGCAATCCAGGTAGTCTGTCTCCCCTGATGGTGCAATGTACCTTGTTAGAAATCCGGTGCATGTGTGCGTTCTGCTTTTTCTGAAAGAAATGTTCCCTCTCATTTTCTTTCCCTGTATCTTTGTGAGAGTAATAATACATACTTATATCACTGCCCCCTCAAAAAGTTCTAGAATTATCTGTCCTAGTTACAAAAGACCATGTCCTCATCAGCACCTGCATTTTATAACACTCTCATGCCTGCGCCTTTTATATGAGACAGACCTAGCATTCTGCTGCACATATGGTATAATCCTTAAACACGGGGCTGAGGCAAGGGCAGGACAGGTGATCGAAAATCCTCTCACACAGGCCTTTGTCCAATCTCCATTAAAGCCGGAATATCCAGTGTTAGATTTAAAGAGCTGCCTTGCCTTCCGTTGCCCTCTGCTCTCCTTTACTCCCCAGATACAGGGAAAGAAGTGAGACATGAAGCTGAAATACAGGCACTGCTGCTGACTCTGCCACCACCCTACCCTAGCCCCCCCACCCATCCAACTCTTGATGGGATTGTACACTTTCAATGATGTAGGGGGACAACACGCAATGGATGGCTTCACATCTGCCTCACCACTGTGATTAAACTCCAGTCTGTTTTTGCTGGGCAGTGCAACAGCAGTGTGTGTCTGTGTGTGCTTGTGTGGTAAGGAAGTTGTGGGATGGGGAGGTCTCTGTGTAGGTATGCATGCTAGCTTTGTTTTTTTAATCAATACCTAAGCATGGGAATGGAGCAAAGTTGTATCTAATTTCACAACATTTAAACTAATGAAGTATTGGACAACCTTTTTAGCATTAAATATATATACACTAAATCAATGATAGGATACTGAAGTGTAGCAGTACAATAAGCAGATACAAGTTTGTCAACAACTACCGGTAAACCACGTAGAGGCTGTGTAAACTGTATGAGCCATTAATGACAATAATGTTAAGACTATAGTAATAATATAGAATGTCTACGGAAGCCTAGAACAGCCATGCTTGCAATTTTTTAAAATGCCAGGAGATAACTAACTCGTTGCCATGACCAAACAAGCTTGTTTTTCTCGAGATCAAGAGGTAATAAAAGATAAAGTAATTTAAGAGGGTATGACCTTTTGTGATGACGGGTTATTGTCGTTTTCATAAGATAACAAGATAACGTGTGATCTCGAGATAATGGCATTTTTTATTTTAAATACGTTCATTGTTTTATCATAAAATAGAAACATTCCTTGATCTCTTGAGATCACGAGAATATTACCTGGTCATCACTTGATAATGGCAATAAAAAAAAGATTGCAAGCGCTGCCGTTCTCGGCTTCTATTGATGTATTTATGGGAGAATTCATATTTTTCATCTAACAAAAACTAGTAATAGTTCTTGAGAAATAAAAACCCAAATACATACAGACGTGTGACCAACCATGGACAGAGGAAGGGTCATTTTCAGAGAACGATCAACCGCGACTGTTGGATGAAATCCTTCATTTTACAGCACAGTGAATAACACACTGACTGCACACACGCTGCGGCCCCATAATAGACTGACCATTTCAATATGAGTGAAAGTGCTGAGCCTTTATTAAATTAACCTATTAAATGTGCTTCGTTAATGAAGGGAGGGGTAGAAATGAAGCGTAGGACGACGCTATTAAAGAGGGGACTTTTTGACCGAGACGACGGAAATTGATTTTTTTTATACGATGGTGTGGTTCTGATTCTTACTATTAAAGGAATTCTCAAGTTTTTTTGCATTTAGTTTGAGGCTCAGAAACTCAAGGACACTTTTGACATGATATGTAACGTTAGATTTACTGATTGCTGCAGGGGCTGAACGTGTCAACATGACGTTAATGGCAGGGGATCTTTAAATGCTCATCAATCTTGCAGAACACATTCTTCAAAACTTCCTGAATCCTGATATCATTGCTTGTCAAAAGTCAAAAGAGTGAAATGATCTTTGCGAACGGTTTTTGAGGGTGTATGGCAGTTTTTCGGCGGTTGCTAAGAATGTTTCAAGGCGAAGCTGCAAGCATGATAGATGAGAGGGGACAGCTCTTGTGACATTATATCCGAATTTGACGGTTGAAAGTGCTGAAGGCCTTTTTTCGAGGCTCGTGCGTGCAAGCGTAGCAGAGCAGTGACCACTGCATAACCTTGTTCAAAAATTCACAACGCATACAAATGCAAACATATACATGTGCGATCGGGGACACAAGAGCCTGACGCACATATGCACTCACTATCTCTGTCTTTCTGGCTTTCATTTTCTACGTCACACTCTCTCCTCCTCTACCTCTCTCCCTGAGGTCTGTCAGTCTGTATATTTTCCTCAAATAGCGACAGAAAATAGACGTTGTGACGCCAATCCATAATCTGAGAAACTGACAGAGATGATGACATTTTTTTTTCTTCTACCTGCACAACATTTCACAGATAGAAGTAAATATCTGTTAAGGTGCTTTTCCAAAATAGTTGTTTGTGTCTTTTTTTTTTTGTCTTACAAACAGCAAAAACGCACAACAACATTATTCATTATTCCGGATTTTATAAACAAAGAAAAGTACTTGCACATCATGAAAGTCGTAAACTGTAAAGGATGTGTCAAGCCTCATTATCTTGTCTTAAATGTGCATTTTTCATTTGATATTTTTCAAAATTATGCAGCTGTGATATGACATTTACAAGTTAATTTGAATGGGTACAATTGTTCAGCAGTGGATAAAGATCTCACAATTTTTCTTCCTAGCATAAAATAAAACTAGTTTGAGACTCAAAGTAATCTTGTTCTATTTGGAACACTGTCTTACAACTTACCCTGTAGAAACTTAGAGACGTCTAATAGGTTTTGTTCTATGCAAACATTTTGACTTCTAGCAGGAAATGCTCAGGTTTTATAACTTTATCATTCATTTTATTATTTAAACCTGGGATTTTCCCACTGTGACATGTCAAAAATTTCTCCAATGAAAAAGGCTTACCCTCCAAATCAAAACTGCACCGAAGGCACAGCCTCCAGTCATGGAAATGGACACTTGTAGACTGTGACCTTGCCGTGACTTGAATTTTATCAGCAGCGCAGCTCCCTGAACCACAGATAGCCTGTGAAAAGCACAGACTCGCTTTGAGTAGCTGATAGCAAATAGATAGCTTCCTATAGCTCGACAGCCAGGAGATCCATGCAGAAGAGTGACATCAAACTTGTGATATGAACATATTATATTGTATCCACTTTACACTTTTCATCACCTATCTTAACCTAAAAAAAACAAGACCCTCTGATGGTTATGAGCTCTGATCCATAAGCGACAAGTGTCAAATCCATCTCATCGATGTGACTTCAGTAGAACACACCACTGATGCATGACGGAGGTGTTTGAGTGCGCCACAACATCACAGCAATCTGATGTAATTTGGTAATTTGGATATTAAAATGACAAGTGAGCGGTAGCAGTTGCTTTTCGTTTAAGCATATTAATTACACCGAGGGAGAGACTAAACCCAATCCCTCTGTGCAAAGCCGGCTATCGGTCAACCATAATGACTAAGATTCACATCTACAGTATTGATCGGGCTCCGGCTTTGGCAGGGCCACAAGTCGTTTATAATCCCTTGCCTCCGCTGCTCCGGGGCACTCCAAGATGAAGAACAAAAAACTAAACAGGGTTGTATAGTTATACTGTGAACAGTATGCCATTGTGACTGCAGTTAATACGCATTTATTTGCATATTCATTGCAAAGAAAAGATGAAATAGAACTGTTACATTATTCAAAGGATCAGGAAGGGAATATAGAAGAGTAAAAAAAAACAAGTCTACTTACAGTAATGTGTACTTGTGGAAGAACAAATCACCCACTTCTTCTTTTCTCTTTTATTATTCTGTTGTTTAATGTGATACAATGGGGGAATTTTATGTTTTACCAAAATACCAATAATACTACTCTCGCACTGGCCACTGCATCGGCATAGATCACAGTGTTTAGAACACTCACCCATCTCTGTTGTATTAAAGATTGTGCTTAATTACCAGTTTTCTGCCTTAGATGAAAATATTAGCATTTGAATTTGTTGTGCTGTTTGCTCATATTGTAAATGTGCTCTGTATAAAAGCCTCAGCTACATTATCTATTAAAAATGATGTAAAGTAGAGGAGTATAACAAAAAACTAGGCGGAAAAAACTATGTCTTGCAGTGTTCTTCCAAGAGCTGAATTATAAAGAGTACATTCTTAACAGAACTTTTGTACTTTTGTTTCATGCCAAATAAGTTATAAAAGATTAAACCACAGCTGTTCCTGCAATCTGCTAATGCAGATGAGGTAGCAGTTGACTCTTTATTCCTAGCCTTCAAAGGGAAAGTTAAGGGGATTTAATGTGTAAATATTTGCTACTTCTAAGGGAGTATCATGAGTTGGGTTTTGTTTCAGTTCTCAAAAGCTTATGTCGACACCTGTGTGTGTGATGCAGCTGGAGCACCTGGCTTTAGGATGGGTGTTGGCAAGAAAGTTTTGGCTTTAAGCTAAGCCTCAACTTCCAGTTGCTGCAGAACGTCAATAAGGTATTACATTAAAGGTGTAGTCAGTGATTCTGGACAACACTCGTGGTCAAAATCACTTTTTGGGAAAATCAGTGAATAACTCCTCGTGATCCTCTACCTGTACTTACTTTGTGCGCGCTGATTTTGTTTAGGTGTGAATACAAGGCCAAGGCTCTGTAATCTGGTATGTACACAAAGGGGCCCATCATAACTACCACCATGCCTGTTTACAGAGCCTTGGCTGTGTATTAACAATGGATTTTCTTGCTGCACACACACAATGTGAACAGGTACAGGAGGAGATATTCACTGATTTTGACGAGGAGCGTTCTCTCCAGAATCGCTGACTCCACCTTTAACGTCATATAAAAATCAAATAAAAATCGTCATTTGAAAAAAAATAAACTTCTCCTTTGGGAGTGAAACGAGAAGAGGCAGCAGAGCATGCAAAACTGCTTCACTGTCAGTTTGAGAATGGGTTTTAGCATTGTATTGATTTCCTACAGCTCTTGCATGGGCTGGCCTCCAGTTATCTGTCTGAACTTTTGTTCCCTCATGAGCCTACTTGGTCTTTTTGACTCTTGGCCTTTCCCTCATTGTAATCCTTGTTGTACTGCCGGCTCTTTATTCTTTGTTTTCTTTGCCTGTGGCGGGGATTATTATTTTACTCTTTCATAACTCTTTTATCGCATTGATCATTAGTCCCTTTTCATTTTCACTGCTGACTACTGAAATTCCAAAGCACCAATGAGTTATCTTATGAGTTAAACCCCCTTTCCTGACCTTCAATACAGGCTTCCCATTATAAATGCCGAAGATATGATAAGTGAAATTATTAATAGATCATATCTAACACGTGTGTGTGTGTGTGTGTGTGTGTGTGTGTGTGTGTGTGTGTGTGTGTGTGTGTGTGTGTGTGTGTGTGTGTGTGTGTGTGTGTGTGTGTGTGTGTGTGTGTGTGTGTGTGTGTGTGTGTGTGTGTGTCTGTGTGTGTGTGTGTGTGTGTGTCTGTGTGTGTCTGTGTGTGTCTGTGTGTCTGTGTGTGTTCCGGTCAGATCTAATTAGAACTGATCTTGATCTGACACAAACCCAGTGAAGTCAGACGGGTGACAGACAGTGAGGCCACTCGGGACAGTTTTTTTCATCCGCTGCTTCAGAGATCAAGAAGCATTCCATTCTGGTTTGAAGTTTAAATGTCATGTGGCTTCACTGAACAGAAGTGGTTGTACCCAGTGATTTGTGGACTCACATCAATGAGAAACAATAAAAATGTATATTTTGATATGGAATTGCTACTAATTCCCACTTCAAATTAGAAGCACATCCTGGTGTATTTTGAATACTGAATTGGAATCCAAAATGTACATTAAAATAGCAGGATTCAAATATTTATATAGTAGAATTTTATCATTTTAGAGTAGGGAACATTTTTGAAACAGATAGAGATGAGATGTCCCGGTTGACCCACTTTTTTTTATAGTAAGCCTTCCAATAACGACAGTGACACCATGCAACTGATGCATTGGGTGAAATGATACAGTCATATGAAAAAGTTTGGGAACCCCTCTCAGCCGGCATTATAATTGACTCTGCTTTCACAAAAAAAAGATAAAAGTGGTATGTCTTTAATTTACCAGGAACAGCTAACTACTGGGATGTTTTCCAAACAAAGATTTTTTGAAAAGCAGTATTTGGTTGTGTGAAATAAAATAAAATGTGAAAAACTGGCTGTGCAAAAATATGGGTACCCTTGTGGTTTTGTTGATTTTAATGCCTGTAACAGCATGTAAAACTGATGACTTTAAACACAAAGTTGGTTGGATTATGTTGTTAAGCCTTGAACCTCATAGAAATGTCTGTTTAATCATGAGAAAATGTATTTTAGGTGCCTAAATGCAAGTTGCACTTCTCTTTGACTCTCTGCTGAAGTGAGACAGAATGGGACCATCAAAACTGCTCCCAAAATATCTTAAAAACAAAGATTATTCATTATCATGGTTTAGGGGAAGGCTACAAGAAGCTTTCCCAAAGGTTTCAATTGTCAATTTCTACTGTAAGGAACGTTGTCAGGGAATGGAAGGACACAGGCACAGTTGCAGTTAAACCCAGGTCTAGCAGACCAAGAAAAGTACAAGAGCGGCATATGCGGCGGATTGTGAGAATGGTTGCACACAACCCAAAGATCACCTCCAAAGACCTGCAAGAACATCTGGCTGCAGATTGTGTATCTGTACATGGTTCAACAAATCATTGCAATGTTGCCGGCTGAGAGGGGTTCCCAAACTTTTTCATATGACTGTATATAAGACGAGGCCACAAGATTCACAAACACATAGTAGCTGACATTTAAACATATTTGAGAATATAACACAGATGCATACACAGTTACAATGAAGTTACCATTCGAACAACATATGTAAGTAAGGTTTAATATTTATTTTTTACCTCCGAAACGGCAATTGAGGACACTTCAAGGTCTATTTAGTTTCTGTTGTGGAGCTTTCAATCATATTACACAAATTAAACAACAATTTACAGAGTGTTTGCCCTCTAGAATGACACATAGATGTATTTTCTGAAGCCCACATTGGCAGGATGACAGCGTCTGTCGGTGCTAAAATGACTACAACTCAAATTCAATCAGTTTTTATGAATTGACAAATGCTATGGTTAAGGTTTGGTTAGTTTTAGGCTCTGTTGGGTAAAGGGAAAAGATTGTGGTTTGGGTTAAATCCCTTACTTTGTCAACTCTTTGAGAGCTTCGTTGTCATGGTTACAGTAACATTAAATGCTTTTGTCAGATGTTTTGGTGACCCTGTCCACCCCCATCTCCTCCTTATTCAAACTTCATCACTTTAATAGCTTCCCCTGACCTCAAGCTTTGTTCCCATCAGAGTTACTATGGCTACGGGGCTGCTCTGTCACTTGAACGTTAAATTGTGTTGTTTTGTGGCACTTGCTTTAACAATTCTGTGGTGCGGGTGCTGATGACAGAAGACTTCAAAGTTTTCACATGTAATGTCTTATATTTCATGTGGAAAATATGGAAAATACATGTACCCAGATGTGTATGTTATTGATGTATGATATTTGAATATCCAACAAAATGCCATCATGATAAATATGTAGAGGTCCGTGCTCTTTGTGATACATTCTCTGTAAGGCCATACAGCTTTTCAAAAAACACAACACAAAGAGCTTTCACACATAAACACTGCAGTGTACAGTATGTGCTTCCGGAATGAAACGTTTTTAGATACACCTTTTTAAATATTTAGTAAACATCCAGCTTTAAACAAAGCTTATTCTTCCAAACCCCCACAGTGACACTGCACATTGATCTCCCCGATACTTCCTCCCCATCTCCCTCCCTCCTCCCCCTCTGTCCATTATTATGTTTTCATCCCCTGCCATGCTCTGCCCTCACTGTCTGGGATTATGCTCTAACTTTTTTTAACGGGCCAAATCCCCTCAGACAGCCCATCCCTTTTATGGGAATAATGTTGCTAAGTGACGGGGATGCAGTCAGACACCCCTGGGCCACATTATAATCATAGTGACGATGTTATTGCAGCTGTGTGTGCTATGTTTTGATATGTATATATTTACTGGAAAATCCATTTTATTTACTCAGTTTGGGGTGGTAATTTATTAGAGCATTCTAAAACTTTTTTCTGCTTAAAGAAATTGTGCGATGAGTCATAGGTTCTGTCATTATAATCTTATTCCAGTATAGTAGTAGTCAATTTAACAATAACCATGAAGGAAATTTAAGGGAACTTAAAGGCCTAAGTAAGTAAGTAATGAAGGAAATCAAAATAGAATGAATTTTGAGTCCAATTGTATTCCCCTGATGATGACTAGGCATAAAAGTCAGGCAACTGATTGTTCTGGTTTTAGCAAAAAGACAAGTGGCAATTCTGAGGTGCAATGAAGAAGCAAAGTACATTGCAATGAATTTCTATTACAGAAAAGTGATGGTCATATTGTGCACAATTTAGGCCCGTTGGCCCCATGGCTGTGTGTTTTTCAACCCTTCAAGGTAAAGCAGATGAAACTGAACAAAACATGCCCGATTTTCATTATATTACTTGAGTGTTAAATAGTGCTAATGCATTGCACCAAAATGTGAAATCTTAACGAAAATCAAATTTTATGAACAACCACTGGGGGTGATTTGTGTTCAGAGAGGAACCAACCCCAAAACAACTGTTAAACAAGAGGATTTACTGCCTTTCTAGGTTAATGGGGGCTGTGCACACCAAAATACAGGATAATGTGTGGGGAATGGTGGTGATGGGAAGAGTGTGCCAGCTGTCCGATGAAAGGAGAAATGGGCTGCCGTCCTGATACTTAACTCGCTAACATTATTTGTGAAGATGAAACTATATGAGGATAGTATCTAATGTTTTTGTATGTGAGCACACACACACACACACACACACACACACACACACACACACACACACACACACACACACACACACACACACACACACACACACACACACACACACACACACACACTCTCTCAGACCAACCAATGAATTAAGGCTGATTCTAGTTCCATGTAAGGGATCGTAGTTAACGCCTGATATTACAACATGTTTCAAATATTTTTTGAGTGATGTGATATCATCTAGTTTCCGCTTACATTCGATTTCATCAACGGCAAAGTGAAAGGAGCAAAAACACAAGTTCAATCTCTGTCATACATCAGAAAAAGGAGGAAATACTGTAAGGAATTCCCAGAAATAGTTGGTAAGAGATGGAAATTATTGGAAATAAAAGTGGCACATACAGTACTGATGAATTGTGACAGTTACATCATAACTAACCTCAGTGTTTGAGATTTGTTACTGCAAGGCTGTCTAAATGATCCATAAATGTGTCTGGGTTGCACATTCAAGCTTGCAAGCTCACAGTACTCTGCAAGCTGAAGCATATTAACCTGCTTTAGGCACTGATTGTAATCGGCATGCCTTTGGAGGCAGAAACGTATGTTTTTCTTTTTAAAAGTACAACAGCCCTCCAAGCATTATTCAGTTTCTTTCTTTTTTGGAAGGGGGAAGGGAACATAATTTAGTTGAAATCATTGGTCCATTAATAACTGAAAGCATATAAAGAATTTAAAATGTTGGCCTTCTTTTTTAACCAAAATGTATTAATGGGTCGATAATGTTCACATAGCCCTCATATAACAAACTAGAGGTGAAATAAGCAGTGCCAAATGTATGCTGTTTATTACAAATTCAGTTCTTTAACCAAGATCTCCTAAAGGCTCAGATTGCATTGTTAAAATCACAATTGAGTCACATGCAGTCAATGATTAACTGCTCACCAATGTGAAATATAACACTAAAATACATTGTTTGTAATCGCCTTTAAGATGAAGTCATTGATCAATGATGAAAGAAGCCAACATTGACTGACAGTAGAAAATGAGAATCAGACAGCATTCTTCAGTGTCAAAGGCTTTATTTGACTCATCCATTCACCCCATGATTACCCTTTTCTGTGGACTTTTATTGCTAATATATCTTCCTGTCTTGCACAGAACTGCTTGTTGCAGAAGTCAGAATTCCTTTGCCCACCAGAGAGCTTTGTCTCTACCCTGGAAATCCAGACTTGCCGCAAGCACATTTCAATTTGCTCTGGGCACAAACAATTGGAGCTCATTAACTATGTCAGAACATTCCAAGTCACCAATCAAATCGTACTATCTGAAATGGGCGAGCATAATGTGATCACAACAGTGCTGCGTTTTCAAAGTCGTGACAGTAAACAACAAAGATGGCTGCGGATACGTCGTTTGAAACGGCTTTGGCCTGGACACTTAACGATTTGGACTCTGCTTCTTCTTTAAAGAATTAAGAAAAGAAGGCACTCAAATCTTTTATTATTTGAGAGCCACTTCAGGTTTAGTGACAAATTGCATGATTATCACTGATGAGATTATGTTAGCAATCACTAATAAATCCATGTTCCACAGCTTCACTGAGATTGTAAATGGTATGTCATTAGCATCATTTACATATTCCTTTCAAGGCCACATATCCTATATAATAGTACATGCACAGCTGTGTGTTTGCTTCATTGCACAGATAATGAAAATGTGAAACTGCATACTAAACCGAAAGGGCACCGACCTATAAACCTTTTTTTAATGTCTCAAAAAGCTTGTGTGTATGTGTGTCCAGCTCTGGTTTCTTCTATAAGTATCCCTGCGTCTATAATACTAACAACTCCTGCAGGTGTCAGAGTGAGGCAGGGCAGCGGAGTCATCAGGGAGAAATATGGGCTGTAAGCCGGAGCTGTAGCGCCATTACCGCCAGCGTCTTACTGCTGCTTTCATCTGTTTGCTCTATCTCAATGGTCATCTGGGGAACCCGGTCGGCCCGCTCTGCCATCACATTTTGAGCTGGGCAGGAGGAGGAAACAAAGACCATTAAATAAGGTGTGTGATGTGTAGGCGTGGGACTAAGAGTGAGAAATGAACTTCTGTTCGTATGTGGGTGCAGGGCAGGCACGCATTGGTGTGTGTGTGTGTGTGTGTGTGTGTGTGTGTGTGTGCTCACATACAAAAACATTAGATACTATCATCATATAGTTTCATCTTCACAAATAATGTTAGCGAGTTAAGAGAAATGCGAGAGAGAGAAATAAAGGGAGAGAGAGGAGGGAGGCTGCATAGCAAATCAAAAGCCCTGGTTTGTCCATGAGAAACCTTGTGGCTGGAGGCTACAAAGAAAAGCTAGCACTACACTTTGTCTGCACTGCCTCTCTCTCCCCTTCTGTTGGCAGGTTGTTTCATTGAACAACACTACTGCAACTGATACAGTACCGACTTCTCTGACAGCTCTATTCAATAAAGTGCAGGATGTAAGTGCATGCTTGTGAATGTGTGCCACTTAGTAACAGCAGTGTTGGTCAACGGTGGCAGAATATACTGTAGTATGTGGGTGCACAAAGTGGTCTTAAATTGTGTGGCTGCTTGTTAGTGTTTGTGTGACATTGAAAATAAACTTAGAAATAAAAAGAAATGCTAAATACAGTTTTCAGTTAATGAAGCGGTGTAGGGTGAGAAACCCCCATAAGTTGAGGCTTCTGCAGCATGATCCATAACAGCAAGCTCAGCTAAACTGACCTTTGACCCGTAATACGCTGATCTTCACATGGACGTCCAATGGGGATTCACGCCTGGGCGGGCAGGCTGACGCTATGGGAGATACAATTCTTATGTGGAGAGGAATGCTGGAAAAGAACATTTTGTGCGTCTTTGAATCCCCACTGGTGGTTATAGCAATTAAAGAAATCTTAAGCAAAATAAGAGGTAACAAAATAAATGTTTAGATGTTGTTCCAATCCCCATAACCATACCTTAGCCATAGTTTTGTTTTTATCATAACCACGACCATTCCCCAACCTCAACCACGTTGTAGTTGTGATGCGCTAGTATTGTAGAAAACAAGAATTGTATAAAGGCCGTTGAACATAATCTGAGGTTTAACAGAAACATGCATAATCAACATTCTGGTCTGGCACTAGTTCAGTTAGAGTGCTTTGTTAATTGAGACCCATCTTGGATATCTTTCATAAACATTAAAGTCATAGTGCGTAACTTCTGTTGCCCCCTTGAGGAATTCTGAGTAATAACAACAACACTGTCTGCATATCTACATGACGTAAGCATTATGCGATCGGGCACAGACTTCTTCATCTCCAAAGATAAACACTGCTGTTGTCCTTTCTCATAGGTGATGTCAAACACATCACTTCCTGTCCGCCTGAGCTGCTGAGCCAATGTCGCCCCACTACAACAGTTTGTAAACATTGAGATACTGAGTGTGTTGTGCACCTGCTAGCCTTAATCAACTGTCTGTCAACTCATTGGCAATGGCTTGAATTGAATGCACATTCATTCATAAGAGAAATGTACGCTCCATAGCTTTAAAAATATATCTGCATTACTTTTTATACACAATGAACATAAACACAATGTTTATATTTAGTTTAGATTAGTCCAGTATCACGGGACTCCCGTGTACTGTAAATGATGAACGTGTGTGTGTGTGAATCACAGCAGTACTTGCAGTGGTGAGTGAGTTGGAGGAATAGGACATAAAGAAGAGTTATGGCTCTATCTCCTGGTGCTTCTGTCGCGGAGGGGGCAGCTACGTAACAGACCTTTTAGTGCCGACACATGCCCGAGTGCCTTTTAAGGTTGAGGAGGAGAAGACGTTTTGTTTCCGACGTATGACTCCTTGTACACAAACACTCCTGAGCAAATGACAGAGAGGATAATGAACAATGCCGTAGCTGCTCTATTCTGAAACTGTTTTTTTTCTTCACAGCCACGGGTGTAGCTGTGGGTGAAATGCACGTGATGTTCCTCTTGCGATGCAATACACGGTGTGTCGTCTACATGAGCCCCTCGAGGGTCGATTCATATCTGCGCCATTTAGGTGTGATTGATTTACCGCTCAGGGTACGCCTACGGCAGTCTGAGATCGTCTCTGCATTGCCCAGGGAGCTGTTGGTTTTGTGAATAGATTTGATATGCATATGTCAATAGTGTGGATCTGAGCTTTTCCACTGTGGTGGCCCAGAGACGGTTTAAGGCGTGTGTGATGGTGAGAACCGTGTATGTGTGTGTGTGCGTTCATATGTTGTCCTTGTGCAAAAGTAAGAAGGTGTAATGAGGTGTTCTTGTGAAAAGTGTGTTAATATGTATTAAATAAGTATATTGTTAAGTTGTCCTTCAGCTCACATAAGATTATTGTTTGTGTTCATCTGGTAAGTAGACTTCAGGAAGGAGGAGAAATTGTTTATGAGATCAACAGCTACATGCCGTTTCAATATACAGTAGTACAGTATGTCACAACAAAGATTGAAAAATAGTTGGCTCACGTGTTTTTGAGTTATTGTCGTCTTCATGTTTCAGGTGCTCTAAAGAGAATTTGGGGTGGGATCAAATTTGCATGGTGTTCTAAAGAAACATTAAGGGTATGTTCTAAAAGAAAATACAAATGTTGTGTTTCAAATAAGGAAGGAAAAAAATCATTAGATCAAATTTGACTTTTTCCTCAGTGGTCCAGTAGTGGGATTTTAATAGAGCATTTGGTCGACCTTTATGACTGATCACTTTATGCTCACCTTACAGTCTAATGTGAGGAGCTGACAGCTGTAAATAAAGAAAGAAGCATTGTGAAAATGAGCAACATCAATCAATCAATCTATCAAACTTGATTTACAACGTACTAGTAAATGCCCTATAGCAACAACACCAAACACACCCTTGTAATTACCTATCAATGCCCCAGAATCATAACACCTACAGAATAAACAACACATTCACCCTTTCACAATATACCAATAAGACACATACATTTGCATGGCGGATTTGATAGTCGTTTCGTACCTACAGTATTAAAACATTTTGTTGTATAGGGCTGTCTTCGATACACATGCTTCATCATTTAAATTAAAGGCAGAAATTAAAATAAAGCAACAAAAAAAAAAACATTAACATTTATATGCTTTCTTATTGCAGCCTGGAGCATTGTAGGGAATCAAGTATTGCAACTTCATGACTAAAGTTCCTTACTTTACTTTTTTCTCTTCTCCTTTCTCTAAATGTTACATTGAGCATAAATGTTTTAGTGCCACATGCAAGTTTGATGGGGACGCCGCCACCATTCTTGTGTCTTTTTAAGACGGTGTGTATGCAGAGTTATACATCTTCCCTCGTTGATAGTGAGGGGTAAAGAGAAGGCTATATATAGAAAGAGAGAAAGATTAGTTTGGAAGACCATTTCTGGTCAGGAGTAAGAAGTTGGAGTTACAAGCATATGTGTATATTTCCTATAAATACACTGTTGCTGCGGCATGGCTCTATTGTAATGGTTTTGTACATGTGCAGCACTAACACAACCAGGTGTTTCACTGTAAACTAATGATAGGGACATTATACCTGCCTGTCCTTCACATGGCTATGCCTCCAGTCCATGCACATCATCACTGAATTTTCATCTTTATTTTGAATTTATTTTTTCAAATAAAAAGAAGGATGTAACATGTGAGCATGCACCATTTGTCATTGTGTCACAGGATTTCATTCAGATGATTACTGTGCTTCCAATGATGATGAGACATGGTTGCATATATTATAGCTACTTATTATATTACACAGATATTAAATCTACTACACTTGTACTTTTTTCTTAAAAACTGTCTAGAATTCATACAAAACCTTAACCTAAATCTAGTCTCTAAAACATTTTTTAAACAAATCCTTTTTTGTCCTAAAAATTATCATCCTGAAAAAAACTAAAGGCACTTCTAAACACTGCAGTTGGTGTTTCTCCACAATTCGAATGTCCACACGCACACAGTTAGACACACACACACACACGCACGCACGCACACACACACACACACACACACACACACACACACACACACACACACACACACACACACACACACACACACACACACACACACACACACACACACACACACAGGTGTCGCTTTCCAATCTGTAGGTGCAGCCTCCCCACCGCATTCGGCGTGCAGCGGCTGACGTCAGGAGGAGAGCGGAGTGAGAGGAGTTGAAATAGGGCAGAGCAGGAGCGCAGTGCTGAGAGGAACACGAGCCGGAGGATGGGAAGCTGCTGCTGAGTGTTTGGGACGAGCTACACGTCGCTACTTACGCTACTGCTTCTGATACAGCCGCCCGCAGTTCATCTGAACCCTTTAAGCCCTGTAGTGCGGCCGGAGAGGACTGGAACTAAAAGAGCGCAGTTTGGACGCATACGGCATATTTGCTAAAATTTCCGTTATTTCCTGCCTCCAAATAACACAGGTAAGATAGACGCTGTTTTTACTAACGCGGGGATAAGGGGCTCCAATGTTGCTTGAAGGCGTATATTTGGGTCTGGTTTCTTTGAACAAGTTTGGTTGTTTTGGGTGCATGCATGACGCTGCTTCATCCATCACTATTTGCATCAAGAGTGTGTGTGAGTGAATGAAAACTGTGTTGAGGATGCCAGTGGCGTGCTTTAATTTTAAATTAGTTTGTGAGTAGCTGAGGAGAAATGCATCAATAATAGAGAGAGAGAGAGAGAGAGAAGGAGGAGAGCTTCAGGAGGATATGTGTGAGGTGCAGCCTTATAGCACATGGGGCGATGTCAATGACAATCTCTGACAGTCTTTAACTACACTGCCTGGTATGTCGCCTATTGTCTGGCGTCACATGGGTTGCGATTAATCATTCAATACGACTAGATGCCAATTTTTGTGAGTGCGTAAACAAGCGTTTCAACGGCTCTATACCTGCACGAAAACAACAGGGCAGTGTTTGATAAATGGCTTCACCATAGGACTCCTCTGCCCGGATGCGCCAGGTTTTGCTTGAGAAGCAGAGGGACTGATAAGAAAACATAGTGAGACACGCACATCCCTCTCCGCGCTCTGTGACATTGGATGCACGTGCCCACTTACCACCGCTTCTCCAATTATTTGTCCGGACGCTTGAAAGACTTCATCTTTTAACGACCAGTGTCCTAATCAAACACGTACAGCCTTAATTATACTTACCAGCAGGCAAAAACTCACAAGAATGAATGCGGGAGGTGGTGATGTGGGGCACTCCTAAACAAAGCAAGATTTTCTTGTGTGATTGTGTTAAATGAGCTGCCTCAGTCCACTCTCTCATGGGAGAATTCTATCAGTGTCACCAGAGAGAGAGAGAGCCGGCGCAGCGGCAGCAAAGCCTCCGTGACTGCCAGCGGAGGGGGAAATGAGCGTTGGTCGGCGCGCACACAGCTGTGATACAGCCTAGCCTGCGCCGGAGCTCTCCATGGTGCTGGAAACGCTCCAGCCTCTTGCTTTCCCCTCTCACTCTAGCCTCTTTCTAATGGGGTTTTGTTGGATTTCCTCTCTACCTGGAACCAGATACGGGAGGCCAACATCCAGTAACAGAATTATGGCCATTCATCACTACTGCTATCTGTGGACAAACTGGTAGTAAATCCCAGCCATTCAGCTCCATACAAAGCCAACAGCCCCTCCAACTCTCAACTCTGGCACGTAGTAGTCTCACATGCAAACACACATCTCGCAGGCCAGGCAGGCACACATGCAGAGCCTGCTGGATCGATATCTTGCCCTCAGCCCCTGAATGAGAATATAAATGGCAGCGGTTCGCAGCTGGATCTGTTTGCTCTCAGGCAAGTTATAGTAACATACAACCGTCAGACATCAGTTTTTCTTTGCAGGGGGGACACAAGAAAGCATGTTGACCTAATGTGGACCTCTGACATTTTGTGTCCATTGATTTCTTGGGTTCAATAGTTGGAATAATTGTGGCAAGAGAACAAAGGTTGAGGCTACATTTAGTCCCCACCGAGTTAACTTGATTACAATTATGGTTAAACAAAGGATAAAGCATTTCATTAGCACAGCACAACAAATCTATTAAGGGGTCTGATACAAAACAAAGCGTCAGTTTTTAGGCTTTGCCAAATGACTCTTGCAGTGTTTATTTTTTTTCGGGCACCAGATCATGTCAGAGCAGTTCTGCAGTGCACCCCGGGGTCACAGTCAATGCGCCTAGAAAAATAATGATGTAGTGACTCAGTTGAGCTTATTGCAGTTGGCAATCTGGTGTGTAACTTATTAGCTGTCTCGCGCAGAGCCATTACAGCGCGGCTGTCCAGCAGATTATGGCTGCTTGTTGTGCCTTGCAGACAGCCTAATAGCGGGATGACTCACACATTCACAGACAGACAGACATTGAAGACACACTAGTATACAGGCTCATATGTGTATGCACATTGCACACACACACACACACACACACACACACACACACACACACACACACACACACACACACACACACACACACACACACACACACACACAGATATGCACGCACACAAATATGCACGCACACATATATGCACGCACACATATATGCACACACACACACACACACACACACACACACACACACACACACACACACACACACTAAAATTCCTTACTGTAAAAATCCCGTCATTAGAGTTGAGAAAGGCATCTGGAGTGCTATCTCCCTGCTGAGCTTCTTAAACCCCGCAGCAGTCAGAATGAGCTAGAATCAGCATTTGTGCATTAATGCATGTGTGCAGTATGTCATGCATGTTAGTTGGATAGAGCTAACATTTCAAAGATGACAATAAAGGTCTAATCCTCTGTTGTGTAGCCAGGCTGAGGAAGAGTTTTCACACGCTTCTACAGGTCTTCAATGTTAAGCTATTCTTAGTGTACAGGCTTATTCAACCATGTCTCCAGACAGGGTTTAGACACATCACGTTCAACATAAACATGTACTTGACTTTTTGACTTAAAACCAGAAAAATAAAATCTGTCATCAGCTTTCCCTCTCCGATACTCAGTTACACAGAGCCCATGCTGCATGCTGTCATTTTGTGGTTCAGTTCAAAAGGGATTGGATTTTTAAGCTTCTAGTCGTTTCTGTTGGATATGCTTACAGTATTGATGCTTACTCTTGGACTGAAATACTTTGTACATGAAGTAACCAAAGTGCAGATAATAACGTATGCATTGCACATTCAAAGTAAGCGTGAATATTGTATTAATGTGATGAATGTGAGACTTGAATGCTCTTAGTAGAGAACTTCTCCGGACATAACTTTTGTAAGTTCAAAGGTCAGACTTAGTTAAGGGTCTTGCTCCAAAGCATTTCAGCTGAGTGAGTGTTTGCTGGCACAGGGTGCTCAAAGCAGCTCGTTTGGTAAAATCCCAACCCACTTGACTTCCCTGCTGTTCACAGATGCTTAATACTGAAAAAGAGGAGGAAGCATGTGCGGTGTGCAGAAAGATTCAGAGAGGTTTACTGCCCATCACTCTCCTCTTTCTGCATTACTGCTGTAGTATTTGTTCAAAGGCATTCCTGTAGCTTGCTAACACAGGCACAGCAGGTATATTAAGAAGATTAAAGATGTGTTTTACAGTATGTTAATTAAGGCCTATTAGAGAGTAAATAGGCTGAGAGAGAGAGGAGAGAAACAGAGAGGAGAGCGAGAGGGGGAGAGAGAGAGAGAGGAGAGAAACAGAGGAGAGCGAGAGGGGGAGAGAGAGAGAGAGATTATTTGGATGGTTCCAACTGCAGGCGCTGATGCTTCATAGCGAGTAGTGTCTGGACAAACAGTTTCTTCTGCCGGTTTCAAGTGAATCTTCTTGTGTTTTGCAAACACAGGTCAGATGTCAAACCAAAAAGTGCTTGTTAAAACTGAAAATCTTTAATTCAAGAGTGGTTAGAACAAGGTGTACTTAAAACTTCCAGAAGACATGCATTATTATTAGTGTGGTATTCTTGGGACTTTCAGGTGGAGAATACACATGGAAATAGTCAAATATGTGTGAATATATGTATGCTTTCTTTCCCTTCCTCCTATTCCCAGAGCAGACATGACCCAATCCTTTAAAATCTTGAATTCAAGGTGGCGCGTCAGGCTCTGAATAATCGAAGCGTAAAGTGCCCTGGATGACAATCCCATGTAACGTTTAAGTAGAATAAATTACATTTTTCATATCAATTATAATGCCCCACTCATGCACAGTTTAAATCCTTGGCATCCCATCTTCTGAACCCCATGCAGAGCTTGTCTAATCATGAGCAGGATTTATTTCCACACAACAAAGCTATCCCCTCGGGTAAACCAAACCCCCTTCCTCCCCTTTCTTTTTGCAATTTTGTTTTCCTTACGCCCGGTGACTTTGATTTGTTTGGCTTTTAAAATTTTGCGATGAAATATAATCTGGCATATTCTCCAAAACATAGGTAAAAATGCATTACCAATGGCGAGTCACGCTCTTATGGGTCGGCTCTTTCACCGCACACTCCCATTCTGATGGGGCGGACAAGATTGGTTTTAAATTGAAACTGATGAAACTCTTTTTCATGGGTTTAGCCGGGGCGCACTGACACACGCACACACTCATACCCAGAGAAATTTAACATGATTAACACGAGGCTTATGACAATGGGGAGCACTTAATATGAATGACACAGAAAGTGGGGAGGACCAGTTACTTGCTCCGTTTAATTCCGTATCCTTCTCATTTCAGAGACGCACTGCTGTCTCCTGATAGGTCCTTTGTATTCCCCTGTAGAGTGTAGGGCACACACAAGATGTGGGCGACGCGGTTTGGAAACTTAAAATTCTGATCACTTATATTGAACTTCCAGAAATGACCTTTACCGCTGCGTCCCATATGAACACAGCGGGCTGAGCTCAGAGCACCAGAAGCCCATCTCTGGGTAAATAGTGATCGCTGTCTACTCTGACTGAATGAAGGAACTGCAGAAAGAGTCAGCAGAGAGAGAGAGAGGGATGAATTCGTAAAGGGGTCGCGGAAAGGTCATCTGGCATATCTGTTTGTTCTGCAGTGAATTTTAGCATCCATCTGCCTGTCCATTTTAAGCAGTCAATACCTCGCTCCTCTGCTGGTTCTTTTGCTGAGAGTTGTTTTGTCATGTCACATTTTAAAAAGGTGCTGTGATTCAAGGTTGTCTCGACATGTTACTTAACACATTTTAGTCCATAAGCCATTGTCTAATTTCTCCATTTCACCCAAAGTATTCAATATGTTGAGTGGAAAAAGTCTGAAGTTAAGTACCGGCCATTAGTGATCGACTTGTGATGAAAATCGCTTGTTGCTGCTAAGGCTAAATGAGAAGTAAGTTGTCAATGAAAGGCAGTGAATATAGAGGAATAAACAACATTATATAAAGACCTCTCACTACCTGGACTGTAAAGTAAGTGTGAAGTGGTTGAATACTCTGAAAATGCTAGTGAGTTAAGATTATTTTGTCACACATACTTTTCCCAGGGCCAATAATGAACTTCCATGCTCACGTCTGAGTTGGTATTTTAAGCAATATTTAATTAAGGCGTCTTGATCACATGACCTTCAGGGCTTATTCTGACCCCAATGATCAAATGCGTTGGCGATGTAAACGATCAATACTGCATTTATTTGTCAGTAAACCAATGCTGTTTTTCCGGGCTGCATTTGAACTCTTTGCCACTCTGTTGATTGTTTGGTGAGAGACAGAAAAACAACTGTTCTGTCATAGCAAAGTTGTCAATAGTTTTGACCAATGATGTAACAAGTATAGCATTTTTAAAGCAGGCTTTGAAATATTCATTTTTTTTGCTGAACTTATTGGGGTCTTCCCCTTTGCAGACCTCATCACTGCTTTCAATCAACGTGATGGTTTTGGAGTAGAACAGACTTGTTAATATCCAGGGCTGAGAATGAGTCAGCCTGTCAGCCAGACAAACACAGCAAGAACCCTTTGTTAAATCATTAATATCATAATAGCAACCGTCTGAGTTTTTCCTGTTTATCCAGTGATCATTTAGAGGACACATGTGACAATGTTTTGTTGAGAATTATTGATATTTCACAATGTGATACTACGGATGAATCGTTTGCCTTGGCACACGCATTGATTTCTGGCTGCGGCTGTCATGAATGATGCTTCAAACGTCAACACACAACTGTTTACGTGTTGTAGTGGTTCTTCAGACGGTGATGATTATATATACAAACCAAATCATTCTCCACAAAGTGCCTCTAAAGAGCCCCGTAAAGAGCGCTTTAAAAAAATAGTTTTTCTCTTAGTGACTGAAGCACACCTCGCTCATCTTGTATAGCCACACTTTGTCACCCGCTCTGTAATTAGCAGCCCAAGAGGGACAGACCACCCTGTTTTTGGCACTGCGGTATTCTCCTCTTTGCTCTCGAAGCCGTGTCATATGGCCTGCGTGGGGATTTTCTGGATTTAACAAGTCACTTGCTGTTTGTGTGTCTTCCAGCTATACACCTGACAAGCAGGATACAGGCTTTAACACCCAAAGGGCTGCCGATCCGGTCGCGGAAACTTGCAAAAGCCAAAAGTCAATATCAGTGTTGATGAGTTAGAAAGGTAAACAGGGAGAGGAAGAGAAGAGAGTATTACACCAAAATAAAAAAGCTTAGATAGATAGATAGATAGATAGATAGATAGATAGATAGATAGATAGATAGATAGATAGATACTTTATTTATCCCTTTGGGGAAATTGAGTTATCCAGTAGCTCACAAAGTCAGTCAACAGACAGTTCAATTGACAATAATTGTATCTGTTCTCGTTCTTTTCTCCAGCCTGTAGATAGGGTCTTATTGCGACCTAACAGCTAGACGCTCTTTATCTTCCATGGAGATGGAGAGTGGCAAAGAGAGAATGTCAGGCGATAGTTCATTCCGAGGCAACGCAGAAGAAGATAAGACAATAAGTATCTTTGTACTTACTAAGGCACCACAACCAACAGTATGTCCTTTCGTAGGCCCCTATGCTTTTTATAGGAGCCCCACACTTATTGGCTCTAAGGGTACAATTATACCACAATCTGAAAAAGGCACATGTGCAGTCGTTTCTCCGCGGAATGAATACATGAACTTTTCTATCAATGCTGCCATATGTTTTTGCTCACACGCTTTAATTGCTTTAATGGCGTCTTTGTTGTTGCTCACATTATTTGCTCTGTTGTTCCCCCGTTCCCTTGTCTTTGTGTGTGTCTGTCTGGCTTATGCCTGCTACTAGAGCTTTATTTAGTCTGTTTAACTGTAAAAATGGTTAGAATTTATATGTTATTTTGCATGATGTTGGCTAGCTGATATAGCTTATTCCTCTGTGCCATAAGTTAATGCTTGATTGTTGTCCAAAACATATTAAATACATACTTTTTGACATTGGAGAGATTACAAGAGCCTGTTATCTGATTGTCGTATGAGTAATGAATGGAAACCAGTGGCAGCTTGGAACAATGGGGGAGAGATGTTTGGCAACAATTCAAATACAATGATTCACACACATAGTGCTGCATGTGACCGATTGAGCCACCTGAACAAGTTAAAAACATAGCACTTCATATTATCATTTTATTGAGTGAGGAAAACATTTATCTATGCAATGCATTGTGCAGATATGGAAACACATTAGCATCGCGTTTGGAGTTGCATTTCTATTGACATGGCTTATTAATCCAATATTTACTATGCCAACTCCTGAAAAACTGCCATCTGTGATTGGGGCAAAACTTACAGTGGGTCCCTCTCTACAACAGTCAAAGTTGAATTGAGTGGTGCAGCTTTGAGGAGCTTTGAAGTATGGCCCTTTTAAGAATTGCATTAGATAAATCAATGGAATGTTGTTTTTTATTTGGCTAGTTGCATTGTTTTTTCATCTGAGCTGTTCGGCCAACACAACGGGCTTGTGACAGAAACACAGGTTTAAGGTTATGTCACATGCATCTGGACATTGATTTTCTAGTTCCAGGTGTGAAAGTCATTATTAATTACATATTGTCTTTCTTAATTGGTTCCAACTTGTGAATAAATTCTTCATGAGTGTGAGCTGTGTGGATCCTGAGCTGATAAGACCCGTCAGCTTTCAACTGCTGTCAACACCCTGTCTCCTTTCCAAAGGGGCAAACGTTTATGAGCCTTTAACATTAAAGTGAATGACAGTTCATAACCTTATCTTTCTGGGCTACCGCGCTCTATAAATCCTCTCTGGAAAAACACCACTCCAGGGTGTCCTGAGATTTATCACATTTTGTCATAAAAAATAAATAAATAAAAGGGAAGAAAACCCCCTGGAAAGATATGTATCCCAGTCACCTGGAGTGCCTGGGAGATAGCTAGGGTTAGACTGTGTGATCCTAGTGCTTGTATGACAGACAGATTGACACCCCTGGTCTCTTCAGTGTCTTCCCCCCCCCCCCAACCACACAGGAACTAGAATGTAGACACTGCCGCATGCAAGAATTGTGAACAAAAACCTTTCGGGCCAAGGCAATCCCCCTCAGTGGCTCCATTTCTTGCTACATAGACATGTGAGTGAGGAAGGGGCCTGTTTGAAACCTGAGTGCAGGCGAACAGGATGGCAGCAGCGATTTTACTGAAGAGGAGCAATGGTTTTAAGGCAGCACTCAAGAGTAACAGCATGTAGAGATGTTTGTTCCAAAATGGGGCATGCACCATTTGGGGGAAAGAAAGTGACACCTTGTTACAAAATGATTGACTGCCTAGAAATCCAGACTTGCTACTTTTAAAGGGAAGCGGGGTAACCAATGGCGAAATGCGAAACTCTGTTTTATCAATTGAGATTTATTTTTACAACACGTACAAATACGTAGATTTCAGAATTAAATATGTATGCAGCGTGGTAGCAGAAGTAGCTCCATACATAGTATAGGGAATTCACCTTTTAAGATGGTGAACCACAATCCTTACAGATTCAGCACGGGGGGTTGGTGTTCACAGATGTTATTTTTTTCCCCTCTTTCTAATCTTTTTAAACACTCAGCAACTTGCAGGGGGGAAGCCTGCTGAGTGGGGACTGATTGTCGGGCTGCTGACGAATGTGTCATTTGTAAATGTGACAGCAAACCTACCTGGAGCGCAGAGCTGGGACCACGGAGAGCTCAGCCTCATCAGGGAGTCTCAGAGCTCAGCCAGAGGCCGTCCCTCTGCTGCCATTACAGAGAGAGACACAGAGAGACTGTAGGACTGCATGCAGGGTTCATTTACATGCCAGCTTTAAGGTGTAGACTTGGTTTAGTGACAGCAAAAATAAAGGCTTTGTTGTCAGGCTTATTTAGTTATATTGAATCAATGGTGTGAATCAGTTTCATGACTATGGTTAAGGCTTGGTCAGGTTCAGGAAAGACCCTAGTTTGGGTGAAATACTTTGTTAGTATGAGGGGAGCACAATCCGCAGGGTTACAATGAAGAACACTTGTTTATGGTTGTGGAATTTGTGCACATGTTTATTTTGAACAGGAAACAGACAGTGTTGAAGTCCAATGTTTTGTTGACCTCTCTCTCCACCCAGACCTCTCCACTGGAACTTTAACATCACCTTACTTCCTGCTTTCAACTGGTCATAATTAGTTTGGCTGTCAATCAAACTTGAATTTGGGTCACTTGACAAAATGGCAGATTTTTTCATTCTTGGGATGACAGGTCCCACATTACTACATGTAAACAACAAACACTAAATTTGACCATTTATTGGCATATGTCTGTATTTAAACTTCTATGTATGGAAATATTCCTCAATTTAAAAACTTGGCTTGGAATGCTGTCATTATTTTTTTCTCTCCACAGACCTTAGTTCAAATTTCAGACATGCAGAGATAAAAAAAAGGCTTTACCAAAGTTATTAGAAACATTTACTGTGTGCTACTATCGTACTACATACTAATCCTTTGACTAGTTAGTATACTCAAAGACTGGTATGCATGGTATGCTATGCTATATGGTCTGCATAGTATATTTGCATGATGTGTTGGTAATGGACGATTGTCCTCCAAGGCAATGCAATTATGTCATTTTAAAATGCTATTTTAACCATTGTTTGAGTATAAAGTGTATACCTTAGAAAGGAGAGGCTTTTCAATATGAAAAGTGTGTTCTAAGCCTATACCATGGCACCTGTTCTTATAGTGTCTGGCTGAGAGGAGCCCTGACACTAGCATCAGTTTAATCAATAGATAATTGGATCTACACACTAGGAAAACACTGAACATTGTAAATGAAAAAATGCTTGCCACAAAAAGAGCAAGACACATTAGTCTACATTTCGGCCGTATGCTCTCTTGGATCTATACATGATATTGCTGACACAGATCACCATTAGCGACAGCCTGACAGCTTCTTTCTGCGCTTCAGAGCTGAGACAGATGTTTTGTAGTTTTTCCCACTGAGTAAGAGAGTGGCTTTGACTTGAATGCTTAGAAGTCTGTAGTCCTGTCCAGGGACTACAGACGAAAATTAGCCATGTGGCTATAATCTGGCTCAATTGTATATTGTGCACTGTCCCTGCTAAATAAACAATAAATGAAATGAAATGAAGAATCAGAATTAGACACATAATCGTCCAATTTTCATTTTGTACCGAAAAACAGACTAACTCTCCCTGGCCCCGGGTCCAAATTGCGTCTAATTTTGTCTAAATTGGTTTTTTGATGTCTTGTTTTCCATGTCTGTAATCATATCTTATTTTCCCCAAGCTGCAGATTTAAGATATAAAGTCTAGTTAAATTAATCTGTCAGCCTATAATTGAAACACCAATTTTGCTTCTGAGTTTTTCATTCTAAGAAAATGCTGGATGCAGTTTCTTTTTTAGGATGGTTTTCTAGGCAGGATGAAGCAGTCCAGGGGGTCACTACCGCATGAGTTTGGAGTCAAAATAAGTCATTTAAAACAATAGCAATATAAAGTCAAACATTAAGCTTTCCTTGGTGTATATTATTATCACATAACAAGGTGCCTTTGAGCTATTTGCATCTCTATTTCTCCCACTGAGACACAACATTTAATCTGAAACAAACACTATTGAAGGGACCTACTCTATCACGATGAACTTTATGCCAAACGTTAACTTGTCTTCAATAATAATAACGATATTCACCAAAGCCTCGACAAAAAAGGAGCTCCTGTCTGAACGAAGCTGATGTGTCTCAAAGGCACATGTAACGTGACATTCCGCTGAATGTGTTATTTTAAAATGGCTAGCAGATGCCTTGTAACTGTGGCGCAGTACTGCCCTTTATAGACATATACAGTAGCTGACTGACTATCCAAATGGGCTTCTTCTGTTCCCTGCAGTGGCAACATGCCAAGAAAGTAATGGAACACAAAATCTTTTTTTCCTTTTTTTATTTCACAAGAAAAAAAAAACATATTGATACATTTATTTGGTTGTTGTAATTGATCTTAACGTCCATGATTCCCTTTCAAACAAACCTCCAGTGCAAGAACAAAGATTCCTTGGCTGTATAATTCCGTGCTGTGTAATACGAGTAGTTAATTTCCTCTTGTCTCATATTCTCAAAACGTTTTATGTTTCTCCTTTCTCTAGCTTTTATTACAAGCTCAGGATTCAACTAATAACTGGCTACTTGTGTTTATAATTTAAAAAGCCATGGCTCCAATATTTTACTTTAAAGGAATAAAGAATGAGTAGGAAATATCCTTCCAGAAAGTAAGTGTCTGAAAAAACAAAACACGCCTGCTGCATGGGGGCCTGTACATTGCGCTTTGGGACCTTATTAAGACTTTTTTGGTCACAGAGCTTGGTATAGATAGATAGTATTTACCTTTCGCCGCATTGAGGCTGTTTATAATGCAGCTCCCTCGCTGAACTAGTCTGATCCGAAGCATACCGCCCAAATAGGTGCATTGGTTATGAAGAGTCTGTCTCTTTAAGCTTTTTAATATGCTGGTCAAATAATGGCTCCCTCATAGATTTTCTTACCTCCTGATGAATTTCAAAATGGACCATTCATTCCACACCAACAGGGCTCTCTCTCTCTCTCTCTCTCTCTCTCTCTCTCTCTCTCTCTCTCTCTCTCTCTCTCTCTCTCTCTCTCTCTCTCTCTCTCTCTCTCTCTCTCTGTGTGTGAGTGTGCACATTCACTCAACTATACATGTGTGTAGCTGTGTGTGGGCCAATGCCAGGGGGCCAGGCAGCACATTAAGACAGTGACTGGCAGATCTCATTTGGTGTTTAATTTCACTACACTGCGGACTATCTGTGAGGGCCCATTAGCCTCGGGCTAGCCAACTGAGTGATGCCGGCGCTACCTTGTCGACTGATGTTTACAATGGCAGGTTCTTCTGTGGTTCTGTCAGTGGTTTGCAGTGGAAAGCAAATTCACAGGGAATACAATGATGATGTACATTTCTGGGTTGCTTGAGTATTTCAATGTTATGCTTTATTATACAATATAAGTCAGAGGCAAATGTTGTACTTTTTAACACATTACATTACATACCTCTACTATTGACTTTAGTTTTCATTGAAGATCATGATTTTTTAAAACCTATGTTGAGCATCTCTAGGCACAGAGGACTACTGTAAATAATCCCAACTCACTAGAGCAACATTGACAAGGGCAACTCTTACTGCAAGCACTTTTGCTAAGCTATATTGTTCACATATCATATTATAACCCTAACCCTCTATATGATGATGTGTTGCTGAGCCTGTACCACTGCCCCATAAAAACATCAATTCATTATGACATTATTATCAATTATTTTGAAACAGAGAAATTGTCACTGCAGGAGTGTTTTTTTAAAATTGCAGGCAGTGTTGCTACTTTTTCTTAAGACAAGGATCTGAATCCTATTGGTTTTAAAAGTCAAAGTAAGAATAAAGATTTGTTTATTGCAAAAAATATGTATGCAAAGCGGAGAATACATTTTCAGCTAGCAGGAGCAGCAGAGAATTACAGGTCAAGGTGATTCACGGCAGCTTTGTAATACTCGATACTCAATATTCCGGTGAAGCGCTGCGGCAGACAGACATTTAACACCGTAAACGCGTGCACTGATTGAAATGCATCATGTGCCGTTCGTGCCCTTGTTTCAGTTCAATTGGGAACTTTATGGCCCCCTGAGGGAAATTTGTTTTCAGAGTGGTTCGGCAGTAAAACACACAATATAAAGTCACATAATAAAGTATAAGACTGGCAGTATAAACAATAAACACATTACCTGAAAGCACAATAACAAAGTGCCATGTCACGCAGTACAACCATAAAGACCCGCATCAGCTGAAGAGACCAGGATAGATGTCAGTGCTTTGATGAAGACCAATAAATACTTCTTATCAGTGCAAAATGCTGTTCTCCTGAAAGGGAATTAGACACAACAGGGGGTGGACACAATAACAGAAACAACAACACAACAGACTTAAGACTTTAGACATTATTGTCCCTAAGGGGAAATTCTTCTTCACATCATAAGTACATTTATGGGCCGCACGCCGACAGACAATATACAGACAACAAACACAACAAAATAACATGCAGACAGAATATATACACAGAGTGGGACTGGGGTGTTTAATCTTGGCCTTTTGTTAAGTGCTGCTATGGCTGCAGGCACCAGGCTTTCGCCATAGCGAGCCCTCCTGCATAACAGGGACCTGTACCTGCATCCAAAAGGGGCATAATGGTAACGTGGCAGTTGAGTGTTGTCCTCTGCTATTGTAAATGCGATGCGTGAGTGGTTGGAAAGCTTATATATGTTTTTTTGTGTTCCAGTGTGTGTTGTGTATCCGCGTGTGTGAATGAATGTGTCACAACGGTGAAATTAATCTTCCGAGTTTTTATTTTAAGCCTCCATGCCAGCCCTCCGCCATTTGCGACTACAGAGGGTTGTCTCTTTGTTGACATCAAAAGATTTTCAGTGTCCTTTGTAATACAGATAATTATCCCCATCAGTGTGCCCTTTGATGTTTACATAACCGTATTATGCTGTGTGTTTGTGTGCATATGTGCGCCCAATGAATGCAAGGGAGTGTACAGTATGTGTTCCGTTGTCGTCCTTTCACATCACATCTTCATTAACAATATAGGATTTGTTGTTATTGTTGCCTAATTACAATTGTTGGAAAATGACATAGTGCCCGTTCAGATTGCTATAAACACATTCATTGTGCAGTTTTTAAGTTATTGATATCATTTTTAGCCTATACGTATTTGCTTACTTTCTTCTTCCAAAGCATATCCTGTCTTAACTGACAAAAGGTTCTCTGGACACTGTCAAAATGTACTCTCCTCTGTCTTAATTATGCGGCATATGTTTTGAAACCAATTCTGTACATTACAATGTCAACAATTGTATGCCCCTCTGAACACATTACACGTTTTCTTTAGTGTTATTCCAGCTCTTTTCCGTCTTTATCTTCTTCACACCAC
Source organism: Ammodytes marinus (assembly GCF_949987685.1). Lineage (NCBI taxonomy): Eukaryota > Metazoa > Chordata > Actinopteri > Uranoscopiformes > Ammodytidae > Ammodytes > Ammodytes marinus. The sequence goes on from NC_137218.1 coordinate 9,300,915, forward strand.
AGTGGCCCCAAGAGCTCAACACTATGTAACCAAGTGTTCCCTGGAAACTGTTTTGTCGTTGCTACTTGCAGCATTTCTGTATGTGGTTACATTTTCTCTATTTGCATTTGCATTTACTTAAGTTGCATTGCGTTGAGGGGCCACCGATGAACACAGTGTTTTGTCATCATGCTTGATTGGAAATGACTGAACTCTTAGACCCGCAATCAATTTGCATACAAATAGGATTACGGGAGCATAAGGATTTACACTTAAAGTGTTGTAATAATAATACACCGCAACACACCTCTGACATCGTCCATTTAATCATTGTGTTACCATTTGGCCCAAATGATAATGAGAAATTGTGCGACATGTTTTTTGTGAACAACAAAGTGAGTCTAAGGAATTTGTTTTTATCGTTGTTTTTTTTACCTTTTCCACACAGGTAGAGAGTGATGGGCAGCCTTGGTGTTTGGGCTGTGGCCGTGGCGGCTCTGCTGGGCACCTCAGGGTGCTGGCTGGCTGACGGGCTCAAGAGCAGCAGGAGAGAAAGAGTGGACACAGCCAGCGTCTCACGTACCTCCTCGCAGGAACCACATCACTCCATGGTAAATATTCTGTACAACTCAGACACGCACACACACACACACACACACACACACACACACACACACACACACACACACACACACACACACACACACACACACACACACACACACACACACACACACACACACACACACACACACACACACACACACACACACACATTGCCCTGTGACCCATCGAGGCCAGCACCTTCACTGTCAAGCAAGAGAAACACTTACCGTGGTACAAATCAATCATAGAGGCTTGGAAAGAAAAACAAAGTGAATAAATTGAGAGAATAATAGGGACACTGGGTTGCTTAGTTACCTTATTGTGTGAAACAGAAATCAGTATTCCTTATCACTTCATGTCTGTGTGTCTGTCTGTCTGTCTGTCTGTCTGTCTGTCTGTCTGTCTGTCTGTCTGTCTGTCTGTCTGTCTGCTCACCCTGGAAGAGAAGAAGACATTAACAGAACAAATGGACAGACAGTGAGGATGAAAGGACTACATTACTCCGTGAAAATCCCGACAACACTGTTAGGTCATTCTAAAGAGAGAAACTAATGGGACATGGAATTTAATAGTCTCTGTCTGTGTCCCCACACTTTTTGGGGCCTGTTACTAGCTGTGGATGTGATGTTGTGCCCACTTATTTCTGGCTTTTTATTCGTGGCTGCTTCAACTGATTTCTTTTTCTGACAATTACGTTTTAACATTTGCTCTTGTGTTTGTTTGTTTATTCCAAAGTGCCCGTTTGGGACATTAAAGCTTTGCTCTTTACAACAGGCTGCTATTAAGTGTGTTTGTTGTTTCTCGTACCTATGGTAACCAGAGATTGTCAAATTAAAAAGAAGGCAGGTAATGGGTTAGGCGGTAATTGACAGAGCTACTTGTGTTGAAACAGATTTGTTGCTGTTTTCTTGTTTATTGTGTGATTTCTAGCTTAAGTCATACACATTGAAACATTGAACTCAAGTGATCTCCATTGTATTTATACAAATCTGACTTTCAAGCTGAACACTTAAAATAGTTTTGAGTGTAAAAGTGTAATAACTGGGAAGAGCAATAACAGAGGAAAGGAAAGTTGAACATTAAGTAGCAGGTCAAATCAAAGTCTGAATACTGTTTATTTAACCTTAACCAAACAATTTCAAACAAATCAAAGGCAGGCATTGGCCTACATAGCCTACATTTATACACTCTACGTGTTATCCCTACATCACTTATAATAGATCTAATAGGGCATTGGGGTTTTCATGGGGAATAAGCCCTTTGTGAGGGTGTGCCTCGTGGCTATGAAGAATGACCTTGTGAGGAGGGGTGTGGTGATATGAGGGACACTGACTGACAGTATGCACTCTGCAAGTGTGGATCATTACCTCTGAGCCTACAGTGCTTTTAGTCAGGAAGAAACCCTTAGCCATCACTGTTTAGCTCTGTCTCCACTAGAAAGGCATTGTGAGAGTGGTGTGCATGGTGGGTGACAGCAGAAGTTATTGTCAACTACTGCTATAGCAGTCATCTTTCTGCTGGTGTCTGTAAAAAGTTTGTCGACATTAATGTGCCTGGCTACATTAACTTAGATCTAAAGGTCTTCCAAACATCGTCAAGAGCCAAAATTCTGGAAAGTTAAAAGTGCAGAATTGAATTCTGTGTTTTCACTCCCTGCTATGTGTGCTGTGGAAATAATTAACATCCTACACCTAGCTCTTCTCTATTTAATTTGTTTTTTTTATTGCACTTTTTTAATGGTTACAGCTAACAACATTTGAATGACCTTGCTTCTGCATTCTATTACCGTAACTGTGGTTACTTTATTTTCAAACCCAGCTTTTGTTTGTTCATTGATTTACAATAGCAGACCAGTAATTGCTTAAAAGCTCAAGTTTCCAGTGGCTCTGTCTATCATGATGGCACATAACGGGTTCGCTGGCTAAAGAAAGGCGAATAAAAAGACTAGACCCTGTGAGCCAAGGGGGCCATGCCAGTGAGAATGAACCCTTCTTTAACAAACACTCTGTGCATAACAAAATACATACAGCCCTACCAGTTTCCTTAAAGAAAATACAGACACATACCACACAGCCCTGCAGTCATCTTCATTTTTGTGTGATATGAAGCATATATAAACCCCCTGGACTGTTCTAACTCAAACTCACTTTGGGCTTTGCCAAGTTGGCAGCCGGCTGTGAAATATAATTTTGCCCGGTGGTTCCTTCCCTTTTGAAATCTCTTGACTAAAAAACAAAAACAAACTCCCAGGCATTTCCCCCCCACTCTGTCTATCTGGCCAGAACTGGAACTTAAAATAACTGTCAAACTGGTGCCACAATTTAAAGTCGACCCTGGGGGTGAAATCATGTGGATCAGTGGATTCTAATGATTATGCAGGATGCATTCTCCAAGCCTTTCGGGAATGCAGATGCACTGCAAGTTTTTTTCTTGATGACTAAGATCCCGTCAAAACAATGCAAAATGTGTAAACACTGCCACATATGCCACGTATATCTCTTAGGAGCGGTGAAAGAAATGGAGTTAAAAAGTCCAAAAAGAAAACATTTTTAATTTTGTCTTCCCCATGACTACCTACAGAGCTACCGTTTTAATTCACCATTTGAATCCTTCGTTGATTTCATTTGGATTCGGCAGTCAACTTTTGAAGAAACTAAAGTAAACAACTGCAACTCATTAGATCCAGCTGAAATCTGTAGGCTGGGAGGACAGAAACAGTTTTGGCTTGCAGTTTAATTAATGTTCACAGCTTCAAACTGAACATACAAATAAGGTAGAAGACATATTTGGGCCAAAGATGCTTTTTATACATAGTAAAATAAATGTTCATAGTAGCAGGGGACAGAGGACATGCAGTATAGTGTTGATTAAATATTCATCTGGCACACCAAAACAAAAAATGCAGCCAACTGACTTGGACCTGCCTTAGCTTTCCCAATTCAGAACTATTGAGCTGATAACCTTAAATTATTGATATGATATCAGTGTTTCCCCTAGGATTTTTTTTCCAGCATCCGTGCTGAAGTGCAGTTTATTTCTTCCACCGGAAGATACTTAGTCCATAACGCATTTAGTCGACTGATACGAGAATAAACCTTAAGCACGTATTCGTACACAGTTGTAGATATAGATGTTATGTTTAATAAAGTGTTCCAAGGCTTGTCAAAATATACAGAACATTTCATTGGACATGCAAAACAATATATATATATATACAATTGAATCAAATTAAATTATTGCGAATCAAAATATGCATATAAGAGGCCTTTTATACTATATGCAGTCCCACATTTTTCTATAGAGATGAATGCTGAAAAAATATCTTAACATTTAACTGTGCGATGTTGAAGGAGTAGCTGGGATGATGTAGTGTGGATGATGCAGTGGTCTTGGTCCTGGATTATTGTCTTGGCTTTGAGAAGTGTTGCAATAAACAGAGTTTTGATAACACTACACAGTGTGTAGGGTTTTTAATATAGTGTGATGTTGTAATTCTGTTTGTGAGTGGCCTCTATGAATAGGCTAAATAATGGAGGAGAATGATTTTCCAGTAACTACAGAGAAAAAGGAAATTGTGCTTATTGGATGAAAAATTCAGCAGTAAAAGGATTGTGCATTGAATAAGAGGGTAATGTGGGGACAATGGGAAATAATAAAAGAAAACAGCCTTTCCTCTGTGAGAGCGGGTTTCTTTGTTGTGTTTTTGAACTTTCACTGGCGGGGCTATCCCGCACTACATTAACATTTTGATTATGACTTGGAACCCATAAAGGTTGAGTTTTCATTTTGTGTGCAGTCCCAGAGGGAGTTCACAGTTTTCTTTGCCTGTCTTGGGTGAATTTGTACTCAAAGCAGAAGAAAGCCTTTCAGGCAGCCAGAACAAGTGCAATGTTTGCCATTATGTGAGGCAATAATACTCTTCTCTACTACAATTATAGTGGAAGGTGATTCTTCTCTGTGCACAGTACAACCCCCAGGTATGTTTTTCAGCACCTGTTTTGTGTACTGAGCTATGCAATGGGATACACAAGGAACATCAGTCATTGGGGCCAGGAGTGTTGTCTAACTTAATAAAGGTGGGAAGTAATGTTTGCTGAATTAGTTATTTGCATATTTGTAGAACAAGTACACTGTCAGATGCTTGTATATGATCATATGCTGTTGTAAAATCCTTAATTCATAAATAAAACAACCATAGTGTTCAAATATAGTCACCTTATTTGATCTTGTTTTTTTCCCAACAGATATTTTAGGGAAGAAAAACTGAGAAAATACTAGGAGTAGGTAGAGTAGTCGCAATGAAATGAGTCATACTAACGGGGACTTTATTGAGAAAGAAAACATTGTGAAATTGGGCAATGGCAGTGAGGGAAAAGAAAAGATGAGAGGGATGCTGATGAATAAAGGTGACGTGTCAACATTAAGGCAGCGGCAACCCCTCCACCCCCCTAGACGCCTACTGTGATTATCATGTTGTCTGGACTTTGTTTGAGGAGAGCAAGCCTGCTGAATAAAAGTGGATTCCCCCCCCCCCTAGCTTTGTGCACACAGGCCTGGATATAGCAGTGTATTATTTGCTCTTGAAGTTCAGTGTGTGTAGGTCATTGGCGTCCTTGATATTACAATGCGTTCCTACGTCTCTTGTTACTGAACCATCTCTATGACAACTCAACACTTTTAATGCAGGCGAGGTGATCAGCAAATGACCAAGTGCTATCTGGCAGGGTATAAAGAGTGTTGAAGTTACACTGTTGTGTTGACAATGACTTTGTCTCTAGAAGCTATGACTAATTTGAATAAATTAAAAACGCAGAGGACAGATACATCACTCCAGCTAATTATGCAGTTCCTAAAAAGCTGAAATTTGTCAGGCTTTAGCCCTATTTTAAGATACATCAAATTTGCACCTGCAAAGGTATTTCCATGCCCATTTTTTTATTTTTATTTTTTTGTCTCCTTTTCATGTAGCTCATTAGGTAGCTTGTTGGTGCAATGATGAATTACTGTTAGATAAGACAGGTCTCTTCTCTCTAAGCAACAGACATCAGGGAACAACTGTATTGAATGTAGATAGATGAACTCTTGTAAAAACACAAGCGCATAGATTTAGCTTGGCTTCTCCTCTCTCCTCTTCTGGCTGGCTGTCTGTTTGTCCTTATCAGGCAGTATCTCAGAAAGGTCAAAGTATCAATATACGCTCCACATACCAGACAATAACTTCTGCTGCAACGCTGTGTCGGCAGTGGCAGTCAATTCAAGCAGAGAGTTGACTGGAATTAAAGAGTCGTATATAGAGATGGAAAGAGTGAGTAAGTGGGCACACACTATACATATGGGTCCTTGAATGAAGAGTGCCTTTATAGCAACACATTTAAGGGTGCAACGAAAAGACATATTCAAGCAGCAGACTACGTAACGGAAAACCAGCTTGGCTTGAATTGCCCTTCCGTTCAAATTGCATTCCTATATGTAAGCCTGAGCGGCGGCTATGTCAGATTCTTGTTATGTGTGAGTGTTTAAAATGGCATCCAAGATGGAGGCATGGAGCACTCAGAGATTTGATTGCACTTTTTTGTTTTGAGAGGCTATAACAATCCCATTGAGATGTACACTTAATTCCTGTTGCCACCACAAAACCCAATAAAGTAGGCAAACATGGAACAGACTTTGACATCAATAACACTTCACCACAATAACATTTAGAGGGTGTTTTTATTTTGATTCAGCTCACAGTGATCATGACAGCTTATTTAGTTTGTTGAGCTGTAGTTAAGGGCACATATTTATAGCTTTCCACGCTATTCTGCCGCCACAGAAATGATTAATCTCTAATGTTAGAATTGTGTAGCAGGACACAATTCAACTCAATAACTGTAACACATTTTTATTACACAATGTAAATCTGCAGCAGGTTACCATAGTAACAGTACTGCGGCGCGATTACTTGATACAGTTCTAATTTGGAGTTAATCCAAACAAAACATCGAAAAACAGATTTAAATTTTAGCACCGCCTGTCTTGTATTCCTGTGGTTGGTAAATTACCTTTAAAAAATACTTTTCGTGATGTCAAAATGAGTTGAACATTTATAACATGGAGTTGTACGTCATTCAAAAAAGCTTCATAATCCTAACTGCACTGGGCAGTTACAGCTACTGCCTCCTCATCAACTGTTTTATGACCGTATCATGTGACATTGCACTGACGGCTGTTGTAGCCTTCAAATATTACTAAACTATTATTTTCCGCCATGAAAATCCCCTAAGGCTGGATCTTTAAGGGAAAATGACAGATAGGAGTATGGAAAGAAAGGACAGTATATTTAGTTAAGAAGCACATAGCCTTTCTTTCACCTCTCTGCTTGGTTTGATTCTCTAATCAACTGATCAAACAGCGCCACTCGAGATGATGGAAGGCTGTGCTGATGAGCACACCAAATTCTATCCTGCCGTCATGAGGAAGCACGTCTACAATTAAGATGGACAGATGGCAGAAAGAGAAGGATAGCGATGTAGAGACAAAAGAAGGAGGCACTGACAAGAGGCACTAAAACTGCTGGGGTTTTTGTATGAGGCTCAGAGTCTCCTGGGGCGTCTTTGCGGGGCCTTCGCAGAAACAAACACACTTTTTATCACTGGAGCCTCATTACCGTTGACATCTACACTGAGGGACAACAATGCAAATTGTCACAACACTTCAATAGCTGCCACATATTGGCTTCTTCACAAGCGGCGCTGCGTTGGAACACCTGCTTGTGTTCTATTTTTAAACGGCATGTCGATCCTTTGTTTTGCCAGTGTTCGTTAAATTGCATCTCAAGTTCAGATAAAGTTTATGCAAAGCGACTTTCCTGGTGCTCTAACAAGCGCAAATGATCAGAAGCTAACAAGCACACAATGCACACCAAAATGCTGACAATTTGCGAGCACGCACGCACGCGCGCACACACTCACACGCACACACACACACACACACACACACACACACACACACACACACACACACACACACACACACACACACACACACACACACACACACACACACACAGGTTAGCTGGACTCCGGCATAACAACAAATATAACATTTGAGTTGCAGTGGATTGCACTACACAGCTGTTGGCTCCAACCATTACAAGCTTTCACAAACCAACATTTTTTCCACTTGCATTATAGATTTATACTGCCAGACATTCACCTTCTGCTTTCAAAAAGATATAAATAGCGACTTATTTATATCCAGGCTCCTGTTGTTTATCACATGAGGATCTATCTATATATATTTTTTATTCGATGCAGGGCTACAATTGTGCCTCTCTTTTCTAACCTTGCAAGTGTATATTGGCCACAAAACCTTTAATATAATGTTAGGTACTATTAGTAAAGTTTTTCTAAAGCTTTTGAATCTACTGTTTACAATTATCAATTTTGTATTGATGACATCTGATGTGTAAAACAAACCAGTGGTTGGTTAAGAGTGGACTTTTTTTTAGTAATGAAACCAATTATTGGGCAATGATGATATATTCCTTATTATTATTTTTGGCTGCATAAAAGTCTGACAAGTTTCTGTACTGCACCTTTTTTAATACAGTTGGACATGGCTGTCCTCTATTTGTTCATCCGATCACTATGTGACATTTGGAGAAGCCATGACTGAAAGTGACATTTATTTTGACAAATTCAAACTGCAAATCGACATCGCGCTCACAGTGACGAGTGACAATTGCGCCATTTGTTATCCTTGCGGTATCAATTGTTTGACATCCTCATACACATTCCACTATATGATATGGTGACACCTGCCATCTCGCAGCCTGTTCGCAAGTGTATTTCCAATTGGAGTAATTGCATTGATTCTGCCTTTGTAAAGGTCTCGTTCCTGTGCTGTCATTCACAATATATATTCTCTGTCACTCCCTGTCTGCCTATCTCTCTCTGTCTCTCTTTCTCTTTCTCTCTGTCACTCTCTTTTCTTTTCTTTGTCATTCTGTTTCCGTCTTTTCACCTTTGTGTTCCTGTCATCGCCTTTCTCTCAACCTGGGAAAGAGAAAAACCGCACAGTAACGAATGTTGTGTGCGAAAAAGCTGCGGAAAGGGCTGTTTTTTTGCCTCCCTCCTCCGAGCCTGTAATAACCACTTTTGTGTGTGTGTGCTCTGTGTTTGCAGGAGAAGGGGAAAGCAGACGGGAACATCGATCAATGTGAGTACACTTTACGGTGTTCAAAACCAAACTGCATTTTTCAAAATATGCCACGTTGTTGCCCCATGAAAAAGTCTGTTTTGTTTCTTGTGCTATTATTCTGGCATAGACGTTGCTTTCCTGATTGCTCGGAAAAAATGCTGCGGGGAAGTAATTCCAATCTAAACGGCTCCCATAAAACCAAACCATGCAGCCAGTTATGGAATAGACCTCTGATGGTGATATAACTGACAAGCCGAAAAAATCCTACTTGTTACTGCATCGGATTGCTCTGTTTCTCTGCTATGCTCAGGGGAAGTGCTCCAAAGCATTCAGATGTAACATTTCTGACACAATTTGTGCAACGACAATAATGTCTCTCATCTTATGCTCACTACAGGCAGTCATGATGCAGACTTTCAGTTCATGTCTAAATGCAATCTTTAACCAAGCATAAAACTACTGTTGTCAATGCAATCAAACGTCAGTAGAGAGATCTAGTCCTTGGTTGCTACAGGTGCACGTTGCATCAGAGAAGACAATCTTGAGTGTTACACTTCATTACTGGCAACCGGCGATGTTTGTGTAATTGCCTTGGGTTATTCTCTCCTGGTGGCTTTTTCATTTGGCATTTGGCATTGTTAAACATCAGTTTTGAGTGGCTGGCTGAGTTGTTATATTAAAACTAAAGTTATATATCTGCATTGGCATGTATATGAGATTCTTTTTTCTTTTCTTTTTATTTTACACTATGCTGTTTATAGCCTGGGCGTTCACATACGTTCCCTTCTGCTAAGCTTGCTGTTTTGTGAGCTGCAGCATTTTGTGTGTAAGTTACTGCAACAGCAATATCTCCAGGGCTGACTGCTTTCTGACAAGTGACTTCCTCTGTGAGCATTAGGCCCATTATGATGCATTGTCTACATCTCCACAGTAACACACTGTTTATTTGTTTGCAGTGGAGAGGTTTTTCTTTGTGTCTGCTTCTGTTAAACCTAAACATGACCCAGAGGACATTATATCTTTCGGGTTTATTATTCGACGTCAAGTGCAGCATATGTTTCTTTTATTAGTTCTACCTCTGTTCGTTTGTTAGTTGATTTCTTTTACGACTGTGTTATGCGCAGGCAATGTATCTAAATCATAATTGCTTTTTCTATAACTGTTTGTGTGTGTATGTGTGTGTGTTTCCTGCACCTGCCTCTTACAGTTCTGCTGCAGTAACACACATACTGATGACGAGAGAAACACTGTAAGGTCTTTCTTGAGACACGTGTCTACATTGTACTCTACTATACTGTATATGTAGTATAGGAAAAGAAAATGGATACAAGCTAACAGAAAACTTGGTATCCAGTTGCAAAGTACAAAAAGACAAGAAAAGATAAAATGAATCAGAATAATAGCCAACACGTGAGCTGCAAAAAAAATTCAGTTGCTCAGTAAAGGCGCACACTCTTTTGTTGTACGGTAGCACACAAAAATGTTTAGCAGAAAAAAGTATTTAGTATGCAGTCACGGGGTAAATTAGTGGGAACACTAGAAGAGGAAAACAATGGATTGAAGGTCATGGATTGGGATTTACATACACTGTCTGGGCACAGGACATTTTAATATTTGTCTCTGGGGCTTAAGGTCCAAGTGACAAAGTAAGTTTGTCCTGAATTTACAGTTGCAACGCCCTGCAGTCTACTGCCGTTTTTCTGTGCTTTTGTGTGTAAGGGATCTTTCTTCTGTTCTGTGGATATGAAGCTGTGTCCATATGTGGGCAATGCAATGCATATTTCATCTAATACCCATTGAACAATACTAATCAGGTACCATTCTTTGAGAGCCCCCTGATTGTTAAGAACCCAGGCCAGAGAAAATTCACTATTCACTCACTGAGAACTAAGTAACTCACATTAGAGAGCAGGAAGTGATAACAATGGATAATCAAATCAAAATCAAATCAGTTTTATTTGTATAGCCCAAAATCACAAATACATTTGTCTCAGTGGGCTTTACATTTCAAAAAAAGATAAAGTGATAACATGGCATTATTGTGGCTGGCTTTACATCAGCACCGTTCTACTGTATTGGTTACACATATGGTGAATGTGTTAGAGGCATCTGCATTGAAAAGGCAACTAAGGCTTTTTTTTGCCATACTGTGACTTTGAGATCTGCTAGAAATGGCAAAGGTGTTATTCTTATTATTGAATTTGGAAACACTTGCAGACTAATTGACTAGGCTGTAATATTCTAAGCTATAAGGCATGTATACTAGTATACAGGAGCCTTTGTCAGGTTTAGAAGATAACGTTATGTTATTGATATCAACCACGACCACTTTTGGATGCCAGTGGGATCACAGTCTCTTACTACATATAAAGATCAATAGGCCAATAAAATATGTCAAAACATCTAAAGACATTATCTTACTTTGCTTGGTCCCAAAAATAATCAATCACAATACAAAAACATTTATATTGCTGCAATGTATACTGTCTAAACTGTCTACTGTTGCTTTCTAGGCCCTGGTTTACATTGTTATAAGAATGAACAGTACAGTATATAGCATGTGACAGTATCTATGAATATGTAGGATTTGTCGTGCTTGTTTGGCATATCATTTTATTCTCTGCATGTCTGCATATATCTGTGCCTGGAAGACAGCACAGGTACCTAGACGAGATGCATTGCCTAGTGGAAGGTTCTGCAGCACTGTCAAATGTACCTTTATAGTGACTATATATGTATATGCACTATTGCTCTCTCTCTCTTAATGCATAGCTATATAGTTTGATATATTTTGGAGCTGGAGGCCTCCCAGTTCTCGGGTAAAAGATATAAGAACATACAGTCAACGAGACACATGGCACCACCTCCCATTAGTCAGTAGTCTATTGCACAGCTATACTGCTACAGGATCAAATAAGCCTAGACTCTTATTGGTATCAACAAAATGATGTAAGCTACTTGAATGATTTCATTATATATTTATTTTAAAAAAATTATATTTAATGAGCGGAGATAAAGTGATTTAGTAGTAAAGTGAGAGAAGGGTAAAACTCTCTAACAAGCTGACAGTTAGGCCTTTGATATGTCTACTCTATCATCTGAGGACAGCTGCTTTAATAATAATGTGAGTTCCCCCCCCCCCCCTGCTAAGTGTGTGCTAATTTACCTCTTGAGACTAATTATCTGCTGCCTGAGTTTGTATGCTAAACTAGATCCCCTGTCAGCCAACCATTTCTTGTTGTGCTCTCCATTTTCTTTGGATGAGGATCAGTGTATTTCTTTAGGGTCTGTTTGTTTTCACCACCATCGACTGGTTTCTTCTCCCAATTTTTTGATGTTTGCATATTCTCTAGTCTCCCCTTTTTTTTCTTTATGTCTACGTTATGTGTTTATCTTTTGCTCGTTCTCAAGTCAATCGCTTTCCATTTTTTCCTCTTATTTTTCTCTTGACTCTTTGGCTTACATTTTATTGTGGTGTCTACAATCCAATTACATATATTTACCAAAAAATGTAACTTCTCCTTTAATCAAATCTGCCCACTCGTCTTACCTTTGGAACCTAGATGCTACTTGTGGAAACTGCTTAAGTGCATACAATGAAGGTTGTATGCTAGCTGAGATAGAACATCTCTATAGGTGACATTTTACTGCCTGATGATGAACAACGATCCTTGGTCAAAATATGCAGTCATTGTCATAAAGGGTTCTTTTAAAAAAAATGTTTACAGCATGCTATTGTTGTCGGTGGGATCCATACGTTAAAAATGTTATATTAACAATTTATCTTCCCTGGGATTGGCGATTAATTTGACCTGGGGTGTTTAATTTACGAACCTTTGCGGAGACCTAATCGGGGGTTTGTTACCGTCACAAATTGAACAATGGGAAGAGGCAAAGCAAAGTTAAGCAGTCTTGTGGTTCATTTAGATTGTAATTGGCTGAGAATTAAATGGGACAAGGTTGACAGAGAGAGACTTTCTAATAAGCAGCAAATGACTGGGGAGGAAGCCGCGAGGAGGAAAAGATGAGGCCAGAAGATAGTGGAGGAAGCTCAAAGAAGCAGGAAAAGGGGGGGGGGGGGGGAGGGGGCAGGGAAACGTGTTAGCCTGAAAGTCATCTCCTGGCTTAATGACTCAAGTCTTTTAATTGTATTTTTTTGTATCGTGCTAGGACCTATTACCATCTTGACTTTTACATATTGTGCCTGTCGTCACTTCAGACACATAATGCTTTGAGACTGTGTTTAGCTCTGTAATGCTAACTGAAATCAAAACGTGGTCATGGCATATAGGCCTATGTATTTTATTCTATCGCAAAAATTAAAAAAATTACCATTTGGACAGACATTGGCAAGGGTAATCAGAAGGGAACCACTTCACACATGAACAAATAAGTAGACATGAGGAAGAGAGAACAGGACTAGATGATAAAAAGAAAACAAGAAAAAAACAGGGTCCAATGGAAAACATGGGAAGGAAGGATAAGTAACATTTAGCTTTAGCCCCCATGTTCATTTGTTTTAATATTCGGAGGTTCAAGATACCCAACTTAAGACTCACACGATTGCCTTAGGGACAATTATTTGAAGGTGTTATGACCTGGAGCAATTGTAGTTGGATTTTCCCCCACCTATACAGCATCTGTATTGTCCTTGACCAGTCACAAAGAGTTGCTTCAACTGTGTGCGCACGCTAACTTATAACATCCTGCCCAGAAATTGCTGATGCCTCAACAGTCAAGCCTGATAGCCAACCTGACATATCATAGAAGACAGACAGGGAGGGAGAGAGGGAACAGGGGGATAGCAGCAGACAACTGTTAGGTTTGGATTAAAACAAAGAGAGAGAGAAAGCACAGGTGTGATGAAGACAGCTGGTGAAGCTTGCGTGAGGAAAAGATGGCTGTCGGCCAGTCACTAATAAAAGAGAACTGCTAATGTGTTCAACAGTGTACGGCAGGTGTTTTTCTATTACAGCTCCTGATGTAAATGTGATTGTAGTGCATTTAGTTGTGTTAAGCTAATGGAACTGGAGTTACATGTGTTACAACCAGCCAGGCAGTCTCAGTAAGAAATATATGAAGAGCTGTTTGCATAGTAGACACTTTCCAAAACAAGGAAATCCATAGGGCTGATGTAAGAAATAAAAATGCATGCATAGAAGATACCAAAGAAAGAAAAGATGATACGGAAATAAATAGGTAAAGGCTAAAATAAAATAGAAGGTAAAAACAGAAGCTTAGATATACTGTATTTCATGTTGTCCAAAAAACTATGAGAATGCTGTATCCTATATTTATTCTGTATAGAAAAAAACCTTGGAGGAAAGAAAACTCCACAAAATATTTTATGGATTAAAAAAATCTATCCATAAATGTACGCCTTATGACCTCACCACACAAAACACACATTCATTAAAAACAAGTTAATGGCTCGCACAGTCAAGGAAGAAACCCCGCTTTGACCTGTTGTCCATGATTGAAGAAAATACATCGTATCCAATACAGTGAAGTTCAATTGTGGCCTTTGAATCAGATGAACTCATTTATAGCCAAATACTGAGAGAGAAATGTACTAATAGTGTTCCCTTTGGACTGAAACAGTTTTCTTTAGTTGCTTTTGAGAACATTTAATGGTGTTCTTGCTGAGTTGGCAAGTATCCAGATGGTCTTAAACAGCGGCGCTAGGAGTTGTTCAAACTAAAGACAACTTGAACTCAAAGTCTTTTTGACTTTCTACTGACATTTTTTAAAGGAATTTATGAAACCTTTTTGGTAATGCATAAATTCATTTATTTAAGTCAAACTTTTGGCATCATTTATGAGTGAATACATTACAGATCCAAAATGCATTGTATACCCCAGGTTTTTTTTTCTTTTGCCCATGCTGTATAAATGAGCTGAAAAGGGGGTCTTGTGCCTCTCAAGGTAGCACTTTATCATTTTTTAGAAGGTTTGCAGGTTTTCAGAAAGCGTAGGGGGAAGATCTGATGAGGAAACAAGATTGTAGAACAGATGTGTGTAGTTGGAGAAGGGAAGGAGTTGTGAGGGATGATAGTGTTCGATGCATGGGGGAGGTGGAACGCTTTCACCTATAACTGTATTCAAGGTTGAGAAGGGAAATCATTAAATCGCTGGGTGGGAGAAACAAAATACTCCCACATCTACATTTTCTCAGTCACGGATCTCTCACTTCCACAAGCAACGCAAATTAAAACGCTAGAATGTTAATTATTCTACTGTACGGTGTAGGTCTAAATATTAACTTTAATCTCTTCATTTATTTCTCTTAGTCTTCCATCAGTAATGCATGGTGTATATCAAAGAACACTGTTCCCTGCTGGATATGTTCACACTTCATACATACAAGGTCTTGGTTAACAACCGTTTTAAGGAACTCTCATGTCTGACATACAGTACTGTTTTACATGAATCTCCCATAGTAATCCTGCCTAATTTAGAACGTGCAAAACAGAATACATTTTCACAGCTAAAAGTTGTAGGTCACAATCTCAGTCGCGCCGTAAATCTGTGCAATGTGACGGTGCCATTGAGCTGTGGCGCAATAATGATCAGCGAGCGAAAAGTTCACTGAGGACTTAATCAAAATAGTAAAACCAAACCGGCTGTGCTCAAATCAGACCCGCCTTTTATATAGACGTGGTGACAACATTAGAATATCCTCTAGTAAAAAGTGAAGATTCGCTCCATAAATCTCACAATATTTAACATCACGTCATGAACTTTAATGTCATCGGGGGCCAGGGAGTTATGGCTCATTTATTTTCTTATTTAATTCACGTGCATGGAGCCAACGTTTCACGCTGTGATAATTATGATCATTTTTTTGCCAAAAAACTGAAAGTCAAAGACGAAAGGGGTTTGTAACGGCAGTGTAAGCTCCGTGTTGAGCGTGCCTGCAGACACCGCTGAAGGGCTTAAGGAGGACACACAGCCTTCTCCAGGGACTTAAGAGGGACTGCCAGTATAGCACTCGGAATAACACTTTACACTGACTGGGGCAAGCTGCACCAGTGGGCCTCTTGGATGGACACACACACACTCACACATGCACAGAAGCACACACACACACGCATACGCACACATACACGCGCACACACACACACACGCACAGACTGGAATGACATCAGACAGAGGTTGTGTGGAGATTGCCATACCATAAGCATCAGCAGTCAAAGGTAGACATCTATTTGGATGGATGAGAGCACCCTCATATAGCTCCTTTGAATCTTTAATGAGCTTGTTATATATCACTGCATTATCATGCCTTCCTATTTGGCACAGAAAAACACAGCTGATGTGACAGCTATTTGCATACCTCCAAAGAGAGAGAACACAAAAGATAGCACATGTTGTTCCACAGGTTGATTTTAAATATTTTGACCCACTTAGACTTTTCTATCTTTAACCTGCAGGGATATTTTTCAAGCCTTTCAGGTGTTTGACGCATGGTGCCCTGAAAAAGAATAGTGCTGTTTCTCACTTAGTTGTTGTCTGCCCATTTAGAACCATGGAGCCCCTAGCATTTGCTGAAGCGACTTTAAAAAAAAACGCTATTTAATATACAATATATTATTATTATTATTATTATTATTATTATTATTATTATTATTATTATTATTATTATTATTATTATTATTATTATTATTATTATTATTATTATTATTATTATTATTATTATTATTATTATTATTATTATTATTATTATAGGGCCAGTTTTAGGGCTTTAACTGACAATTATTTTCATAAACACTTCATAATTTTTTTTTTTTATTATTAAGTGATTATTTCTTAGGTCTCTAAAATGTGAGGGCAGTTTTTTTTCCAGTTCCGACAGCCCAAGGTAACATAATCTATTGCTTGTTCTGTCCAACTGATTCATTTTTTTTCATTTCATTTTATATTAATCAACTTGTATTTTGAGTCCTACACATTATGCTTTATGCTGAACTCACTGGAGGTCAACTTCTGGATGTTACCAGCATCTGCTGTGTCAGTGCAAACATCACTGCAAACCTTCAGATCAATTCTTTACCTTCCCTGCCTTGATTTTTACAGCCTAACCCATCATCAGCAGACAACTTTATGAGCTGAGAAGAAAAATGATTGCTTTTGAATTCAGATTATATGCATCTGCACTCAGGTCTGTCTTTTCCTTGTCGACCTCTTTCCCACCTCCAACACACACATGCATGCAAAAGCACGGGTTCATATATACGAACACACTGACACAGATACGCATACACACACAGACACAAACACACACACACACACACACACACACACACACACACACACACACACACACACACACACACACACACACACACACACACACACACACAAACATAAACACACATGCAGAAGTTTGGGGATGAGTTATTGTGATTTGGATCTCAAGCAGCAATGTCTTTGGTAGCACTTTGCAGAGGACAAGGTGTATTTGTTTACCCCCAGGGAAGTGGAAATCTTAAAAAGCCGGTGTCAGGTCACATTCCTATTTCATACACCTCAGATGTAATCAACGCCTCCCTTAGGTTTACATGATTTTATCAATCACAACATACATGTATATAAGAGAATGCTGCTCATTTGTCAGGTATTCCTGATTTATTCCCTAATATAGTTATTTTATTATTTTATTTATGATATTTTATTGCTGCAGACTGGCTGAGATGGTTTGCAATTTTAGCAAAAGGGGTGTTAATGCCAGCAACTTAGACCAGCATAGTAGTTCGCCCTCTGTCCTAGAAACTCAAATTGAATCAGAGTCAGCTAACAGTAAATATGCACTGCATGCCGATGTGGCAACCATGCAGTGGACTAAAATAATTTGCATTTGGGTCATCTGAGGAGAACTTTGCTACCAGGCAGAAAGTAAATGAGAGATTGATTGGGCAACTAAATGGCAACAGTAACTACAACTACACATGCATTACTTTGTAGTTGTTTTATGTTTAAACATAGTACTGTATTTCAAACCTGTATATTTGTATTAAATCTATATGTATTTAATTAACCCGGTTATGGTCAACTTTATTCTCCCTGATATGGAGATCATATTATGTACTGGTGTGCAGCCTCATCATCAAGATCTGTTTATACTTCGGATTACTGTGTATAGCCATTGGGGGGGGAAAATAATCCATTTTATATTGTGCTTTTGAGCAGTTTGTATGAGTAGGTATTGGTGTTTTGAAATTGATAAACCGTCAAATTCAAAGAAAATTACAAAAATGTAATTTGCCATACTCAGGGATTAGGGTTTAGAAGAAGTAAATGAGACAATATTAAAAACAGTGAGTCCATAAAGAACCCAGATGGTGATCACTATGCCCCTCGCCAGGACAGTGAGATGAAATTGTATCAAATGGGTTTTGAGTGTGGTTTAAAAAAAAAAAAAAGGTTTTCATATGGCATTTGTATTTCCTACATAATCTTCCTAAATATGACAAGCAATTACCATTGTGCGTTTTTTTGGCATGATGAGCGAGCGGGCCCTGCCAGCATCCTGCCTTTGAGGGTTTGCTTTTAGAATTCAATATGCAATTTGCGATTTTTTCACAAGCTCTTTGTCCATATTCACTCCTCTTCTTTCCAGCGACAAGACAGCACATAAAAGAGCTGTAGTTCCTGTGACAAGGCATTTTGATCTTGACAAATTTCTGTATACCAGTATCCCACGGATTAGTCTCTAGAAATAGCCTCGTAGACATGCAGGACTGTGTGATTGCTGTCATAGCGTATATACGGAAATCTATTTTAAAAATGTGTTATGATCCCTGAAGCCTTTTGAAATACATGAAGATTAATGAGAATCCTACGGTGGATGTTATTTTAAAAAACAAGCCAGTGAAGGAATGGCACCCATGGCTAGGCAAGTGCGTTGCTTGTTCTTAGAAATATTTGCCCCTTTTCTTTGGAATTAAATCACTGAATAATTTATCATCCAACAAATGTAAATATAAAATGGCCCTGGCAGCTAGCTAACGGGCCAGGGACCAGTACAGCAGCTGCAATTCTAGCAAATATAGCGGTTAGCTGTTTTTTTTTTCTTGGGCATTTTTCTATTCTCATAGTGAGCAAAGGATTGCTGCAGTGTCCAGAAAGGTGACTAGAATGATGAATATGTAATGTGATAAGGTCATGGGGATCTGATGAAATGGAAGACAGGTTAAATTTGGTAGGTCATTTATGGTATATGATCAGTATCACAAGATTAATTATGGTGTCAAATTGTCTAAATTGCAATCACCTCGCGTTATCAAGTTTTTTTCCTCATAATTAAAAGTCCCACCCGGCTGGAGAGGTCGTATTTCTTCTCAAAGGTCTATAGCTTGAGTTCTCCTGCTTTGCAGATAAGTGCTGTTGGGCAGATACATTATTAAGCAGATAATTAAGAGTCTCCAGACCAGGTGTTTGCCCCTGATGACAAGGTTATGCTGTTTGGACTTTAAGTTTACAAGGAACGTCTGAGGCCTTCAGGTCAGGCTGTGCATTGATTTGCTTTTGCCCGGAAATACTTATTTTCTAATTTCTCATATGGTTAATTAGAAGTTTACAGTTTAATTCATGACCAAGTTATAATTATAAACAGTACAATCCTATGAGTTGAAATAAAGTTAAAACCCAGCAGAATCAAATGTCATCATAACTGTATTTGTATTGTTTGTATCGGATCTTACGGACAATACACTCCACAAGAGTGCATGACTTGGTTATGCAGTCACGTTAACCCAGGTGTGTTTTGGAGCAACGGCTGGAGGCTCAAAAGGAACCATTTATGTAGCAAGAAAGAACTTAAAAACACATGAAATCACAAGTTAATCACAATCTATTAATGGTTAAAGTCACTACTGGCCGCCAAATTGTAGAGAAAATAACAGCTCTAGGCTATACGGCAATGCGCTCTGATGCTGTGCCAGCGCTACGCTCCGTTTTATGCATAAGGTGGTTTGGTTTTATGCGCAAAGTGATACACGTAAACAGAGTGTTTACTGACTTGGGTGCAGTTGGGATATCTGTAGAAGAGGATATGATAAAGTTTATGTTTTGGGATGATTGCCCATGGGCTCAAAGAACTGTACAGAGCTTATCATATTAGTAATGTTTCAAACTAATAGCCACAGTCAAAATGTTTCATTTCACTGATGGGTTGAGCATGTTGGCAATGTGCTCTAGAACATCATAGCTGATACAAATAGATTCAGCAAAATAAATATTTATAATCTGACCTCAATGGCTCAAATTTAATGCGCCCAAAAATGAACAGTTTTTTAGTACTCCAGTCATCTCATTAAATGAAATGCTCTGTGTGCTCTTTCATAGTGTTTAGGGATTTACTTTTTCCCTTTCACTTGCACAGTACCAATTCTCATCCATCGAATGATAGCAATTTGGGTTCTGCAAATGGATTTGGATTGTTCCATGCAATTTCACGTGTGAAATTCCTCAAAAAACTTCCCTCACAGTTAATGACAGAGAGGAGATGAAGGGCCAATATCACCTCAGAGTAAAATATCCCCCCACTTCTCAGCTGCTCTCTTAGGGGAGAGATGAGCTCTCCATTCATATTCTGGAAATGCATTTCATATTCAAACACAAATGGAGCAATTTGTGCAAATAGCATGCGTAATAGTAGGGCCGCACTCCCAGGTGTGTGCCCGACAGCCGTGGCCCTGGAGGACAGAGGCTCTTCACCCTAAATGCATCAGCAACGAATGCCCCAAGCACATAGAAATAGGGCAGTGAATGAGTTAGGGTGTCATTGGTTAAGGACAAAATTGAAGGGGAAAAAGAGAGGGAGACTGTGTGAGAGAGATCTGTAATGAAATTGCTACTTGCCATACTAAGCAGGAGCAGCAAGTAAAGTGTGAAATCAGATCGAGCTGGCGGTGGCTAGCACAGTTATTTTGACGTGCTGGAATGAGCTGTCTCTCGGTGAGCTCAGTGATAATTCAGCTGTCATCCTGACGGGGACCAGATAAATACCACATTCCTCAGAAGGTTAAAAAAGGGCGCAGGGATCAGAGCAATCAATCCAACCTCATTTTCTGATAAGACTAATTAAAGAATAATTAACGTCAGACTCACACCTGCAGGCCACCTCTTTACATGTTTTGTTGTTCCTCAAAGCACCTCTGTCTAATTAAAATTCTGTCGTCGGCCTGGAAAGGAATCACATTTTAAAGGAAGAAAAATAGAGCCTTATTTTAGGCTTTAAATTACCCTTCTAAAACTACCAAGACAAAATGCTAGCATTTGTGAGCAAATTGCAAGTGTTTTAAAAATAATAGACTGACGCAAACTTTTAACATTCTATTTTTAATACTACATTTTTTAAAAATGTCAATGCATTGAGATATGCAAGCCTCGCCTGACATATTATTTCTTTCAAGCTATGCCAGGATTTTGCTCTAGCTATCTTAATTATTTTATTGATCTAGATTTTCTTCAATTTTTTTTATTTGGCACTCAATACCTTGGAAAGCTCATTAGCGCATTAAAGTTAAGTAAACAAAATACTTGTTATGCACTTGATTAAATGGTTCTTTTAAAATGTTCATCTTTCTCATCTGCTGCATGTTACATCCATACTTTGCCTCCAAGACTTTGGTACAGGCAGACAATGTAATTAGCATGTATTATAAATGGAGAGCATAAGGACCAGTTGTAGGAATGGAGGTCATATACTAAAGGTGTGTACCCACACAAGACAACCCACTTCGCCTGTACAGTGGAGAAAAAAACCCATATTACACACAGGTGTTTATTATTCAGAGTAGGTGTTCCAGAGTCCTGACCTTAATCACAGTTTGCCATCATTTTCAGATGGCTTTGATGATAGCATATGCATTTATAGTAGCACCAGCAACTGCAGACAATGTATTGTTGTTTTATCCACCCTCCTAGTGTGCCTTAGTTGCCTTTTTACAACTACCTTCTATATTTCTTTGTCTGTTTCTCTTTGTATTTCTAACTCTCAACTAGTTTTGTGTGTGTGCACTTATTTGAACCCAGGCGGATTTACACTCAAGCTTGTTTCGCCAGTGCAGAAGCTGAATGTTTTCTATTTTTTTATTTGGATAACAATTGTCCTGTCAGAAAAAGTGATTTTTTTCCCCCCTTTAAAAATAAATGCTGATGAAAGTGTGCATGGCAATGAATGCTTTAAAATGTGCTGAGTTTAACAGATGCCCAAAGCGCCCAGCGTTTAATATCCACCGATAGTGATGCAGTGTGTATGGAGAATGGCTTGCAGGGTCACATCACACAACTCATGTCCATCTCATTCCTGGTAATGTGAAGCCTTTCCACCCTGATTTAATGGTCTCTTGGCTAAGGCGAAGCTGCTGTTTGGGCTGCTGTGATATATCTTTAATCTGGGGCGCGGTGCTTGGTTCAGTTCAGTTAGTTCAGACTGAATAGGTTTAGGGTTTGCAATCTTGTAATGTCTGCCTTTTGTGTAAGGTATGATTATTCATGCATGGAAATTAAGCTTTATTGTGTCATGTGTTCCTTAGTGTGTTCTAGTAAGAAGACGCGCAGTCGAAACTGTTGAAAAATATATGAATCTCTCTTTAAGTCCTCCCCTGAGATATGACCGACTGTATCAAGAATGATTTCAAGTGATGAATGAAAGATTAGGATGGAAAACTGTGACCCAATAGTATCTGATACATATTATATGATACCGCACTTAGTTTTTTTTCCCTCTTTTTCCTTAAGGTGCATTTATGTAAACGCCCCCATTTAAAGCTTGCACTACTGTATTTCATTTTCATCTGTGGGGCCAAACATGATTGTCATCTTTAGATCTGAAATCAGTGAATGGAGCCTAAGAAGCAGTTTTTTTGACTATGTGACATAAGACGTCTGGAAAAGACAAAGGGCAAAGAGAGGATGGCACAAATGTCGACATAGCCATCAGAAGCCATTTTCTATTGCTAGTGACTAAAAAGATTCAAGGTATATTTGTCACTATTTTAAAAGGTTTATAGCTTTGTTTATAAGCTAGTTGGCTAGTCCCCTAACTTTCCAAGGTCATGCATAGTATTATCAATAGATTTTTAGGGGAAAAAATGGGTGGGGAAAGAAAAAAAGATTGATTTGTTATCCACACTTTGTTGTCCAGAGACATTAGCGATGTGGAGCACACAACTTTAGCATGAGCAAAAGAGTGAACTACCAATGCACAGTGCTTGGTACATAGTCAAGTCAATTGTATTTGTATAGAACAATATCACTAAATCACAATTTCGCTCAGGAGGCTTATCAATATATACAGCATGAAACACCTTCTGTCCCTAATCTCTTGGTTTGAATAAGGAACAACTCAACCAAAACAACATGGAAGAAACATCAGGAAGAGCAGCAGATGAGGAATCCTTCTTACAGGATGGACAGGCATGCAATAGATGCGTGAAGAGAATCGACTAACCAAAACAATCACACTATATGCTTAAATAATATAAAATGTAGCTGCACAGTTTTATAGATAATGCGGAATTTCTCTGGTACAATTATGCAGCAGTGAGGGTATTGTCCACTGCTGGGCAATTTTTTTTTTACGTAGAAACTACCTTCTGCTTTACTATGCATTGACCATGCTGCGATTATCACTGTGTCGTAATTTTTCCGAGAAGATAGCCAAAGCCTAATCTTAATTATCTTGCTCTTAAAATGATTGATTAAGAACTTACTGGAAGAACATCTCAATTCTATCTGCAGGGTTGTGTCTGATAGTTTTGTATCAGCCCTTTGCTTTGAAATCTGTGGACTGGATTAGTTGGAGATTGGAGACTTGTGCAGCAGAGGGTTCCAGGTGCAGACACGAAGAAAACCCTTGACAATTAATATTAAAGCACTGTTGCAGTTATTCAATGTCATTCCATAAAGCCCATTAGATTAACTATGCCCATTCATTTAGAATGTTTGAAATTTGGAAAATGAAGTTCCACTTCACTGGTCATTGTGTTTTTATTAATTATTATAGAGGAAACAGAGCGCTGACTTTAATAGCAAGATAGCCATCGCAGGTATTTACCTCATCAGAGCAGTTGGTAGCCATCACAGTGGCAGTTTGAGTTACAGTGTGTTCCTCCATCCTTTTGGCAATGATGGTGTACTCACAGACGTCTGGATTTTTTGGCTTCTGTCCTTGCCTTTGTAACAGTAATCCCTCCTGGGACAAATGAACAGCCTTGTACATCGCATGAGGTGATTGTTGAATCTGAAAAACCTGCAGTCATTACAGACTCATGAGAAAAAACCCTTCAGTTCAAAAGAAGCACTAGTTTCTGCAGGCTACTCTCCAATCAAACAGTGTGACAGGGAGTTAAATTACTTAATGAATCTTCCCCCTTTTCCCCGCATTGGAAAGAAACGTTCAAATCCTGACCTCTATTAAATCAGGGAGCCAACATGCATTTGAAGTAATTTATTTGCACCAGTCTGAACTCGTATCAACTTGAAGCAATAACATTGCGTCGCTGCAAAATAGTAGCTCTTATGCGCATGGATGAGACTAATTAACTCCTGCTGTGTTCTCATCAGTCTCCTTCCCCACTCATTTGGCACGTTAGGCAAAAGGCTCTAAGAAATGTAATTATATCCATGTATCATTAATAGCATATCTTTGTGTTATTTAGATGGGTAAGAGAGAATTATGGACTTGTGCCCCACAGTGTGTCTCGCTCAAAGATTGTGCATGACTCAGTCACATAATCTTTCAATAAAGTTATACCTAATTTAAATTATTTCCCGAGAGGAGGAACGCGGTGATGTCATAAGCTGTGGAGACAATGTAATAACATTTGTCATTTCCCCTTTTTTGCATTTAAGAGGAAGAGAAGGCGTTGTATTATTCTAGCAGAGCCATTTGTATCGAGGATTATGGGATAGGTCTGTATTCAGATCTACTGTATGCTGTCCTCATACTTAGTATTCATAAGGATTTTGGCCAATTTCTGTTTTTCATAGATTTGCAAATCACTGCGCAAGAAGTACCCGGCAATCGTTAGTTTGGAATAAAGTCTGCCTAAAACATGTCTGCTGTCTCCATTATGGCTTTTCATTAGTTTTCTCTTTGGAATGCCAATGAAGAAGCACTTTTTAAAATATGCTTTTTAATTGTCTCTCTGTGCTCCTCACATTTTTTAAGATGGATAATTTTTGAGAAATATCTGAGTTGGATTATTAATAAGAAACCCTGCTGGTATATGGGGCCAAACAGAAGATCTATTTTCATACAGAGCATGAGTCATATTCAAAACTATAGCGTACCACTCATTAAAAAAATGTATGTTTCATTTGGCGAAGCGTAAACTATGTATACCAACATGTTTCATTTTCTGTATTATACTCATCAAATGGAGTGGAAGTGTGTGCTTCCAAAGAGGCTCAGGAGAAAACAACAAAAAGACTATTGGAACACCTCCCTTGCAAAAATATTTAGAAGAAAGCTTTTCATTGCTGCCCGGGGATCAATAGAAGAGGAGCATTGAAACTGGATTACGCCGCTTACCTGTCATGCAGGTTTTCCCCCAGCCACTTTGATGTTTGTTTTCTGCTCTGTCTGCACTCTTGTTAATGTATGTGGATCAGGAACTTCCATAAGTATTTCTATATTTTATTATTGTACTAACCGAGGAGCTACCACTAAAGCTAATGTGGCACAAAGCAATGAAGATACCTTAACATCTCACATCTTGTTAAACATTTAGTAAATTCTGCTATGACAGCCTTCAGGTAGGACTTCTACACCATTGTTGAAAACTTGGTGCAATAATTCTCTGTGATACAACCGGATCAGTGAGGTTGGGCATTGATGCTGGGTAAAACAGTCTTGATGACGGCCTGTGATCAGTCACTTCCTCTCAAAGGCACAGAGTGAGGTTGAGGTCAGGTTTTTTTTTTTCGCCCCTTGACTATGATTGCTTAAGTGCCTCCACTTGAAGAATGCTCCCTGGATCCAGTGATGATTGTGGTGGCCGGACCACAGATGAGAAAAGTGCAGCAACTCACTGCTTGCTTCAGCCCCATTGCCAAGCTGTATCGATCTCTATTGGATTTAGTCCACAACATACTCTCACCCAACTCTGAGGTTAACCCCCAAAGGCACCTTTGAAAGACTCTCTGAAGTTCATAGTGACTCTGTCAGGCAGGGAGAATGAATGAGGTATGGGTCATTCAGTCGTTCATTGCCCAAAGGTAGCTTCAGCCAAGCTAAATCCCAGTGCAGTACTTCCAAAGTGCGGCAGTACGATACTACTACTATTTTTCCATTGGTATTCCTGAGACTTCTTCAATGTAGAGTTTAGAAGTAATACAACCCTTAGAAAGCAGAGATACTGGGCTTGATGTCATTTTCAAAGTTAGAGAAAGAGCAATCCTTACAGTAATGTCAGTGACTTAGACAAAAATAAACCAATCATACCACAAGCAACTGTCTTAGGTGAAGACTATTGATTTGATTTTGAATACATTAACTCATACAAAATGTAAGTCCAATATCTTTGTCTTAACTGTTTAACAATCACATGAGGGATCTTAACACCATAACCACTTTACTTTAAGTAAAATATGAACATATTGTTGTCAGCATTGCTTTCCATATGGATCAGACAGGCGGTAGTATTTGAGTGTGCAGTCCTGATTTACCATTTGCAGTAACGTTGCAGGATTATTTGTCAATGCTGTTTCATCTTTAGCTGCATATGTTCCTTGGTGTTTCGTTGTACCATTCATGACCCCCTGCTGTGAACTAAACAAAGCCAGTATTTTCATTCCCCGCTTCCTCCGCTGACTTTGTCGAGAACAAAGTTAATTGACAAGGCGGCGGGGAGGTAGCTTTGCATACACGTATATTTATTATTTACCTTTCATCTTGCTGTCTGACTGTAGCCATATACAAACAGAGTAGAGTGCAGTGAAGCTACAGAACACGACTGAATAGCAGTCTTGAATATTGCCGTGGTACAAAGGGTGGGTGAACCGCTATATAACTTGGGAAGGACTATGATGAGTGGATCTCAATACACCCACTGATGGCCCCCTGAGACTCTGATGCTGAAGCTAGATGTACTGGTCTTAGCAGTGGCCGTGTGCAGAGGCATGTGCTTACCTTCAGGGTGCAGCAGCGTTGCCAGGTCCTGCTGTGCCATATTGAGGCATGCTGGGTAGGCCAGGAAGGGTGTCTGTGTGCGGACAGACTTTGTTCACACTGGGAGATGAGCCATAGACCAGGCACTGCTCTATAGCTACAGTTAATGAACAGTGACACACACAGCACTGAATGAAAAAGAAAAAAAACCTTCACAACCCGTGCTGTGCGTTTGTGCTAGCAAACTCATGCTGCCTCCGTGTGTGTGTGTGTGTTGAAGGCCAAAGCTTCACTCGCCCACATTAACATGTGCAAAATATGCCTATGCACCCACACATTCGCGCACATGCACTCACACACACACTCACCATGCCTCTGGCTCTCATCACTTGCATTGATCAGAACAGCAAGTGCTCTACTACACACCAAAAGTAATCAATGTTAATTTAACTTCTGAGAGTGTTAGAATCAACACCCTGCCAGGGTTTATATCATTCCACATCTGTCACAGCTATTTAAATGCTTTTTGACGTGTTTAAGAAAAACGTCAACCGTATGAGCTCCATGAGTTGAGTGGAAAGTTGCCTTAGCACTCGACTCAGCCATAAGTGATTGTGATATTAAAATCAACACTTACTAATGGTGGAAAACTTTTTTTTTTCTATGGAATCAGAGAAAGTGGTTGGGAGCTTGCGGAGTAGAAATGACCACGCCTGACCTGCTATCTTCTCTCTCCCTCCCTCCCTCCCTGTTTATGCATGGCTGGTTTCCAATCACAGATGAATATGGAGCTCAGCTAAAGTTGATGGATGCCATTTGTCTTGGCAAGCAATCATACCTAGGCCAGTATTTTTTGGTCCCCTCTATTTTCTCTTTCTCTCTCTCTCTCTCTCTCTCTCTCTCTCTCTCTCTCTCTCTCTTAGTTAGTGCGATAAGTGATATTTATAGCCGTGATGGCAGCTGGGGAGAGTATGCACGGCATAGCAAGGCAGGTGCATATCAGGAGAGTGGACAATTCAAAGGCATCTGGGGATTGGGGCTTTGTTTTCATTAATTGCTGTAGTCGTCGCTGTCTCTCTCCCTCACTCATTATGCCACTATCTCTCTCTCTCTCATACGACTAACTGCTCTCCTCAATTCTGGCTTGAAGGACAAATATGACTGCTGTTATCGTGTTTCTCTGTAACATCCTATCTGGGAAAAAGATTAGAAGAACTTTTTTTTTTCTTTAAATATATATGTGTGTGGTATCCTCTATTGGAGTTAAGATGGTGGACATGTTTAAGGTCAAGGGAGGCCAAATCCATCTAGCTACCTTGATTTGGGAGAACAATTGATTGGTCGGCTTCACCCCTAATCAGCAGCAATCATGAGACTTGATTGAAGATAATAGATCACCTGTGATGACGGTCAGACCCTGATGATAGAGGGTCTTATAATGGTGATGGCCTGTGTTCCCGTGGTGATGCAGCTCTGTTGGCTCACCTTTGATCACCTGAAATGCCTGGAGGAAACAATCGGCTAGAGCTGTTTTTACTTGTATCAGTGCAGCCAATTGACCTAGAAGCCGAAGAAATTGGGTGTTTTTCAAAGAGAACTGTATTTTAGAGCGGCGCCAACTGCTTGGGTCAAAAGAAAAAATGTGAAGTAGATTGTGTGAACTACATGTGATTTATTAGGTCTTGTTATTAAGGTATCTATATAAGAGTGAAACATTTATATTTTTTTTATTCAAAAATGAAAGAACCACCATTTTAAACCATGTATGCTGCTGGTCTACATGGTCTCGTTTTCTTTAGAAATATATACATAATTCTTACTTAAATCAAAATTGACCAGATTGTAACATTTTCAATAAGCAATTTGTAGATTTTGAACTAATGATTGATATTGTACATTTTAAGTAGCAGCAGTAGTAGTAGTTTAACAGTGTCTAAGTCGTTGCTGTGCGCCTTCATTTAAGCATAATTTTCTATTCTAACTTTTTTTGTCCCGTGTCC
Organism: Ammodytes marinus; assembly: GCF_949987685.1. Lineage (NCBI taxonomy): Eukaryota > Metazoa > Chordata > Actinopteri > Uranoscopiformes > Ammodytidae > Ammodytes > Ammodytes marinus. The sequence continues at coordinate 9,329,805 of NC_137218.1, forward strand.
CACACTATCAAGGTTTTTTTTTTCCATCTCAGTCTCTAACTCGGTCAATAATTTACCCTAATAATGTTGGCAATGTTTGGCTTCACTGGCGCCTGTGAGTGGCCCGCTTCCCATTCGTAATCAATCCCACTGCTGATCCTATTTGTATTTCCAGCTCTTCTCTATCTGCTTACACAGCATTACTTATTGCTGGGTTTCATTATCAGGTGCGCAGCTAACCATGGCAGGAGAATGAGAGGAGAAGGCTTGGCTTAAACAAACACTTGGAATGAACACTTGACACACTCCAATTCTACTTGCAAAGTATGCCCCCAGCCTCACTGAGCATTGATTTTTTTTTCCGGTTGGTATACTTGCTGAGAAAAAGGAACATTTAAATCAGAAAAATACATATTTAAGATGATTTATGAATGCATTTGTTCTAAATGGTATAGCAGGGCAAGAGTGAAAGAAAAAAAAATGAATGAATTACACAGCACGTGGTATTCCTTTACTTAAATGTTGGACTCAGATGTGTGATACCTGATGATCAACTGGATGACCTTTCACTTTTCACACACTTTAGACAAACGATCATCCAGAGTACTGCTGCAATTGTATAACACATTGAGATGTTTTATTAACCAATACCCACAGTTAAAAGTTATTGGTTAGGCCTGTGAGGGTTACAGCTTGATACAGCACAACTCCCCACTGTGCATTTTAATTGGTTATGTTAGTAGATACTGTACTGAGAGATGTGCTGTGAAAGATTTTACCCGAGGGCCCCAAGCCAGCCTTGGCATTTGAAGTCAGTGCTCCAGAGACATTAGCTCTGTTGCCCTTAATAGGATTGCTGCTAAACAAGTTACAATATAGTTTTTCCATTTTATAATAGTGAATATTATTATATTATTATTATCAAAACTATAGAGCTATTTAGACACTGCATCTTCCTACAACAAAAGCATTCATGTGCATAATGATGTTCCTACCAATGGCAATACTGCCGGTATGTAAGCAGCCAGTGTTTATTGCTTGACCTTGTCTGCCCCTTGTCTAGTGTTAAATAGTTTAACAACACACAAAAGGAAAAAAGAAAACACTCTATAACTGACCCAAATATTATTATTCAGGCCCAGAGAAAGATTATGTTTGGTACTCTGTGCTTTCCTTTCATCTGACAGATTATTGTTCTATTTTTTACAGATATGTTATTTTTAAACCTGGTGTCACTTCCTTTACTGGAAAAAAAAGTAACAAAAACAGAATAAACCATCTTGGTTGAGTTTATATGATTCACATCATTATATGAAAGAAAAGATAGGTTCAAATGTTGACTAAATGTGAAAAAGACTATGCAGAAGCTAGTTGTCAACACTTATAAAGGTGTCCTTGAGCATCACATAGGCGTACCAGCCTAAGGCGTACTGCTACTGCATGCCTTCAGTTCTTTAACAACTCCGGTAACATGTGTTTATGGAAAGGTGTGGAAATCACATATATCTCCCAAAACCTAATTAGACTGTGTATGCACAATATACTTTTTAGCAGAGCTTTATCCTCTACTTTTCCTGTTATCTCATCTGTATTCTGATAAACACATTGAATCCTGAGAGTTCATCTCACATACAACACCAACAATGTCCTCTCATTTGCAGATCCACATACAGTATGCTTTGTTCCCCAACTGTATTACAATTTTAGAGAATAGAGCACCATTCACTGAATGGTGCAATATTCTCTTCATTTTCAAGGTGACATTCATTTTGCATACGGAAAAAGGTAAATAACTTGCAATAGATGAACAGAAAAAAATGTTATGGGCCATTCTTCATATGAAATAATAAAGGTCAGATTTTCAAGGGCTGTATGCTTAACAATGTGTTACATACTATAGATAGTTTTTAACTGCATAAACAGTATAGCATTAGGTCAAATGATGTGAGACATATTTGCGGCATAATTCTTTTCTGGATATAGTTAGAGTGAAAAGTGCATGTGACATTTTGAAAGTGACAAACTGACCTTAGTCTGACATTTTACCCATATCTTCATCGTTCAAGACCAAATTGCTGGTAAAGAGTGGTGGATTCTTAGGGGGGAGGTGTATTTAAAGCGGATTGAAGTTGTCCGCGTAAGGGAAGTCAGCAGCACTGTGAAGCACCACCCCATGGGGACAAGACTGGATGGTGATAACGTTGGCTTTTATCACTAGATGTGTGGTTGACTGCATCCTATGTTGTTCAGGGACCTGACAAGCCTCATCCATCTCCATTGGCTTTCATGCAGCATGTGGCTCTGTGGATCAGGGAAAAGAGTATCGGCACGTCATCTCATGTGGGATTTGGTTGGCCACTTACCTTATTGAGAATTGCTGCTGTTATCGTACACTTTTTTTATTCTCCTGCCATGCCACCTCTTCTCCAATGAAATTGCTTAAAAAGCAAAGGTGAAGCTTTCTACAGAGACATTTTTTGTGATAGTGGGGAATAAAACTTTGCACCAAAGAGCTGTGTCAAAAAGAGAGTTTGCGTGAGCTTCTTTTTTGAAATAGTAGCCAATTTGGCACTACTTTAGCAAATGTACTTTTTTTTTATTTCTTGTGATGGGAGACCTCGCACCTCATAATTTTCTTTGGAAACTGCTTTTGTCTGATAGCATCTTCCGCGGAGAAATGACTAGACCAACGCTGCACTCACTGTATACCACTTTTCTGGCACTCAAAACTCTTTGACACACAATCCAGCTGAATTTAAAAGGCGTCACTGAAAGAGATGGGACAGCTTTATAAGAAGTCAGTGATGCTTTGAAGATATGAATTTATAATTTAGACTGAGGAGCAAAATTGAGCTAGAACAACAATATATCAGATAATATTATAAACCAAAAAAAAATTACTCTAGATAAATGTTTCCCTGCTGCGAGAAGAGTCATTGTTTTCCTCCCTATGGCTGGAACTCAAACCTTGAGGTTTCATAATGTGCCAATGATGAGAGCTAACCACAACTTCAAAGCAATTTCCTCTGTGAGAGAGATCCTTGACTGGCGGAAATCAAACACGTCGCCTGTTAACACCAAACCTGCATGGACACATACAGTACATGCATGGAGGCACCTCCGCATCAATCACAATACAGCCGGAATTTTTAATAGGAAACAGAATACGGCATAATAGATAACACAAGTCAAGCGTACACTGTTGCTAATGGTCTTTAGATTAGTCATTATGAGGAGCAAAAGTGCTGGGAGTCACTTAATTATTCGTCATGGATCTCTGGGCCATTGTATCACAAAATACAAGTGTGTGTGTGTGTGTGTGTGTGTGTGTGTGTGTGTGTGTGTGTGTGTGTGTGTGTGTGTGTGTGTGTGTGTGTGTGTGTGTGTGTGTGTGTGTGTGTGTGTGTGTGTGTGTGTGTGTGTGTGTGTGTGTGTGTGTGTGTGTGTGTACCGCATATTTTGTAATTGAACATTCAAATAATACGTTCCTGTGTGTGTGCATCTTTGCAGGTTAATATAAAACTGCAGAGAAAGATTTATGTGTAGGTGTCCTGATGCAGTTATAGGTAATGAAATTGTGTCTTCACCTACGCTTTCATAATGTTGAAGAGATAAGAAAGTTTTGCATGTTGAGCGTCTATGAATTTATGAATTTTCCGCAATGGTGTAAATGAGTTCTGTATTCAAATGATGTACATCATACCGTATATGTGTGCAGCTTTGCTGAGTAGACAGATATATATTCCGAGAGAGCGAGCAGATGCTCAATGGATTTGCCTGTGAGTCTGTGGATATGTGAATTGCTGTAAAGTACAATTTACTTCTCACACTCATTCATCGATATTTTAAATGGCGGGTGTGTCTGTAGTCTTAGGGGCCGGCTCATATATGTCTGTCTTCCTATATGTAGGCCCTTTTGATGAAAGCCATGGCAGGTTGGCCTAATGCAGTGATTGCCATCATAACTGAAAGGTTATGGATTGTGTCCCTTCATGACAACACTGAAGGGGGGTGATTTTTTTCTAGCAGACTAGTTTTTATTCTATTGGAGGTTAAAATGTATGAAAAATTAGGGGCGCGGTCTCTTGAGTGACAGCTAGCTGCCTGTTGGCCCTCACTTCAAAAGTCTTAAACGGAGTTGCACTTGGCGTTTCGCAAGGAAACAGGAAAGAACATGGCAAACAACACAGATATTCATCTCTTCACATTTCTCATTTTGACAAAACTATATCAGTTTCTAGCACATGTGTGTTAATGCGTTTTGATACTGATTTTCTTTATTTCTCTAGTGGCATCAATACACTGCTGTAATCTTGGACAGCCCCTTTGTTGTCTAAAAAAATCTTGCAATGTGCTAAATATAAGATTTATATGATATTTAATACATTCAGCTAACCTTCAAAATTCTGTTATAAGCAGATACAATGCAACTATAAGATCTATAACTAGAGGTCGAATGTTTAATCTCAAACATGCCAGACACCCTCGGTGCTGAAGGGATAATACATCTTGTCAGTGATTTGCCCAAGGTACATTCCTGGTAATGAAATACTATCTTGCTGAACAAAGATATTGCAGTAGTTTTTTTTTCTTTTTTTCTAGAGCACATGTGTGGAATTTGTATGTGTATGCAGATTCCAGATTGTACTATGTATAGAAACGTGTCCACTCCCAATAGGCAAGTCTGCATCTGTATCCGTACCGAAGTGTGATCAAGGACTTTAGTGTCTTATTGTTATGCAGGCACGTGAGGAAAAAGCCAAAAAGGGAATATAAAATATGATGGAAGGTAAGTGGATGGGTAGGGACTGGAAGGTAGTTTTGATTCGATTCCTGAGGTGCCACAATGTTTTCATTCGTTTCACTCCCTGCAAGAGAGTGAATAAAACTGTCGACATCAATTAACAGCCATCATTATTTTACCCCCCCCCCCCGACTCCAATTGAGTGTCTTGTCATTTTGACTTCGTTGAAAAGCTCTGAGTCATTTTCCAACTCCGTGAGCTATCTCTCTCTCTCATGCTGTTTGTGTTGTCAACTAACGATTAAGAAAGTGGAAACGATTAATTAATGTTTATGCACACGTGAGTATTTCTCACTGTATTCCTGTGGTAAGGATGGGGTGTCTTTTTCAGTAAGGGCCAATGAAAAAGGCTGAAAGACAGAGAAAAAAGCCCTAGAAGCGAAGGGGCATATAGTCTGTATTGAGAATGAGTAGAAAAATATGTAGGCGGAGGTGGGGAGAGCAAAAAGGACATTATTAAAAGTGTCATATGATCGTGTTGTTTACCCCTGTATTCCTCCCACTGGTGTCCTCTGGGACCCCTGTCTCTCTCTCTCTGCCAGAGGCCCAGTGTTTCTGCATGTTCTATAAGTTAATGTGTGTGTGTGTGTCTACAGCTATGGTGTGCAACTGTCTTGTTTTCTAGCCTTAATATGTGTCATTGTTTTCCTGCATGTCTGTTTTGCTTTGTTTACTGTATGCTTGTTTACATACATAAATGTATAATGGTGTGTGGGTATGTGCATATCTTCCCTATATGCTTTATATACAGTACGTACACAGTAAAGTGATGGGGAAATAGTTTTTTCTATACTCCCTTCGGTCTTTTTTAAAATTTGAGTTAAAGCAGAATATAGACACGGACATCATCTGAAGTATGGAATAAAATTGAAGCATGGAAGTGGATCTGTGCACTGCTGTCAGTTTTGAAGCCCTGCTGGCTACAAAGTTGCATTCATGAATATTAATAACAGTTATCGGATTGCATATGTCAGAAAATAGAATTTTAACTTAAGACGTTTTGACGCTGTATATCACTTTAATATGATCGAAGTGTTACATATTTTTTCAATTTACTTTTCAAAGCACTCAGCAGTTGGCAGTAAAAGTAAACTGTTACTTGTATAACACTTTCAATGAATGTAAATTGGTTGTTTATTGATAGACAAAAACAAGATTAAATACATTGAGAAATAGATTTTTTGTAGATAAAGTTGTTTCCTTTATTACTAGTCTGATGTCAGAAGCTGAATGATTGGCTCCTAAAAACACTCATTATCTTTAATCATTATTTGTTCACCATTTCCATGCCGTTAAAGCTGCATTATTTGGGGCAGTTTACTTTGCTTGAATCATTTTCCATTTACCTACCTCCAGTCTCTGTATTATGACGCAAAAACACCCATGACCTTGAATGGAGACCTCATTATATTTCTCCTGCCATAATAACATTTTATTCATTACATGAAATCCGAAATGATAGCATTGCTCGGAATTTTTTTCCTTTAACTTTGTTAGTGTAATTGATTGGTGTAATTTGGTTGTTATAATATGGGAGCCATGTGTTAGCATTTCCCTCCACAGTGGTTCCCTCCATCATGTCCATAATTCAATTAAAACCATTCTGGGATAGCGCAATGAAGCCATTGAGATCATTCCCATTGTGGACTATAATTAACATCCCTATCTCCTGCCTTGCCTGTTCAAAGAGAATTAAGGGCAAAAGAAGGCCATGGGAACTCCATAAAAATGCAAATCTCAGTCACCTGCTTAATGCAAATATCGCAGAGGTCAACTTAAATCCAGTTTAATTTAAACTTTCTCACCCGCTATCGGCAACTTTTTTTTCTCCATTTTGCTCATATAATTTGCTTTGTTAAAATAAATGTCATTCATGTTTGCATAGATGAAAAATGCAGACAGACAGTGGCTGAACATATTTAATGATATGTTACATAAAGCATTTTCTTATCATATTCAGCTAACCATTGCATGTGTCCCCAGTTGAAGTGCTCATTAACATGCTAACAAGCTCTGTAAGCATGATCATAATACTTGAAGGAGCACTACAGCCATATGGTTTTATAATCCTACTTGATACTGTATATATTGGAGTTATAATAAGTATGTGGAATTCTACCAGTCTTTGAACATGGTATAACAATGTGATATTTGATCTATAATGTTATGTTTATTTCTCCTGCCGACATGTCAACAAACCCTTGTTGAACCACATATTGCCCCAAATGATTGTCAAGCACCGGGCATGTGCGTATTATCCCACTGCTGTCAGTGTGTGTGTGGGTTAATGGCTTCTCCGTTGGGTATTTAGTTTTCTCCCATCCTTGTCCTTTTTTTTGCCTTTTCATCTGTCCATCATTCTTAGCCACATCCGTCCCTAACACCCTCCCTCTATTCCTGGGTCTTCAGTTTGGCTCCATGGTGACATGGCTGACTGTGTTACCAGCAGTCCAGCTGGCCACTCAGCCACTGATGGCCTCATATTCCCACAATGGTGGCGTCCAGCTCCACTTTTCTCCCTGCCAGGCGGTGCTCAGAAAACACCCAAAATGGTGGATGACTCACCACCGCTTCCCCCACCATTGTCCCCCCGTCAGCCTCCCTTCTTTTCAAAACGTAATGGAGCTAATGTTCAACCTTGTGGACAGCTAACAGTGCGGCTTGGGCCTTATGCAAACTTTATGAGGGTGGAGACCGCCGTCTCTTTGGCATGCTGTAAAAATGTGTCGCTCGGTTCTGCACTTACGCTAACCCCGATATATACTGAATTATTGATGATCAACAGGGTCAGGGTTTGCTTTTAGTGCTCCCATGTGGGGCTTTTGCAGGGCTTTAAGCTACATCTGCATTCATAATATCATCACCACCCAGACGGCACAGAATGGACTCTCAGAGCAGCCAAACTTCCATGTTTTGAAGTAATGGGCTTGTAAGTGAATAGGTGGACATAGTGCGAGGGTGCGCCCGTGTCTCTCTAGTCGCCATTTTTACATATTTATTTTAGTGAGAGCTTGCTCCAGAAAAATGCACAAACGACTTTAATGAGAAGACGGGAACAACAAACAGAGCAGGGGGAAATAATGGATGAATAAAATGTGCAAGCATGAAGTCAAGCCAATCAGTTAATTTTGTAATTGAAGTGAAGACTGCTCACACCTGACAATCCGTGCCAACCGTACCCTTTTCAATTATGCATATGAACAACAAATTAAAATCGTGTTGACTACTGTTGAGAGGCAATTAGTTTATTTAGACAGCTGTGTCTAATTGGCAAAGAGATAAATTCTGCATGCAATTTCCAGTTCAAAAACTTTTTAACAATCCTTCTAGGTATTGACTTCCACCATGTCCATGCTAAAAATATATATTTCCTACCACAGCAGGCCAGTGGTTTGTTCAGGTCCAAAGTTAACTAATGTCCTTCACTATTGATAACACTCTTTATGATTGAGTGTGCCTCAATTTCAACTTGAATATGGAACTTTATTAATGATTCTGCCCTTAGAACCACATGAGCATGACAGGAACTATATGTCTGTCAAAGTTGTGCAAAAGGTTGAAACTGTTCTTTATGACTGTGACCATCAACTCTCAACGAAATCCTTCCCCTGCCCTTTTATATCCACTAATTCCTGGAAAATAAAGTTGCTCTTTTGACTATTTCATTATTCCAACAAGACAAATTATCAGGGTTTGGGCCTCTTGGGTTTATATGGTTGCATTTCATTGGGAATTCATACCTTAACGTTTCCTAGTTTTTTTTAAATACTAATTTTATAGTAATTGGTGTTTTGACTAATTCATATTTAACTGAACTTTATTATTTTGTTTTTTCTTATAAAATGAATGTGTTTTATGGGAAAAAGCACAATCTTCAAAACATTGTGGCTGTTAACGGTTAAAACTAGTAAATTATGAAATCACACTGAAGCAGATTAGAAAAAAATCAATTGAAAATGTGTCAAAAATATATTAAATTGCTCTTAAGGCTGGATGCTAAAGGTACATCATCATTTCAAAACTATCTGATGGGTTTATAGCAATTTGAGTTAATCATTTTCACAAGGAAAGGTTTTTCTAATATTTCCCCAGGTTTTCCAACAAAATAAGTTTTTAATGCAAACTTCCAAACAGCAGATACAGTATTATTGATGGCACCTTAAGAATACTAGCAAACCTCAAGTATTCATGCAGTTCCTTTGTGTGAGCATACATGCATGTCTTCTCCCATTTCCAGCATCCATCAAAAGTGTTACACAGTTTGCTGAGTTCACACGAGTATGTTTTATTTCTTTGTTGCAACTATATTTACTTTTTAATACCAGCACTTGTATATAAGTAAGATCCATGGAACATTTGTTATTTATGTTATTTTTTCATTTTGACATGAAAATCACATTTAGAAGCTACCTTAGGTCTTTTACAAGCATTCTTGTTTTTTTTTCTTTTTCCTTTTCTGACTTTGCATAGACAACATCAAAAACAAGAAAGCATTCATACAAAAGCTCCATTAGGATAGTGCATGAATATTAGATACAAACACTGTATTACACTATTTTCCCCCTTGAAAGACAGAGAGGGACATCTGCTCTTTGTGGTTCTGCTCTCTGCATTTGTGGGTTCTTTGTGTGTATGTGTGTGTGTTACCCAGAGTAAGAGTCATTTTCTCCATGGCTCTCCCTCATAAGATATTTACACAGACATATATTATGGATTGTGATCTGATTGAAGCTGAGTGGTCCCATCATGCCCCCTCTGTGAACTCACCACACACGAGCACCAAGTTTTTGAAAGGAACCGGATTCAGCCTCATTTCTGTGTCCAAAGCAAAACAAAGCACTGGTGAAGACTATGGTGTCTTATACTTTCTTTTTAAAATTCTGAAATTGTTTAGTGCCTCCTGTGTTGTTTTTGACATAGTGCCTCCTTTGCTGAATATGGGGAAACGTAAGAAAGGCAAAAGAAATTGTCAAAACAATTATTGAATGCTTCATTTTATGGTGGTCGCACTCTGGTGTGCAGAGTTTAAAGTCAGCAAAAGCTATGCCATCGGCATTTCCACCAACTACAAGTCATCTGAATTTTTGCTGCTTATGTTAACTGTATAGCCTCACTCCCCATTTAACAACTATATCTAAATCCAACTTGGATTCAGAGAATGCCTGCATCTCCAGGCAAGAGAAGCATATTTTCTGGCCACATATAAACACACTGGCTGTTCCAACAAGCCCCCTAAATCCCTAATCCTCAACACATTGGGCCAGATCCACCTCTCTCCTGTCTCTCTCTCTCTCTCCTCACCTCTCTCTATCTTTTCAAACTTTTCTCTTTCCTCTCCCTCTCTCCCGCTCTCAAACTCTCTTGTCCCCACTCACTTTAACTTTCTGTCAGCACATTATGCCTCGTGTTCACGGAAAGAAAAGTGGTCGAAACACCCACGCAAATGCACGCACTGCCCGCTCAGTGGTGGTCCCTCAGATGATTGGTGTCCATCTATCTCTGTCTGATTTCCCTTGCTCCATCTTCTTTTCATCCTTCATCCTCCTCTCTCATCTCTCATGCCTCCCATGTTCCTGTCTGTCATCTTCATCTCTTTGCACTCTATTTTCTTCTTCTTTTTCTGTAACATTGCAAGTTCAACATGGTGTTTTCTTCAGAAGAAAAAGTTAAGTATAATATATAATATATAATAAATCTAAAGTGCCTCAAAGGAAGCACTTTATCGCACGTAATTTACAAGTAAAATCGATTTGCATATGTACTGTATAAGTTTGTGTGCGATTGAAACAGGTACTGTAAAGGTGTTAGGAAAAACTGTGTAAATGAAATGCAACAAATTGCACATAAAAAGGTGCTAACTAGAACACACTCGAGAGTATACCTCCGGAAAGGATCCACAATCCTCTATGCATATTATTATAATGTCAAAACATGTCATTATATAACTTATTCTGCATCTCAATTAAGATCTACATGCAAATACACACAGGGATCAGTGACAATTATAGACGATCAGATTTGTAAAAATAAATTCTGGAGCAGTGTTAATGAAAACAAATTTACTTGCAGAGAAACAAAATGAGGAATGAAAAGCTACACAGACAAAATAAAAACACAACCCTTGTCAAGCGCCATGAAATTCGACTGCTGGCACACAAGTCCACCTCTAACCCAAGATCAAGAGGTCACTTTCGCTCCTATTCTACCTCTTTTTATTCTTCTTTTTCTTCCCTGCTTCTTCCCCTGGCCCTCTATCTTGTCCATCTCCTCTTCACCTCCTTACTTTCTTTCCTTTTACTCTCTCTCTTTCTACCTCCTGTCCATCTGTTGTCCCTGACTCCTGGAGAAATGACAGCCGGCTGTCAACACCGCAACCGGCTCTGGTGAGCTCTGAGCGGAGTGGACAGCGGCACTGATGAGATCACTCACCGAGTGTCTCTCTCAGGGCAGAGCGCGGTCAGAGCTATTTCAGATGGCAGTTGTTCTGTTTCATTTATTCATTAGCCTCCTTCTTTTGGTCCACGTTATGTGTCTGGTGTGTTTTTTAATGGGTGCGTGCCTGACTCTTTCTTGTTTTTGTATTTTTCTGAATATTTAAATCCAAGAAGAAGAAAAAGATCTATCTCACTGTTTGATTTTTCTTGGGTACTTTTAGGCAAATCATCATTTAAACATAAGACCTGTCAGTTGTATAAGAGAGCGAAAGGGGGGGAATGTATTATTCAGTATTTCTAATTCTGGGCTGTTCCTTTTATGGCTCCGTCTTTACCTGTCTGGCTCAGCATTGTCTCTATCAGGTGTCTGCTGGGGTTTCTGCTGCTCCTGAATCAGTCAAAAGGCCACCATCTTAAAAAAAATAAACATAACTATAACTAGATAGATAGATGAGTGCACAACATGTGAAATTGACTTTACCTTAAATAGCATTAATAATGGTTCAGAAAAGGTGCTCCGGTGGCATAGTGGATAGAGTGCGTACCATATCAGCTCCGGCCTTCGTTGCAGTGGTCGCGGGTTTGAATCCGACCCGTGGACCTTTACTGCAGGGCATCCCCCCTCTCTCTCTGTCTCCCCATTTCAACTCTGTACTGTCTAATAAATCTTGAAAATGCCAAAAAAAAAGAAAAATGGGTCAGAAAACTTTAATTTTTTTTTTATTATGTTATTTGTGCTGAGATACACCAATATAGAAACGCCACTGTGTTTAAGCATGTAATGCTACCGCTGTAGTATACTATGTGTTGTAGTAGTAGAGTTAAAAAAAGAGAAATGTGGTCTCAGTCCAAGCTATTTAGATACTGACTTAAAGTACGATATGTTCAGGAATTTGCCATTTCCTAATTGTTTTTCTGTTATTCCTCCATCTTAATAATTTGGGCTCAGTTTAACAGTCTGGGAACACTCTTGGTTGCATATCGCGATGATGTCGTTCCAGAACAAACTACATGTTAGCAGGAGCCAGTGCTATAGTGCCCTCGCTCGGGTCACTGTGTTGAAAGGCTCGGCGAACACTGCTTCTTAAAACAGAGAGCTGTGTGGCTTTTAGCTTTTAGCACTGTGGGCTGCCCTGTATTTTTTTAACCTTATCTTATATTTCTTAGTGGTGGTCCATAAAGACCTGCAGCCCTCCAGATCTTTCTCCATCCTTCCGCAATCTTTTAAAAGGATTTTTCATTTTTTCGAGTCGAAACCTCACTCTCTGCTTCATCCTGTAGTTGTCATCATCTTTCTCCCTCTCTATCTCTCCATCTCGGTCGGCAATGCATTATTTTTTCTTTTTCTTATTTATCTCAATGGAAATAGTCTGTGTACCAACTCTGGAATCTCACAACCTCAATACACATCTCACATCTCTTTATTTATTTTCGAGGGAACACTCTCTCTGTGAGCTCTTTCATAACCCCACTGAATTTCATAAAATCCTCACACCATAGTTGGCTTTGTGAAAAGGCAATGGAAAGTTACTTTTTACCTATACTTCTTCCCTCTTAAATTAGTCATTGTTTTCTCTTTGCATCACTGCAACATCCTCACCTCAGTTTAAAGAGAGCAAAATTCCTCCCTGCTTAATGGGATTAGTCTGATTAACTCCCCTTGTGGTATTGGGGCTGACTCATCGTTCATGTAATTGGATTTTTTTCTTCTTCTCCTCCTTCAACATTAAAACAGGCATACGGAGCAGACAGATGTAGAACAATCTGTGTAACTTAAGCAAAGTCGGTTAAATATACCAAGGCGTATTGGTGTATGTACGACACAATCCTTACGATCCACGCTCTTTATAATGTGTTTGGGCTTAAACATTGTGTGATTGCAAAATCGAAGGTTACGGCATTTTTAGTGCGGATAGAGATTTGTATTAGGCTAAAAAAGCTGTTTCTGCTTAAGGGTCCTTCAGTCTTAAGTGTGTAAAGCTGCAGGGAATTTAGTGTTCTGTGTCACATCAAGGAGTATATATTTGTAACAAAACACTAGCAAGGTAAGTGCAATACTACTTCTTGTTTATATAACGTCAAGTATATATGGACTTCAATCCAATACCATTACCGCCTGAATAGGGTAGGCTCAGTTTGATCTGCAAACATATTGGCAGAAAAATTGATAAATGTTTGAATAAATTAATACGATTGTGGCAAGCAGTTGGCAGGTGTAGTTAAAATAATATTCATAGTTCACTCTTGCGAGCACAAAGGCAAAAATCAATAGGGGATGCACTGCTATCTATATCTTCACTCATCTCGCACAAAGTAATTCAGCGTGCATACAGTATATCCTCCACTCCTTAAACAGCCTATCGGAGTGCAAAGCTTGAGATGAGGTGAAGTGAAAAGAAATGTGACTAATATTACCTGGTGGACGACCAGTGATTTTGAAATAAAAACACGGATCGTCTCATTTTTGGATCTTGTGTAAATCTCCCGTGTCTTCCAAGATGGAAGTCCCGTTGACTATACTAATCTTATGCAAATGGTTTGGTCTCAAACATGATGTATTTTTTAACCACAGATTCCTATCTATTTCATAATATAGATGTGAAATGTATCTAGAGTATACTTTATTCTGCCATAGAAGCTTTGAGAATGCCTTCAGTGAAAACTCCCAGACCCATGTCCCCAGGAAATCCTGAGGTTCTTGATGTCCTGTACCAATGATCAAGCCGATGCAGAATGATATATATGCAGATGATATAAAATAAAGGGTAAAAGTATCTATGGCATACGGTGTGCATCAAAACAGCTGACGTTAGTGTTTCCTGTTCAAGCCTGCACTTTGGCAGTGATGGCAAGTGTGTCATTGCATGTTGGTGTGCTGCACTGCCAGGATATGCCACAGCCCTGTTTAAAGAGTACCTATTATAGTTTTTGAATTTGATGACCTATAAACGTTGTTATAATGATTTATAGTCATGTTTAACCATACTTGCGTATCAAATAATGACGTACATGCATTAAGACGTATTCCCTGCTGACCGTCTGGGGTGTCTTTGCAGAGCACTAAACACTAGGGCAGCCGGTCGAGAAGTCACGTGATCAAATCGTTTCAGAATTTCCTGATATTCTTGTCATCACGAAAAGCGGATGTTTCCATCGCGCCTCGCACCACTGAAAGTGTTCCGGAAGGAAGGTAACCAATCACAACGGAGTGGGGTTTGCAGGGGGGGGGGGAGGGAGCGGAGAAGCAAAAGCTGAGTGTTGAGAGAGACTGCAGTGCGCGCTCAGATGAGAGGAAGAGTTTCCCGAAAATCTACATGGTTTTTTGTGGTGTGATTTGTGTCAGGTTGCTCTATAGCAGTTTTTAACAAGAAATTAAGACCAGAAAAGTAGTATAATAGGAGATCTTTAAGATCATTGTGAGCCTTCTATTGGACAGTCACTGTGGGGAGACATCAAACTTGGCAAGACATGATTTGAAACGAAGGCTTTTTAAAAGTGTGGACATCTGGGTGGTGGAGCGTGTAATGTGTTCTACTATGAAGGCCGTGTCTGACTAAAAATTGATTGCTTTGAAATTATTAAACCACAATGATCCATCTCGAACCCGAACCACGTAGTTGTAGTTTTGTAACTGAACCATTCTGTTGCTGTGATGTGCGGATATTGCAGAACTATTAGATAAAAGCCTGAAATAGCTTACAGCTGTGCTAAAGAGCTCCATTGATGAGAATCCTGTTGTGGCTAGTAACACACGCACACACACACACACACACACACACACACACACACACACACACACCCCCATTCCATTCTCCACAGTGTCTGGTACACTCTAGTCTAAACTAATAGACTAGCCTACTCTTCCTCTCCATCCACTCACTGTGAGACTGATATTAAACCTTTGCTACCTACATGTTTGCATATTCTATTTCCTATTTTTTTAACTGATGTCTATTGCTTTACTAAATGACTACTTGTCACACCTTAAGCTATATCATGCTCCATACTATCTTTCTTAATTTACCATATTAAACAATATTATTTTTTGCACCATATTTGACATCATAGTAAAGTACCAAATTCTATCATGTCTTATAATGTCTGATGTGCACTGTTACAGTAACGTAGACTTGTTGACTCTGCTGCTGTTAAACAAACCACTGTCTTGTGAAGTTTATATTCTTCTATCCTTTATTCTATTCTCATACGAATGAATGTCACTATCATAACAATATTGTAACGAATAATAGAGGCCAGCAGACAGACTTGTATGTTTTTGAATACTTTTGCAGATGTGTTTAGACTACCAGATAAGAAATTGAACAGGCCACATACAAGGCCACTTCACACTTTGCATTGACACAGACAAACTGAACTGAGCTGAGAACTGCTAAGTTGGTCTCTAAATGCCATTGACCGCGTGTTTTCAACACACGTCTGTTTGTTTGTTTTTTTCTTCTTTTTTTTATTGTTTGTTTTATTTTTTATTTTTATAATTTTCTGAAACAATAACTGTGTATCTAAATCCGAATCTGATGAAAATGGGGGCGGGACCTGATAAGCCTTTGGCTTCTTCCATCACCCTTCGGACAACACAAAGTAAGATGTATGAAGATATGAAAGAGAACATTGTGTATTGGTGGAATTGTCCGAAATAATAATAAATAAATAAATAAATAAATAAATAAATAAATAAATAAATAAATAAATAAATAAATAAATAAATAAATAAATAAATAAATACACCCCACGTTATTCCTTTATTTAACTTCCTCTTTCACTTATTTGCTCTTATGTGCGTCCTTGTGCTGCTGCAACTTCCTCCACTGGGGATCAATACAGGTTTATGTTATCTTATCTCAATATCTTGCCGCTCTAAATGAACTCAGAGGATTTAATTCGCAACAGCATTTCTGTGTGAACAACAGAGCATTAACAGCGGAAGCCTTCCCCTAATAGAGGAGGTAGCTTTTATACAAGGCGAGATGTTGCTTCTTGATCTTCTCTCTCTCTCTCTCACCTTCGCTCCTCACCTCAGTGGCCTCTCACCCTGCGGGGGCCATTAGTCATCCTGGCTGTGGGAGCAAGGCCATCGGGGGCGCTTGGTCTGTGTTCTCCCACAGCCCTGCAGTGAGGGGAGGTGCAGGTTTGGTGTCAGCAGAAACACACTCTATACTGTGGAGAGGTGTATAAATAGAGAGGAAAATAGTGCGAGGTGAGAGCAAGATGAGGCTGAGGATAAATCCAAGGGATTTAGATGTCGTGTAAATAGGGACAAGCTCAGAGGGACGATAACATGGGAAGGTTTTACAGCTACAGTATTGAAAAGAAATGGGTTTTTTTATAGTAGAAAACAAAAGAAAATTGCACGGACTGGAGCACAGCTTATTTCCTTTGTCCCAAACCCATAAATACTTTTGCAGACAAACAACTTGGATGAAAATTTAACTAATGTCTTGAATATCATATAGCTCCAAAGACTTGTGTATAGGACACAGGAGGGATCCCCCCCCTGTTTGAAACAGTTTCTATTTGTATGCTGCAGATTGAAGGGATTGTATTTTTTTCCCCAGGAGAGATTATATTCCCCTTTCCCCACACTCTCTCAAACACACACACACAAACAAACACACACACACACACACACACACACACACGCTTTGCTGAAATCTACAGCCAAAAAATACATTTGAGAGCTTATTTCGTCCTCGGCCCTGCTGGCATTAATGTGAAAATATGAGTGTGGCAGCTGAATAGGACGGATTCTCAGGCCCTACATTGCTGTAGCCTTAGTTGTAGCTGCTGCAGCAGCAGTGAAACTGCAACAAATAACACAGCAGACGATGTGGACCTGCTTCTCTGAGTCTGAGAAATAAATGGCAGGCTGCTATAGGTGCCTTTTTATTAAGTGCACTTCATGTAAACACGTAGCATACACCCTAGCATGCACACCGACACAAAGCCACTTAAGGCACTGAAAAGTAAACTAGAACTTTGATCCCTCTGGAATTGGAGCAGATGGTGTGCAACTAACACTTGTGTATACTTGTCAGTTGTTTTAATGAACAAAGCATGACACTCTGGTTAGTTTGTATTCAGTGTGAGTGTGGGTGACTGTTGTACAAATGTTTGGATCTATGAATATGGATGCAAAAACATAATCTAACATGCATCATACTACTAGCATAGCATGTAGTTAGTTAAGTCCTGAATACAATTAAAACGTATACAAAAAGTTATGATGGGATGAAATAAGCAGTCAGTGAAATTAGTGAGTAGGTAAAATGTACGTTTTTAAAGTCACTTTAATATTGAAAAATGTATAACCTAATCTGTAGAATGCCGACCACGTCGTAGGCCATGTGGTCCGATGTCACAATTAAAATAATTGTAATTGATCAAATGCCAATCTTGCGGGCACCCTTGATTTAGGCTTAGCTGGGCTTTCATATTGTTATACCAAACAATAATTGTTTCCAGCTTGTATTCTTATACTTAATTAGTAGGGAAAGGCCCATTGACTGCAAGCCCTGCCACCCCTTTCAGGATCATGTTGAGTCCCCATGGGTAGGGCACCCCACAGTGTGAAACGGATACCTGAACCAATGTGACCATGTGACTGACTGCTGCCTAGTGCTAATGCCAGATCACTCTGGTCTCACAGTAGTTTCCCCTCGTTGTCAAAGTGTTGTATTCCCAGATGATTCACCAGCTCTTTTAGCCTTTATGCGTCCTTAAATTAAGTTTGATTGCTGCTTTCAGTTTAATTTTCGTACCCTGTCATGCTCTCAAGTTGCCCAAAAGCAAACATTGTGCATCATAACAACATCCAAAAAATTCCCCCTCCTTAATTTCATGAAAATAGTTGATCTGTCTGTGCTAGTCTTGTAGTTCACAAAAACTATTTTTTTCTACATTCTTTTCAGCAAGTTCTTGGATTTAAGTGTTTTTTGCCGAACCTGAAAACTTTTTGGTGGATAGAAACAAATGAGTGAAAATGTGTATAAAATATTTCATGGCCAGCATGAATCATTGCAGAAGCACATGTTTTCTCTTCTGAGCCTACCCTGCATTGTGACTTAGCTTCTTGCCAATCACAAACAGAAAAATTACCCATAAACCCCCTAAAGAAATCCCCATATATCTGGTTTGTGGTGGATCATGTGGGAGCCCCCAGATAACAGCAGCAGGCTGGCTCTCCCAGGTCTCCCTTTCAAGAGAGCTGAGCCTCACAGATACTCAGGGATCAGAAGATCAATACAGGCCTATCAGCTGCACCAGCCCAGATGGGCCCACTGACATTTAGTGTGAGGCCCAGGCCCAATATCCCCGCTCTGTGGAGGCCCAGTCAGCCTTTCTCTTTGCCTTGCACCATTACATCGTGTCTCGAAGGGAATCTTGGTCCATCTCTCGAAGAAATTCCATATTAAGTGCAAATGGGATTTCTGTTCACACATTTTTTGGTTTTTATTTTTCTGTCTTTCACCTCTCTCAATCCTGCTTTGGTCCCTCTCTGTTTATTATCTTTGCCTTTTTCCTCAAGTAAAGGTGGAGTCAGCAGTTCTGGAGAACGCTTGTTGCCAAAATCACTTTTGACGGTCTTGTACCTGTACCTATCTGTACTGTGTGTGCACTGAATGTTTGTGGTGTTAATCCACAGCATCGTTTTAAGGGGTACATAAACAAAAGGGGCCCACCGTAGCTTGCAACATACCCATAGCCCAGGCTGTGTATTAAAACCTGATTTTTTTCATGGCACACACAATACGGACAGGTGGCCGGTCATGAGGAGATATTTACTGAGTTTGACAAAACGTGACTTTGACAGCAAGCTTCCTTCAGAATCGCTGACTCCGCCTTTAATTTACTTCCCATTTTCTTGGTGCCTTATAACACTCACATCATTGTTTTCCTTTATATTCTAGCTGACCAGCCTATACTTCACTTAAACAGATGTATCTAGCTACTTTCTAAATCTTAACTCAGCGGTGTCTTTAAATTAAACAGGCACACATGAGCAAATGAGTTGTACACTGCTGAAGAAATAAATTACCGAGCGTCTGCCAGCGGGGTGCCTTGTCATGCAGGAGCAATGTCGATGCAAAGTAAATTCCTTCCCTCCACTCTCCTCATTATCGAGGAAGTAACCACATTACATGTGTTCAAACACACAGTAGGACCTCATAAATGGCAGCCGGGACCAGCACTTCATTTTGCTTGATTGCTTCCACCATTTGCATCCTTCTTAATCAATAATCTGGGAGGGGCGGGGCAAGGGCAAGAGAAATATCAAGACACGAGAAGGAAAACAGAGTCCCCATGTGTTAATAAGGGACCTGACAGGTGTATCTAATCAGCTATGACTGCTTCCTTTGATCATTATCTGTGTCGCTTCAGAAATGAGTGAAGGTCAGTGATCATCAATCATTTTCACGTGTGTTAGTCCCTTACTGTGCGAAAATAATAGATCAAAAATCAATGGATTTGGCATGATCAGTAAAACTCCTAGATAACTTTGAGCTACTACTTCTATGTGACAGTAATTTGAAGCAAGTTAATTAAGGTGATATTGGGCTGTATACTGTTGACTGGAAAAGTTCAAATGGTGTGTGTGTCATCACGGCTAGCACAGTTAAGTTGTAAGCAATCATCTTGTGTGTACATGTCTGTATGCGTAAAGGCTTATTTTTGCTGTTGGGACTGAGTAGGTCAGAGCCTTTATGGTAGTCATTACAGTACATTATCACCATGCATTTATCATTTAAAGACCTACGCGAGTTGGCTGACTGAAATGGCTTCAGAGCTCATCCACTCAATGCAGTGAACACCAAGGTACTGGCTAACCTGCCATTAATAAAGAGGTCATGGGGCTAATTGGTAATTTGCGGCACTTAATGGAGAAAAATGGCTCTTACTTTATATAAAATGTAATTATCTTCCAAAGTTATCTAATGTAGTGGTGTCGCTGTAGTTGTCTTCCGTGTCCAGGGTGAGTCAGAAAGAGACAGAATGTTTCAAAGTCCGGTCTAGTGTCTGGTTGGCTCATTTGGTGTTGGGTCCTACTTTTACTCTGGACCAAAATATCTCAAATGTCAGATGATGAATCCTAAATAATGTGGTGCTACACTGAGTCTTCTTCTAGCGCCAGTGCCACCATCAGGTACTGTAGATAGTTTTGGGGGGAATGTCTTGACAACAGTTGGTTTGATTGCAACACATTTAGAGATAATAACTTCCACGATCACATCACTGTTTCTCTAGTGCCATCCTCAGGTGAACATTTCACCTTGTTGTTTTGGTTCATGACAAAAACTAAAAACCCCAAAACGAAAGATATTTCAATCAATTTATCTATTTCATTTTATATTATTATATTTGTTTTCTTGTGGTGGTGGGTGAACGTGACATCGCCTTATAGTTTTTGCCCTAAGAAAAACTTGCAGACAGTTGACTTTGATGGATTTTTTTGTTCGATTGGATCTATCGTCAATTCTTGTCATACAAAAATAGAGCTCAAAACATGCGGCTCACAATATATATCTGCAATACATTCTATCTTTGGTTATTTGTATTACAATTTTGATTTGCTCAAAATCAGTTTGGGTACAATGCAGCAAAATGGACAGAGTTTGTCCTTATCTTTGTGTATGCCACAGCATATTTCACCTACCACCAAGGGCTGCTGTTGTCCATTGATATTCCGGCTCAGCGTGCATGTCAGAAGCGCTTTGTCCGACTGCGCGGCACAGGGGAGACAGTGTTTGACGGCGCGTCTCTGAATTTAATTATCTACAGCTGCTTCAGAGCAAATAGAAGGATCTGTAGGCTCAGCAGATGTGACAAAAGCTGTTTCCTGCGCTGGGAAAAAAAACACATATACATAAGCCCATGTACTTCATACACATGGACACTATATAACTATTATCCCACGAGCGAAATTAAAAGTTGACACAAAGGCACTTTTGGGGGCTGAACTTACATCTTACAAAAAGCTGTCTTCTGGCAAAGAATGGCCACTCTTTGTTTCTGTAAATGTCATACACTTTTATCCTGAAGGGTTTGGGACTAGAGCTTTCTGTGCTCTTGGTGGATCAGGACGGTTTATAATATGGTTGGGCTGTAGGCAGAGAGTCCCACATCAGCAGTGCAAATGTTCTTCCAGTCTAATTAGTAAGAGGCTCGGCAGTGTCCTTCTGTCTCTCTCTCTCTCTGAGGAGAATGTATTAAAAACAACAAGCTCCCCCTCTGATGAGCTGGATTAAACACAAAATAAATAAAAGTTTGTTGCGATCGGCTTTTAAATGTTAAAGGGATTTAAAGAGCTTGAGAGTCTAGCCTCAGGTATTAATATATTACGGCCTATGTTAGTTGCTCAATAGAGAGAGGGTTTAGACATTAGTGCTTTGCTGCCAAAGTGAAGTGACACATATTGACTCTCTTTTCCTGTCTGCCTGTGTGTGCGTGTGTGCGTGTGTGCGTGTGTGTGTGTGTGTGTGTGTGTGTGTGTGTGTGCGCGCGCGCGCAGAGTCCTTTATGCGATCGGTGGTGTACAATGCATATCCGATAGCTTGCAAACAGATTGTATGCCTCCCTCTCAATTCCTATTACCAATGGCCTCAACACAATGATACAGTGAGGGCTTTAGACTGACAAGATTGCAGCGTCTCCCGTCAAATGAAGAGCAGGCAGACAGTATGCTTTCATCCACTCACACTTGCATAGAAAGGAAATGAAAGGGGGGGGTATTGTTATCTTTGTGTGTCGAAAAGTGTCAGCAAGATAAAGGCGAAATGGTACAAACACAATCCCCTCATGTTTCCCTGTGCAATTGTCAACAGTGTTCCTGGCAAAAAATGTCCTGCAAAATCTGATTATTACAGTGGACAATGCCCAGTTAATTCCCTTTGGTTGCCCAGCAGAGCTTAGCAACCAAAGACGGAGTAGAGTCTACACATGTCCAGCAAAAAGAAAAGAGAGAAAAAAACAGAGGATGCAATGAAGAATAAAAGGAATAGCCTGGAAACCGGATGGCCAGCGTGGCATTGTGTTGGCACAGCTGAGCGTCTGATCTTGTAAGAGGCGTTTTCTAAGCACTGCGCCCGCAGTTTAGACGGGCCCGGATTATCAAATGACACTTTTAGCCTCTTAGCCATGCCACAACTGAAGCTAACATGGTCCAAGAGAACGCCGGACAAAGGGCTTACAGCGAGCGCTAGGACTTAGCTAAATGTCAGACTAGTTTTCGCATTGTCGACGCAACTTTCACGCTGCTATTGTTTTCCGTTGTTTGAGCGCCCAGCCGTTCATGTACTCTTTTCTCTGAGCAGAATGGTGAGAGGGCGAGTAGGGCTGATGGAGTGAAAGGAGAGAGGGCAGGGAGGGAGGGAGAGAGAGAAAAAACAAGAGAAACAACCACCAGCGGGTATAACGGCTGTCGGACGGTTGATGCTAAGCGTTTAATCTCCGACGCTGAGAGAATACAAACCATCTTGTAATCGTCCCCTGACCTTGACATGAGCAGCAAGGTCGCGGGGGAGCCGGGCCTACTTTGCATTTCCCACCGATGTTTGGCCGAGACATGTAGAACAATTAGTAAACTAAAAAGGAATTGAGTCCGTCTTCACTTTACTTCTTCTCCCCGCCCCTCCTCTCCCCCTCGTGGTATAGGCACCTGGCACACACCTCCTCCTCTAGCAGAGTCCTGATACGTAATAATGATAAAGTGGAAGACAGTGCTATCAAGTCAAGTTAGACAACGCATACCTGTGCTGTGTGTTTTTTCCCCCCAAGTGTATGGCTGCAACTATTGATTGACTAGTCTCTTGATTTATTTTCTTTGAATGCATTAAACTTTTTTCTGTAAAATCTTTTTAATAGTGAATAGTGCTCATTTGTCTTCAAAAGTCTTGTCTTGTCCGACTAACAGTTCAAAAACCCAAAGATATCCATTTTACAACGATATGACACTTTAACGACAGAAATGTAGCTTCTGAAGCCTGATCCAGAAACTGTTTGGCTTTTTTGCTTGATAAATGACTTAAACACTTGTAATATGGTTGTCAGTCAATCATTGATCGGCCAGTTGATAGGTGGTCATTCTGTAAGCACTGTCTGCAGTTGTTTTTGACAATGTGCACATGTTCGCAAGCACAAATGTTGTGTATTAGACAGTGACTGATCACAAGAGTGTATGCTTGCCTGCATACTGACACCTCAAAGTGAGTAGGAGGGTGCCAGTATATAGTGTGTGTGTGTGTGTGTGTGTGTGTGTGTGTGTGTGTGTGTGTGTGTGTGTGTGTGTGTGTGTGTGTGTGTGTGTGTGTGTGTGTGTGTGTGTGTGTGTGTGTGTGTGTGTGTGTGTGTGTGTGTGTGTGTGTGTGTGTGTGTGTGTGTATGTGTGTCTTCTAATCGCCCTGAAAACTCCTTGATGTAATTAAGGGACTTTTGTATTCCGATAACAGCGCATTACCTCTATTATTCAATATGCTGAGAGTAGAGATATGATTATACTCGAGGAAAATTAAATTTCTGTTTTCAACAGTTTGATTATAAGTGCCTGTACTGGGCTATTTTAAGTTAAGCCAATGCGGTTTTAGCTGTTATCCCAAAGAGGGATAATGGAACTGACCCCTTCTCAGCATCTTAACCTGACTCAGCCATAAAACAGCATCAACACAATGGCTTAAAAGTCCCGTTGGGATGGGTACTCATTCCCTTGTACTGGTGAAATGGCCTTTACAGTGTCCAGTAACTTAGGAGGCTGTTGTATGTGCTTACTTCCTTAGTTTAGCAGTTTGCTGAACAATGATTTAATTTTCACCATCAATAGTGTCATGTTGCCTCTACCTTGAAATCAAGTTTATTCACATAGAGCAATTTGTTTCTCACATTGCTGCAGCCATCAGTCTAACCCTCTTTATTCACTCTGGTTTCTGTGGTAAATAAGTGAGCCTGTAAACATCAAAGGTAACAACATTTAAAAAAAGAAGAAACTGTGCTAAAACTCTACTGGGTCAGTCAGCGGCCAAGCTCGCTTTAATAACAAAACTGTAAGTTATTTTTGTTTGATATCAGAACTGTACATTATGAAGAATAAACACCAAGCTAATGTCCTTTGATTGCTGTAGTCCTCAAAGTGTAATACAATGTTTTATTATTTTTATTTTTATTATACAAATGACGTATTCTGTAACAGCATACACATTGTTAGGGAGCTCAGGGGGTTAAGAAGGATAAGGACTTTAATGGGTGAATGTATGGGTCTAATGAAAGGTCTAAAGAAAATTAAATGTTTTAATGTGCATGCTACCTTAAATCATAATCAAATACAGTCTGAACTGGAGCTGCCACTCTGACAATGAATTCACCCCATGTACAAGTTTTTCCTGTTTGCTCATATTTATTTAACTTTTATACGATGCTGTAAACTCCACAAAGGTTTTCATTTCAATTTTTTATGTCTAGGTTATTACCGTTGGCATTTGCCAGACGGGCTCGAGAGGAACCAAATTGCCTGCTTGTACCTGCTTGAGCATAGCTTTTAGTGTGATAACCCCCCGAGGCACTTGGGCCTATAAATCCAGCCCTCAGATCACAACAAGAGACGGGGGTCCCTGGTCAAGCTCAGCGAGTCAGGAAAGATCAATCCAAGGTGGAGCGTCTGGCTGGATCAGCAGCTTTTTGACTTGCTTAAAGTGCAAATAGATTAGCCAGCAGAGTGTCCTATGCAGCGAGTGGTGATGATGGGAATGCCTGCGTGTGCATTAGTGCCTGTGTGTTTGCTGTGTTTGCTGTATGTGTGTGTGTGTGTGTGTGTGTGCGCGCACATGTGCGTTGTCCAGGGCTAGAGTACAGTCCAAAGAAAAAGTAGCTCTACTTCTGTGTGCTTTGAGTGTACCTTCACGCTCAGCTATGCATATATTTGGGTTGACATGTTTGGGTTGACATGTTTGTGAGAATGGGTGCTGAGTTAATTAGGACACCTGGCTGTTTGATTTATATGACTTCATATTGTTTTTGAAAAAAAAAAGTGTCTCCTTGTTAGCACCGTCTTATAACTCATTGTTATTGTTGGATTGAAGGTGTTCGTCTGGAGGTTTACACTTTTTCTATTCCTGAAGCATCCTGCACACCTGGTGTTGTATACAGGGTTTTAATTAGATGGATAGACTGACAGTCCCAGACAGACAGATAAGAACTCTTTGCTTTTGCTTTATTGTACTCGCATATGTCATCCAGTATTTGTTTTAATCGGGTACAGTGAATGTAAAAATATACTGCAGGTATCAAATAGGGGAAATATGCTTGATATAAATCAACAATGATGCAATACAGACAGTGGAAATGTATTCATGCATTATGCAAATGCCGCTGATGTCTATCTCCTACCTGGCTCATGAAGAGAGAGAGAGAGAGAGAGAGAGAGAAAGAGAGAGAGAGAGAGAGAGAGAGAGAGAGAGAGAGAGATACATTCTTAGCACAAAAGTAAAACTGTGGAGAAATAAATTTTCTTTTTCTTTCTTCCATTTCATTTCTTGCCTCCTTGAATAAACCTCTTTGTGTTCTCTCCCCCAGCCCTCTCTGACCCAGATGGAGACCCCTGTCGGAGGACCTACTGTGGCCGGGGCAGACAGTGTGTGCTGATGGCAGAGACGGGCCGGGCAGAGTGCGTGTGTCAGGAGAAATGCCGGCCCTCCTTCGTGCCGGTGTGCGGCTCCGACGGCCGGTTCTACGAGAACCACTGCGAGGTTTACCGCACCGCCTGCCTGGAGCGGAGGCGCATCTACGTGGTGCACAGCAAGGACTGCTTCTTCAAAGGTAACCCCCTTGACTGTGCCATTGAACAGTTCTCTTCAAAATATGTCTCTCAACATTCAATTCCATCATTGCATTGTTAATTTATTTTTAGTTATGCTGTTATCTCAAAATGAATGTGAGGGGCTTATTGATTGAAGTGTTGCATATAGCAGTTTTAATCTTGTGTTACATAATTTTTATTCAAAAGTGGACTTTCGATTAATTAGTTCATATTTATGCATTTTTTTGCTACAAAAATATTCTAACAAAAAATCTAATGCATTTGATGATTGATTAAATGATCTAGGAAAAATAGTTGATTTTAAATCTCAGGAACTTGTTTAATCTCCAGACATAAGACGATAAGCGTTCGCACACATCATTTAGGCTAGTATATTTGTTACCATACAAAAAGAACACAGTGATTTGCAGAGGCTGTTTGTCTATGGTGTGCCTCACTACGCGTGGCACATGTGAACACATTTGATGCTTTTTGTAAGTGAGAATTTTAAACCTGTGTGAGGCAGACTTCTGAGCAACTTGAAGGCTGCAGCGGGGGCTTTGACTTCAGTTCGATGTTTAAACATTTAAACCGAAACAGAGACGTACAGACAAACAAAACGATTGTTTTGTTACGCGATGCCGCCGTCAAAGCCTTGTCACCAGTATCAGTCACTTTTTGCAACCACGCTGTTTGCTGTCAGACACCTATTCAATCAAGATGAAAGAAGGAAATCATTTGTAGTTTGGGAGCTGAAGGCTGTGGCTCAGGGTCAAGTCTTTTTATTTTTTTTCCAGGGAAACGATAGCGCTGACACTGGCACTCAGAAAGTTAGCGTTTTTCATCAGGTGCTTTATTTATCTCTATTGTGTGCCCTGCCGCTGTAGTTACAATTCAAGTCAGCATATTTATTTGGCACTTGGCCCTGATCAAAAATATTTAATCATTAACAGAAGATCCCTTTAAAGTTGATTTAATGTTTAATCTAACTGTGGACTTTCAATGGGGAGTTTTCATTCAGAAGGTGAACAATGTTAGAGCAGTGTATTTATGTCATACACAGGTATTTAAGGGTAATTCTAATTAAATAATTCAAAAAAACTAAATTTATGTCATAAACCAGATCTTTAGTCAGTGCTCAGGGAAACATTTGTGCATATAAATCCATATGGTGTGTCCACAAAAATGCCTAACACATAGTCTCCTCCCGTCTACAAACTGTATCGCATCAATACCTTAGCACTCACAAATCACCGCTAGATTTAATGTGGATCACCTGTTCTCAATTGCAAATCGTTAGAATCTTCACTTCTTGACTTTCACTCATTAGCACAAGTGCACGCTCAGCACCAACATTAAGCATTATCACTTCAACAAAGTGCCAAGTCGCTTGATCATGACTTCGATTTTGAAGGTGAAAGAGCCGGATGGGACTTCTACTAATTTTTACAAACGCAAAATAATTTTTTCAGCGTATATGAGAACTGTCTGGGAGTGGGTGGCATTTACTGCTGGCATTTACTGCTGGCATGTGCATGCACGCGTAAGTACAGTACACCTGTTGACTCCTCTTTAAATGTAGTTTTCCAGGTCAGACCAGTATTAAATATATCTGTATAATCCCTCCGGGTGCGAATGTTAAAATAGTAAGTAAGGCTGTGGTTATTTAGTGTGCAGGGCATCATGTCAAGGCAGTGCAAAAACACACTGGCACACACAAACATGGAAGCACTTTCAGTCATTTCACATTAGGGAGGGGAGGATTCCTGGCAGACAGCACCATGCATAGCTAATCCACATTAGGGATGTTCAGTCGGCACATTAGGCTTAAACTCCGGATGTCTGAATGCAAACCAGCAGGATATGAAAAATGTTGGAAATCATTCAGACGTCACGGGAATCGTGGTGTGTGTGTGTGTGTGTGTGTGTGTGTGTGTGTGTGTGTGTGTGTGTGTGTGTGTGTGTGTGTGTGTGTGTGTGTGTGTGTGTGTGTGTGTGTGTGTGTGTGTGTGTGTGTGTGTGTGTGTGTGTGTGTGTGTGTGTGTGTGTGTGTGTGTGTGCGTGTGTGTGCGTGTGTAATTGGGAAGTAATTATTGCACCTGACGTACAAAGGCATCTTTTTAAATTATGTCTCAGAGTGCTCTGATAGTCATTGTTCACAATTATTGTTTTTGTGTGTGTGTTTGTGTATGTGCCATCGTGACGCCTTTACCTCGTTGCCCCATGGATGGAGCTTGTGCTGCTTAACATTTGCTTTAGTTGTCAGGCATATAGGTATAAAAAACATCTGCATAAAGAAATTAGAAAATCTATCCGCCTCAATAATTGCACTGGAACATCAGAACAGTTTTGTACAGACACCTGTGTGACTCACCAAGTGTTGTATTGTTGAGATTAGATGGAATGGCATTGTGTCCTACCTTTCGAACATCGGTATTTTTTCCCCTGTATTTCTTTTATTTGTTTGTTTGTTTTGATTATATGTTGTGGATCCCATTTTTGAAAGCCTGGAGCTCATTAAAGGCTAGATGAAAAAAAAAAAAAATCTTACTCTGTAGTCTGAGAACAAGACCCTCACAGGGGAAAATTGATGTCTTTGGCGCCTGCAGTTATGCATTTTGCCACATGCAAACATCTTTGAGGCTCTTTTTCCTTCTATTTTCCCCTGTAATCTTGCTTTCGAATTTGATAAACCTAAAAGCTTTGGTGTGAAAGCCAATTCCCTTCAGCTCAGGGCTACAGTCAAAGTTGCAGTCTTGAACATTGCGAGTACTTCTGCAGACTTTTCATGGAGACAAGTATCCCTTCAAGTAGAACGCACAAGGGATGACTGGCTTTGGCAACATGAACTTTTAACAAACACCTGGTTGGACAAATGTACCACTCACAGGAAAGAGTTTTCTTTCATTTGTGTCTTGGTCGGTGGGAACAGGGTGAAGCAAATAGGTATGTAGGTATGCAAATATTCTATTAAATGCAGCTTGGAAGAGTCTGTGTCACTCAAGTGTACAATAAGTGTTTGTGGATTTGATGTATTTGACAGGCAGGAGAGGTGATTGCATACAGGGAGGGAGAGGATGACTCTGAACCTCTGCATGGGGCTCTTTGTTCTGCCCTGTCTCTGACTCTTTTATATTTGCACACAGTCTGTTTAGCTCCAATCCATATTGACTCAACCATGACTGCACAAGAGAAGAATTACATTAGAATAACAATGAAAAAAGTGAAAAAGTCTTATACAATGCCATATTCACTGGTACATAGGAAACCAAACAGAAGAAAGGGATTTTAATTTTTAGCAATTTTTCAATAAGCAGAATTCTGCACATATAAGATTACTGTGAGCAGGCTTAAGCTTTCCACTTTCTGAAGACCTAAAGAATAGGCATAAACTACAAATGGCTTAGCCTGGTTCTACCAGACCATCGTACTTCATTTCATTTGTACAGAAGGTCTGGAATCGCTCAATTGACAAACGTTAACTCACTTGAAGGCGGGTGTCTGTTGAAGTTTAAAACTATTGGATCTGCCCAGTCCCACTCTGGATCTGCCAACCAACCATGTCATGCGCCGGCTTCTGAGCCACTCCTTCTGTTCGCTGATTGGACCGGCAGAAATCTGTCCGGAGAAAACATAAGAATATACCGCGCACCCAGACTGACTACTGAAGGGAAATTAAAATTGAGCGGAAGTAGTAGGCGGGCGGTGCCAGGCTACAAATGGCTAGCCCACACAGGTGAAAGTCATCACGTCTTCTCCTGGATGGAAGTTTGATAAAGAGCTCGGAAGGTATAAAGTTATTCAACCCTAAATTGCTTGAGAAAGGGCACATTATCAATAAAGAAGAGTGATATGCCGGCTGCACTCGAACCTAATAACCCATTCAGATTGTAATTGGCAAAGTCATAAAGAAGGATTTTCCTTGAGGATGTCTATTTTATTTTTTACCAGGTGAAAAATGGTGCCTAATAATTCATGCCATACAATTATATATTTTCATTGAGAGGCAATGCCACCACTTGAATTTATTTCAGAGTAAACCAAGCATAAAAATGTGTGTATCACAGAGACCAAGTTTTTTACAGTATTAGGCTTTTGTCAAAACATTGTAAAAAACAGTATTTGAAGATTGAGGTGTTGGATAACCTGCGTTATCTTAACACTGAATGCCTACGTTTCATCACTTGTTTACCACCCATCACTGTGTAGCCTTCCATTTGGACAGCCGTCTTTTTGTGATTTTATTAAAGTAATTTTAGTTGCTAAAACTATACATTTCTGTTGATTCAGACCCTGAAACTGAGTACTGTAAATTAATCTACAATGCAAACACACACATATTGTGTCATGGCAGTGTGCAACCAGTCGACTTATTAGCAAGTCATAGACAATCAGTTAAGTCCACAGCCAAGCACTCTGCTAATTTATGAATCTAGCATCAAAAGCTGAGGCTTTTCTCTGGGTTTTCGCCCCCCTTCTGGCCCTGGCTTTGATAGTAACCCCATCCTTCTGAAATCATTTGAAAAAGTACTACCACAGCGGATTATTCGCTTTCATCTTCCTGATGAGTAGGAAGTTCCAGAAAAAAAGCATACCAAAGAGATCTACTAGGTCGGGGTAAGGCACCCAGCAGGGGGCCCTTTAATGTAACCCGCAATGCCCACTTAATTCGGGGAGTATTGTACTGCTGATACTAGGCCGTGATGCAGTTGACTTTCAGATCAGATGGGTAACGTGTTGCCATCTGCCAGACCGGAATTAGACACAAGTCTCCCGAGGGTCACAGTGAGTAATGTTTGGCTTGGGATAGGGCATTGATCCATTCATCAATCCATCCATTTTGCCTTGTCCCTCCTTGAAAAAAATATTGGTTCCGCTTCCACATCACTGTTTGTTTTTGTTTGTTGTGGTTTTTTGAATAATAAAAAATCACAGGCAATCATAAAATAGTAATTCAGTTTTTTTTAACTGGATAATACAGATTTTCATGATGTCATCTTGGACTCTTGACTACTAGAGGACATTTTTGTCAATATTCTCTGACTTTTTATCAACAAAATGATTCATTGATTAATTGTTTTGTTGATCAAATAATTTCCAGATTATAACTAAGCCCCAGTAAATTAACAAGCCAATCGGGGTCCAGGTTGAATGATGTCATCATTGTCTCCTTGAGATCTAAGAAAATGTTCCATCATCTATCCATGTTGGCCGTGTGTTTCACTGTCACTTTTCTGATTCCTCTGTATCATCCCACCTCATTTGACAGCAGCTGTGCTCATTGCATTAGCCATCAAAGCTGCCCCCCACTAGTCTTCCTCTCTCTCTCTCTCTCTCTCTCTCTCTCTCTCTGCAGCCCGTGGCAGTGTTCTGCCTCAGCCGTCCATCTTATTGCTCACTAACCCCCCGCCCCGTCCTGTGACTGAGGCCATTAATTCGGTCACACAAACACACAGCCCTCACAGGGACGATCAACTTTGCAGTGAGCTCCAGCCCGGCAGCTTGGGTTGTGATTACATAGGGCTAGATAGGGTCACAGCGAAATGCTTTTACCAACCGGGTGTGTTCGCTTGCAGGATGCTCATGATCCACTTTTTTGGTTTCATGCTCTGCTGGTTTTTGGTCTTTTTTCAAATCTGAATTTCTCCTAACTCTGATGCAAGATCTGCTATAAAGTACACTGTTTTAAATGTTGTGCAAAAAAGTGTGTGTGCTGTTATTTAAAGAAGCCAGAAAACTTAAATCAACATTGCGGTACACTTTAAACTCAACAGATAAACTGAACTTTTTTAGAAATGATAGTACATTTGCCTGATTCTGGTGCAGAGGTCTAGCTCCTGTCTTAAAGACACTACTAGAACATTCTTGAAACAAGTTGATTACACATACAACCTGACCAGTGAATCATCTTTTCACAATGAGTTGAACTCTACAGTCGCCTTTTGTTAAACCTCTTAACAGTATCTTTGGTGTATAATGAACTGATTTGGATTGGTTCACATAACATGCTTGGACTATATGATTAAAGCATGATCAGCTTGAGTTGAACAGACTCTCCAATTCCTGTAAAATGACCTTTGTTTATTTTTTAGTCCAGTTATGTGACCTAATTTAAGCGCTACATCCCAATGACATGTTGTATAGTTGCTCACAATTAAACTTAACTGTTTTAGCAGGGGTTTAAAGTTGTGTAGCTCACATAACGCAGCATTGGATCAGAAGTCGTCTTCCAACTCTCTGTTGGGTTAACAAGGACTAAATCCGGACTGGCTTTACCAGGTGTGGCACTCACACACAAACACACCCAGCTCCCCTGACAGGCCTGTATTTGTTACAGTCGGCTTATTAACGAGCACACCAACTATCCCCATCTTTCTTTCCAATCCCCTCCCATTCCCAACACCTTCCCAACAATAACATGGTCTTAACTCATTAAGTCCATTTCCTCCCCGTAGAGTCATTACGGCAGAAGTATTAGCTGTATAAAATGGATGCCCTGTCCCAGATAGAGATGTCCCCTGGTCCGGCTCTGGTCCCCTGCCTCATAAGCATCAGTATCCCCCTATGGAAATGCAAAGCTCTCTTCGGCCACATATGTCCTCCCCTACTGTTGTGGTTGTGTGGAATCTTCAAGGATACTGCACCAAAAGAACCCAACTCACAATAAGATAGATCAAGATAGTGTGCAGAATATTGGCCAACGAATATGCAAGGTTCACAGTAGGAAGTATAGAGATCGAATCAAATGTGCAGAGATAATGGGGATCAGAGTCAGACACAGTGGGGGTTGTGGGCCTTGTTGATGAGGGGAAGAAATATATAGTTCTTGCACACACAACAGCACCAATATTTGTTGGGCTATAGGGACATCTCTTCACTCAATCAATACTGGAGGGACACACTTTATTCAAGCTCAGAGAGTAATACTTAGTCTAATAGTAAATTTACACAAGATTTTTAAGTGTGTCTGGCATTGTTGGTCCTATAGTCGTACCCTGGTGTGCAAGAGTCCGTGTGAGAGAGAGAGAGAGAGTAGTTTAATGACCTTATATAGTGTCACTTTTTCAGACGGATGTCTTTTTTGGATTTAGAATAGAGACGCCTGAACATTTTTATGATAACCAATAATTGTATGAAAAGCTTACAAACAAAAAGCAACAATCTTCTTTCCACTGATTAATTAATCTTCACAGTAAAAACATATTGTCACCGATGAATACAAGTATAATTTTGTCTGGTTCCCCTCAGGCTTTCACACAAAAAAAGGATGAACCGAAATGACTACTGAAGACATCAGAATCAAATCTTTCTCGCCGCAATCCTTTATCCTTTGGTCAGCAAACAAAGTCAATTAACTGATTACTCTTGTAGACTAGCAAACTAATGTATTAGTGTATAGTCTTCTCTGATCAATACAGCCAATTCTCTGAGTTTCTATAGTTACAGAGCACTTGAAGATGACTTTAAAACGCCCTGTCTTTTTAAAGACCTTTTCACATTTTATGAGCTGCATCTTTTATGATTCATATAATTGAAACTGCAGAAGCTTTAAGTTTTTTTTCTCAATCCTCATTCTCATCCCAGAAGCTTTCTTCTCTTACTGCACAGCCCGCTTTTTGTTCTATTATTCTTCACCTCTAACACCCACTGCCTACTCATCCTTTTTTTGGTCCATGCACACACACACACGCACGTACGCACGCAGACACACACAGACATACACACACACACACACACAACAAACACGCCAACACAAACAGCCAATTGCACATAGAGACATACTCGCAGAGCAATGAATGCACACATCTGTCTTGACAAAAACAAAATAATCTCTTTTGAAAGGGAATGTTTATTCATGCCTATGAGATTTTGACATGCTTGACACAACAATGGCATTGCCTGTCACTTTGCCACTCCAGTTGTGAGCTGTACGCTGCAGAACCTCAATGGACCCCTAGGATCAACTGCATAGCTTTGGCTGTTGATTCATGTTGAAATTGAAAAAGTTAGACATGAGTGAATGTATTGAAATGACCCTATTATTTAAAAAGATGTTTCATTATTTCTCTCTGTATTTCTCAAACAAACAAACACTCACCAACACAGGCCCTCTTTGTTTCCGTAGCAGTAATTAACAGATCCCTTATGTTTATTTTGTTTGGGGGAAGCCATTTTGGCATTCTGTCTTGTCTCTTGTTGAATTAACAGGTGGCACTGCAACATTTTAGAAGCACTTCGTCTACATGGTCTGCTTTTATTACCATTCATAAAGCTACTTTATTAATGCTGCTGGCAAACACATCTGAACAACTGAGTGATTAGAAAGTAACAAATGAGTAAAGTTGGCCCACTCCCTTTATTTCACAATTCTTTCATCAGTTTAAGCGTTTCTCCGTGTCCTGAATAGCTGTATATAAATCTTATCAATTAGTATTAATAGGCAAATAAAATGGAAATACATATGTCTGCCAGTGCATCTGGACACAACTTTACTTATCAGATGTTTTATTATTTTTAAATGTTTTCAAAGTTGGGATCCAAGTACTAAAACATTTTATAATTATCCTCTTTCTGTGCAATAGCATTTGGACAGCGATCAAGTAATGCATTTGCTGTTTTCCAGACAACTCTTGGTCAGTAGTTAACTGTGTTTTATACAAGATGGAAACGCATTGCAGATCTATTTCTTTCCCCATTTTCACTCCCCCCTTATAGAGCACTTTCCTTTCGCAATATCTTTTGCCCTCATGCTTCCCTCACTGTGCGCCCGATATGGTGCAGACGGGGATTTGAGTGACTCTGTCAAGCTTCTCTCTACATTCCCCGCTCTGTGTTAAATTGCTTCAGAGCTTAAGTAGAATGTGAGCCTGAAAAAAAATATATATACAAGCATCACCTCCAAGGCAAAGTGACCCTGGGTATGAAAACACATCTGCATTCGACAGGGACAAACTTTCTCTCTCACACACTCACTTACACTCTCTCTCTCACACACTCACTTACACTCTCTCTCTCACACACACACTTACACTCTCTCTCACACACACACACACACACACACACACACGGCTCAGAGTCTAAACAGTCAGTGGCTGTCTTCACTACTAATCCTATGCGGCGTCTTTAGAGATTTTTTCTTTCACATTAAAGTATGTGAAGGTGATGCACCTTTTCATTTCAACAATAGTTTTTCGGCATTGTGTTATGCAGTATTTCCTTTCCAACTGGTGCATAGACAAACCTATTCATAAGACAACTTGGATTTTGACATTGGTGCACTGCGGTATGAACATAATACATGTACACAGTGAGAGTGGAAACAGGAATGACACAAATCACATGGGCTGAGTAAAACATTGGGCAAGGTTGGGAACTACACATGGGGTCCCAACTAAGAAAGCTCAGTCTAACTATATATATATTGCCGTACAATGATGCTCCTATTCTAATTTAAATACAGTAACATCTGAAGTAAGTAATAAAATGGGGTTCAGATTGTTTTTATCGCATTCAAAGTATGTTCATAATGAAAAATTTCACAAAAAGAAAAAAAAACTATTTGAATGTAATTGACAAGTAAACACAACAGATCCAAAGTAGACTGCCAAAATAACTTCTATTCTCGTTTGATTTTTTTTTTACAGAACCACTGGATGCAAAGATTAATTTTGTACTCTTGTGCTTTTTAAACTTAAACACTTTTGTATGTTTAGTAACTTCACATTCATTCACCATTTTTAAGTGCACATAACAACACACACTGTATATACAGAGGCAGGCAGTTTCAGTACATACTTTGCCCTTGCCCAAGGTCAGGGGAGAACTATTTGTGTGGGATGTGCCTGCACATGACAACCGGACTAGCAACGACCCCGCACCCTCCCTTCACCTCTCTTATGAGCAGGGTAGTGTAAAACAGGAAATGTATCTTATGAAGACCAGCAAGAAGACGTCATCGGCCAGCCTCTAACACATAGTCAGCCAATCAGAAATCCATATAACACTTTGTCCCACCATTTTATCTTCAGTCTTACTGAGGACGCTTTTTGAGAACCAGTAAGCTCCATGTAGGCCTACATGTTTCCGCTCACTCAATTTAGATAATAAACCTTTAAGCTTTGAAATAAATCTTCTATTTGTTTTTCCTTCTTCAACTCTGGTTAAAAGAACATGAAATATTTTCCTAACAAGAGCCATATGAAAATGATTATAACACAAAGCATTAAACAAATCAAAACTATCCCAAAGATTAGACTTTCAACTATAGTTATCCACTTACTAATCATTTCTTAATAATACAGATCGGAAATCAGAGTTTGCACATTTTATTGCAAAGCGTGTGTTATTTGCTCTCATGCCTTCGTAGGTTATCACAGTGGGGAGTCAAGTTAAATGGTGCACTGCTGGGCTCACACAGTCACTTTTCTCCCTCTGTTTCCCCCTGCCTCTCATTCTCCCCTTAATGGTAAAGCTGTACGGTCCCTCCTCTGTCCTGTGTAATGTGAGCTGTCAGATTCTATATTTCCACTCTGCTAGCTGAACGGTTTGACCAGAGGGCAGAGAAACCAGCACAGATTGACAACTAGCCCGGCTCAATGTGCTGTAGCAGCTGATTTGCCAACTCCAGCTGCCTGAATGATCACTACAGTGGGCTGCCCAGCTGCTCACATAGCCTTTTATTTGACCAAGGCAGTTGAGCTACCTACACCCAACACTATGTTCACCAAAGAATGAAGTTAAAAAATGTGGGCACCAAATCTTTGTATTTGACAAAGGTCCGTGACCTGATGCAAATGGTTGATTTAATAGAACATGACGCCTGAGAGCAATATTAGAGGCCATCTGTAATGAGTCAGTCTTTATGTGGCTTTCTGCTGTGCCCAATAAACGGCAGTTATGAATTGCTGACACGTCACTTGTGTATATGAGCAACAGAGCTGAGTTTTACAGCTATGGTAAAAAAAATATATACATATTTTTAAGAAAAGCAGAATGACTTTACATGAAGACATTACGGTCATTTCATACCATCTTTAACTAAACTATATAAACAGGCTGACACTGTGCCCTTGATGCTCAATATTAGCCAGCGCAGCATGTCAGTCACTGACTATAGAGAATGCTGTAATTCTAAGACCCAAAGGGAGTGACAACCCCAAAATCTGCCTCGGGGAAGTTATCAGTCCGTGTTATTGTTTTCAAGCTCATCCCACATGGTTTCCACAGAGAGCAGGAGCAGTATGGATGAATGCTGCTGACCTTTTTGTTTCAGCGCCTAAGTTACAGGTGTCACTGACGCTAGCAGGGACCAATGGCTTCCTCTTGAGATGACAATCCATCTGGTCACGGTCCCTCCGCTGTTCCTATGCCTGCTGGCGTGATACACAACAATGCTGGCAATTCAGTAAACTGCAATGTATCATTCACTCTCTAATTAGATTGAGTGTTTGTACCTGAGGGCTGCGTTTTATTGTCTAAGGCTGTTAAATACAGTATTTCATTGGTGCTTTTATATTTCTAGTGTCTTGCAGTGATGGAAAAATAAAAACAACACTCGCTCTTTCTGGCCGTACAGTGTGAATATTGTACATTCTTTATGCAACATTATATATTCCGTGTTGCTGGGATGCCAGTGTGATCCCTGGCCTCGCTCGTTACAATGCTATACATTGCATTATTCAAGTGTGCTGGATCGCAATCTGAGATCCATTCAGTGATGGATACTAGTGGATTTCATATGAATTACTCACTGCACTTCAAGTGAATTACTTACAGCCGGGTGGAAGGTGAGGGATGTTTATAAGTCATGATACTAATGCTGCATTGTGTTTGCTTGGCTGCTTACCCATCTGCGATCATTTGATCCATTTTAAGCATTTGTCTGTCCGAGTGATGAGAGGCTTTGTTTCTCACTAATCGCTTACTTTATTGAACATTTGTACGCTCAAGTGGTCAAACCCGTGACCCCACTGTGACAAATGACTAAACACTAAATGAATTCTGCTGTTCCACACAACTCACCGAAAAACAATCTGTTTGCAGCAGACCCTTAGTCAGTGACATAAAACAAGTGTGTGTGTGTGTGTGTGTGTGTGTGTGTGTGTGTGTGTGTGTGTGTGTGTGTGTGTGTGCGCGTGCAGGCATGCGTTTAATTAATAGCTAAACTGCTTATTGGCATCATTAACATATATTGAAAACGTGGCCTACTTCTAGTGCAAGAAGTCGTTCAGTCCCTGGTAATAATGAAGAATGCTGGTATTCACAAACCATGTCAAGGAAAATTACTTTTAATTTTGGAATATGTAGTAGACTAAATCTGAAATACACACTTTATAATTAAATCACATTAAAAGGTATATCTCTCTGTGTCTCAGGGATGATCTCTAAGTGGAGAAACTCTATGCTAAGATCCTTGTTTTTGATTTAAAAAAATTCAGAATAAAGAAAAAATAAAATAAAAACGCTATAAATGTCATTAAAATCAACAAAGACAGGGCCTCTCCTCCAGGAAAGACTGACATTCAGTACGTGCCACATCCTATGTGACAGGACTGGCAGTAGAATTACATTATAAAAATAAACAGAATCACAATATTGATAAATAAAAACTCATAGTGCAACAACTGATTTTAGGTTTCAAAGATGTCTGGCAAAATGTGACTGGTATGCACTTAGCAACGCACTTATCTTTTCTATTATGATAAAAGTTATAATTATAGAAATTGGTCACTGTTCTGTCTGGCATACACTTAGATAAGAACCACACAGAACGTTGAGCACTGCATTTAAAAATGTCATCCAATCCACTTTTTTTCCACTGCTTGTTTTTACTTCAGACAACAATGACATCTCCCCTGACAGATGATAACAACGGCAACTCTACATGAACACTTCAACATGTCCTAATGGTCCTGTCATCCAGTTGGATTAAGTCATATCTGCTTTGGCTTGAGCCGATGTTTGCTATACGTTATCAGTGCGGGGACGCAGGGTGTTATTCCTCTCTGTGTCTTTCTTGCGTTCCGTGTGTAAGCGCTGGGTTCACAGGCAGAGAGGATGATAATTGAAATCCTGAGTGGCAGGTCACTTTCATAGTAAACAAACACTGCATATACTTTAGCTTCGGTAATTGCTTTTGGAGAGCGGCTACGACAGTATATCCTGTAAAAAAAAAAGATGCAAATACAAAAATAAAATGCAAAAGCGCTTGCACACGCACAAAACACACATGGACAAAAAAATAAAATCCCAAACGCAGCTCTTTCCCGCAGGGTCATTTGCTATGGAACGCTGCACTAGTGGTTGGCCTGGGAGCTTCAATGACAGGGCAAATATACTTTCCTCCCCTGACTGACTGACTGACACACACACACAATCACACACACTGAAACCACACTCACACACACACACACACTGGAGTGTATACGCCCCTGAGCTCGCAGTGACTTCCATCTCTGCCTTCTTTTCTAGCACAAACGGAGCAATGGAGCAACCATCCCTGCAGCTACACTTGTGTCTCTCTCTCAGCCTCTCTTCACTCATGTCTCCCCAGAGCCCCAACCTAGCTCTCCGAGCCCTCCACTCATTCCTCTCCTTTTTCCCCTCTGCTCTTTTCTTTTATTCCAACTCTGGTCCCCCTCTCTCCCACTCCCTCCTTCTGTCCTCACTAGTTATTCACTCATCCACTTCACTCCCCACACCCTTAAGGCCCCATCCAGCATGTCCATGTTCAACTTTTTTGGTGTGTCTTCTTCTCTCCTCCTCTTTAATTATAGCCTCCCGATCTCAATACGTAGTCCCTTAGTTTCTGTTTTATTAGGCAGAGCTGTACCTTGCTTGCCGGTCTCTTGGATAACAAGTTAGCTAACAGTCCGACTTAAATGGTATAGTAGGAACTATGGGCAAATGGCAACACCTTGAAACTTAATCAGGTGCAGTCTTACATTATTAATATAAAAAAAATATATATCGTTGCACCCTTTGAGATTCTTTCTGCGTTCAGAGCACCTCTGTCTCCGAGAGATGTTTGTATTTCTCAAAAAAATTTAATCTGCCTCGAGAAATATTTCTGCATTTGATTTTCCGTTTCCAGTTTTGCATCCACTCTCTTCCATAGGCCTCAACCTTTTTTCTCTTAACTGAGGTAGTTATTTTACTTCCCCTTTTTTTTCTTTTTTTTTCTGATACCCGGAAGGCGAACCCTGCATAGTCCTTCATATCCCCTGCGTTCCAACCCAACTCATTATGACAGTCCCTCTGTTACATCCCAATGCGTCCTCTAGTCAACCCACAGTGAACCTGCCTAACACAAAGAGACACTCTCCGTCTCCAGAGCTTTGTAACAGTGATTCAGGCCACTGCTTTGCCTCCCCAAATGGTTCACAGCTGCAGATAATTGACATTAACCTCAAAAATACATCTTTGAAAAGTAATTTTACAAAGTTATTATACTCGATGTGAATATGCCTGTGTGCCTGCATAATGGTGTCTAAAACTCAAAAGCATCAAACACTTTGAATAGTAGAATTATTTTGTATTCAGTGGTTTTCTGGAAAGGTTACTAAACCTCTGGGGGGTTGATTGTTCCTTTTGGTGATTTAACTTTGAGTGTACCAGTGCCTCAGCTATTGCACATGGCAGGTTCACAGTCTTTATTTTTCAGTGTGCCAATTTTGGTTTTAAAAGTATGATTGCTCAGATAGGCATGTCAATGAATAACGTAGCTAGCTCGCAAGAGAGGGGCAGATAGCTTCCACCAACCCCAAAAAATGCACACCAAATTTGGATTGGATCTGTGGTTTTGAAATGTTGCATATATCCTACTGTTGTTTCTGTTTCCTATGTTAATATGTGAAAAGTTAAACCATAGTATTTAAATTAAAGCTGTATTGTGCATTTTCTAGAGTTCCATAGAGTGTATAAGGGGAGCTACTGACTGAGTAATTGAGCATATTGTGTATACAAACAGGTGCTTGCCACTGTGGCATGGATAGACGCTTCAGGAGCACTCAACTAATTGAAGTCCATTGTCAATAACAGGCTGGGATTCATCCCTTAGATCTTCTCTGATTTAATTTAGCAACACACACAAGGATCAACAGTGTTAATTAGAGATTCACAGGAATGTAGGGGCATCAGAAAAATGAATGCGAGCATCTGGTGTGATTCATTTATCAGGCGGACTCCATCCGCTCTAACTCACGTCCTGGTACGAGGTCTAAATGAGCTATTCATATCTCATTAACAGGTAATATATTTCATGGCTCTCTTGAGAGATTACACACATGATGGTCATGACTAGACATTAGCAGGTACCAAGAAAAATGAGGTGTGGATGTTCCCTGTCCTAAAGCTAATTACATGCTTGCACTGACCTTGCACGGAATGGGTTAACCTTAAAGCCACTACGAGTAACATGGCACGTTGGCGTCCCCTTTGGACAAAAGCGGTAGTATTTTTACGACGCCTGCTGTCGCAAAGCTGTTTTCTAGCTCGTGCCAGGCGTGCGAGTGTGAACTGAGAAGGGCGCAATATAGTCTATGTCTGTGTGTTGAAAGTGTGAGGACTCTTTTCGGCTCCGTGAGAGTGGTTTTGACACTGCATCAACTAATGCCAGTCAGTGCTACACACACCTGATTGCAATGAGTTGATGCAGCAGTGTCACCTAACTACTCTCTCTCACGGAGCTGAAAGATTACGTGTCCTCACAGAAAGCGAATGAACGAGAGACGGCAGTTAGTATGGATCACGATGCGGTAATGTGTTTGTGTTGTTGATGTAAATAATGACTATTTCAGATAATGGTTCTGATGATGGTGAAGCAAAGCAAACTTTGTGTTAGTACCAACCGCTCATTAATTTAGGAGTAAACACTGCAGTCTAGTTTCGCTCTTGTGAAATTGTATACACGTTGCTTGGCAACGTCCTCGTCCCGCCCGTAGCCTATATCACTCTCCCTTTTAGCTTTTCTTCATTGCATTCTCTTTTTTTTCTTTGATGGTTCAGCCCCGTTATCAGTCAAACAAGGCTCCCGTTCCCCTTCCCTCACCTGGAGGGATAGGCTTCTCAAATCGCGTTTCTGCGCCACACTGAAATCTGCGACCAATACGGATATGTGACCATAGAGCCTGCACGAGCGAACCGAAAATCGGACTGGGTGTGCGACCAGACCAAAAGCAGTAATAAAAACTATTTAAAAACGTATTTCTTTGCACTGATGGTCTCGTTTGCTGTTAAAGGTAATTTATGATTATCAGAGGAAACATGAGGCTGTTTAAAAGATATTTAAATGTTACTCGTAGCCGCTTTAACATACTGTTTGTGCACACATGGGAACCCACAGCACAGCATAAACACACACATCTACACATCACTGCTTCCACACAAATGTTCGTAATGCGATTACCTCGCCGGACATTAATAGACCCAGTTAATCTAACAGCGAGAGCGGCGCACCGTTTCATATATTTGTGTTTAATTCCAATTAAACCCGGGCTGTGGACAAACTCATTTTCTGAACCAATTACTCTGGAAGGAGATAAAATACAGAAGCAAACATTGAACAACCTTTTTCCTTTATGAAATCTAACCGAGATATACAAAATCCTGGTAAGCCTATCCCCGTGTGTGTGTTGGTAGTGCAGCTCTGCCTGACAGCGTCCAGTCAGTATAAGGATAAACAACTAATAAAAGTAAAGCCAAGCACTCTCCAGGTTCCATATCTGTAACTAGCCAATGTGATACACTGTGGGACAGCACTTGGCTCATTAGATAAAGTTAATCTTGTATAACTCATACCTCAAAGCAGTAGATTCCTATGTTGTTCCTATGCAACTTCTGTTGTCATAATTCAACTTATGTGCTCTCTTGGGTTTTTGTATGATTCCACTATAGTCCATATGCACATGTTAGTATGGTTTGTAATATGAAATATTAGCATATTAAAAATAATAACAAGTTAATGAGTTGAACAAACTATACAGTACATACGCAGTTTGAAAGAAGAATAAGACGAGTAAACTGAAAACTATACACGTTTCAAAATCCTCCCCTGATCTTTTTCCAAATGATCTTTTAAATTATTGAAATTATGGTATTTTGACAAACCAAATTAAAATATCTCTTGAGTGTTCAAACAGAAATTTCCTGAGATAGACATTTCCCTGCAGATTTTCTTCACAAATGAAATCCTTGAAGCCTCCGTAAAAATGCAATCTCCTCCTAACCCATCAAAAGCCCCTGTGGAGGGCCTGTAGAGCCCCTTTGGCTCCACATCTTTGATTGGCTAAGCCAAGTCAAGCATCCTAAAGCCCCGCCTCTGACTGCCGTTAGACCCCCTTCCGGAGAGGCCTTGCCTCAGGGTGTGGCTCCCCCGCTGGTGTGAACTGTAGATCAGTTTGGCTGGAAGAACCAGGTCCCTCACCTCATGAGATAAAAGTGGATAGTAATGAGAACCTGAGTTCAGCTCACTGACAGCTCTGTGACAACCATTTAACAAGGAATGCAAAACAATGCATTTTTTCCGTAGCAGAAAAAATGACTCCATACCCACAAATACCGTTACCTGTTATTATAACACAATGTGATAATAATTATGAGTTATTGCAAATAAAGCATGCAGCCTTATGTTGCTTTTCCATTGTTGTTCCTTTTCTATATACATACTTTGTATATACTAAGACAGCAAACGTTTCCCTTTTTAATGGGCAAGTGATGGCGCGAGTGAGAGCATTGACTGGAGCATTGACTGGGTCTTCGTATTGAGAAAGGGTTAAGTCAGAATAGAGTATAGTGTGTGGTATTGAACAAGACTCTTACAGGTATTGCACTATGGACTGCCATAGGAACTGAGCCTGAAGGCGTGCTTTACTAGTTGATATAAGTTCTGTCAATCACTACTGGCCGTGAGCTCTAGGTAGTACCTAAAGGATGGGATTGTGGATACAAGCTGCCAAATGAGTTTCCCTCACTGCATGTCAGGGCTCACCCTCAGGGCTATATAACTTCAGTTCACTGCAGTGAAAGCAGCCAATTGAGGTGGTGCAGTTCTTTGATCAGGGTGCATTCTACATGGCGTACTTACATATCCTATATGGTCTTGAAATACATCAGATTCCCCTAGAAAGAGCTGGAAGATATGGTTGAGAAGAAGACAAAACTGCATAGTACTTCACTGCCCATTAACCTTAAGTCAGAGGGGTCATGACAGTAATTGTGTAGAATTAATATTTCTGTTTTATGTAGACACAGAGTTTAAAAGCAATGGTAAAATGGTTCCCTGCTGGGAAGATACTGTATCTAACAGCTAACATGCTCCTTTGCCACTCGTTTGTTACCATGGAAACAGATGCAATAAAAGGAAAGAATACTTTTAATTTTCCTTGAAGCACTTTACAAATAAGTTATCTGTTCATGAAAATTGCATCAATTACATCCATGTTCACTTAAGTACTTCAGTGTTCTCCTCTACTATTGTTTTGGGGGGCCAACAAGTAGGCTTAAATTATAAATAAGTGACGTCGACTTCAACTGCCTGAAAAGCATGCGGAAATATCAGCGTTTACTGAATGCAAAACATTTTTTATAAGAAAAAACACTTTCAAAAAGATT
Source organism: Ammodytes marinus (assembly GCF_949987685.1). NCBI lineage: Eukaryota > Metazoa > Chordata > Actinopteri > Uranoscopiformes > Ammodytidae > Ammodytes > Ammodytes marinus. The sequence goes on from NC_137218.1 coordinate 9,374,427, forward strand.
GTTGCAAATTACCTTTTCATTTGCAAAAATAGACATCTCTCCAAAAAAAAGCTTGTTAATATCGCATATTTTCTTATAGTCACCATCATGACATCATGAAAGGACGCTATACTTAACCTTGAATATGAGAACAGTTTTTACCTGTTCTAAAGGTATAGTATACTGTATTTCACGATGTAAATACTAGTCGGTCATTTCCAGTTCTAGGATACTCTGATGTGCAGTATATAACCTTCTAATAATGTTGTGGAATAATATATATTTACATTTTTCCAATGTTCTTGCTGAACGTCTACGGAGACTTCCTTACATTACTTTATTTCTCCATTACCCTCCCTTAAGCCTCAATTAGTGCAAAAGGGCAAGCTTGTCATTACGTAAGGAATGTTAATTTCCCCCTTGAAATGGCAAATTATTGTATGAAACATTGCATTTAAAATGCTGATTTATCAAGGCCACTGGAGGAAGAGGAAGACGGGAGCAGAGTAAGTGTGCTGCAAATTTAAGACTTGTCAAAAAGCTCCAACCCATTGCTGCGCCGTACATCAAATAGATTTCATTCAAGCTCTGCAACGTAGGACATTTCTAGAGGTACTTGAAATTAAGAATAGAAAAAAAAAGTCTGGTGGGTGAAAGAGAAATTGAGCATTTATCACAGATGCACTTTGCAGTTCTTAGTTTTTTGTCAACGTCCTGGGTTGACTTTGGGCCAAGACTTTTTCAAATATGGCATCAGCATTCTCTTGTTCAATACATCTCTACAGGAGTCCTGAGATTTGGGGTTTATCTGTTCATTCAGCCTATTTGCAGCCTGCCATACAAGACCCCTGTGTAGGGTTTACAATGAGTGCCAAATAAATAAACAGAAATCTTAGATACCACCCATTACTTTCTATAATCCTTAATTTTCTAAAATCTTTATCTATCGGAAAACTTTTTAAAGATTGAGTCCATTTCAGAGAAGATACAAAGAAAAAATAGGAACAACAACAACAACACACTCAACATTTAAAATTTGAGGCTATTGACAACAAAATGTCTCTCAAAATGTTAGTGCCCTGAGGTTACTGCCTCATAAAAAGAACAACGTCTTTCCATTAGCCTTTCCGGGCTAATGTCTCACTGTCCCCTATCTGACTGAGGTAGTCTCATAAAAGAGAGGGGTATGACCTACTGCACAAAACCCCAGAGCACCACATGTGGACTCAGGCAAGACACAAGCAAACATATGAAAGAATGGTGACCTGAGGTTTCATAGCATGGAGGGACACTCTTTGAAGACCAATGTCCAGACTGAATGTGAAGTTCCTGGAAGATACTTATCTTCTCTATGACTTTCTCATGAGGTCCTTTCCTGGTCGGCCTTTTTTGAAACTCCTTTGGCAGTATTTATCTCCCTGAGTTTACTCATATTTTCAGTTTTTCTTTCCTTAAACCTGACCATCCCTTGATTCTTTATGTATGTGTCTGTTAAGAAGGCTTTTGATGCCTGCCTTTCTCATTCTGTACTCCCAGACCATCATCATTAAAACATTGTGAAAAATGTAGGTTTCTGTTGCAAAATAAACGGCCCTGTCTTTAGTCTTCAGCTCTACAAACCTCTGTAAGGGAGTTGTACTATAGGTTAACAAGAGTCCAATGAGACAGCCCCGGTCATGAAAACACTTCCCTTGACATTCCTTTGATCTTGCATTTCTAGTCTTTTTTCATTTATTGAAAAAATAAAGTGTCTTCTTCACTTCACTACATCTTTTTTTCCTCTCCTTTGGCTCTAAATTGGTTTTGGAAAAGGGAAATATGAAATACTTGATCGTGCATCAGGAGCTCTTAATGGATGTATATGCATGACAGGGTCTGTCAGTGGGTCCATCAGCTCTCCAACCACCACTTTGAGCTACTGGACGGATTGCCATTATTCTGGTTGATATTTTCATCATCCAAGAAGAGTTGTAGGTCTATTCATTATTAATATTATTCATGTATAGTGTTGTTTATTGTAGAACGGAATGCTATACAGGCTGAAAAGTGTAAGACTGAAGCTAAATGTCACATATTTTGTCACATCAAATTTAAGAAAATCCCCTTACTCAAATATGAAAGTTCTGTTTTGACACACATACACACAACAGAGCTTAAAGCATACTTAAGGACGTGTGACATGCATGTCCCTTGTATGCAACTAGAATTAACCCCAAAAAGGATGAATGAAGTCCAACCATTTGGATAATCCAATTCATACTCAAAATACTGTCATACTCAATTTTGAATTCTAAATAAAAGATTTTCACACTGATTAGAAATATAGCTTTTTCATCACACATATCCTATACCTCAAATCAGCCATGCTGCTTTAGGCACGGGAAGTTTCTCATGTCATTTTCCACAAGACAAACGTTTTAAAGAAACCAGGAAGCACGGCTGCTAACCGCAAAAAGCTCATATATGGCTGATCTTACTGTGCGTAATGTTGATTGTCCATCCAGTGTGGAAAAGAAAAGTTCCCTATTCGTTCTGTTGTGCATTATTTCAATTGAATGCAGCCGAACAGTGTATATAATATTGTGTTAGCCATGTCCTATACTGTGCAGCCTCTGTGCGGCCTCTGTGTGTGTGTGTGTGTGTGTGTGTGTGTGTGTGTGTGTGTGTGTGTGTGTGTGTGTGTGTGTGTGTGTGTGTGTGTGTGTGTGTGTGTGTGTGTGTGTGTGTGTGTGTGTGTGTGTGTGTGTGTGTGTGTGTGTGTGTGTGTGTGTGTGTGTGTGTGTGTGTGTGTGTGTGTGTGTGTGTGTGTGTGTGTGTTTGTGTGTGTGTGTGTGCGGGCGCGTGCATGCGTGTACTCTCTGGTCCACTCCACATGTGCAGTAGGCAGGGCAGCACTGTGAGCTCATTACAGCAGCTGATGAATAGATTTCCGCATGGTTAGAAGAGGAGTCGGTGGTGGTGTGTCCGCCTGAGGATGTTCCTTCCCAAAGAGCAGGTGGGACTCCAGGACACAGCCTCTCTGTTCTGAACACTTCCCCTGGTGGCTGCTGATCGCCTCCAACTAGGCAAACACTGTTCATCATGATACACCTGCTGGCAAGCTGATAGAGCACTGCAACAATATTTGGAAAGCATTATTCTGGTTAGTTTGTGCTTTGTGTGAGTGTGTGTGCAAAAGAGAGATAGAGAGAGTGCTTGTTTGTGTGCGCCTGTTTTCCAAAGGGCTGCTCCTTGGCTGTGTGTGTGTGTGTGTGTGTTTATGCTGGACTTTGGTTGATAGCTCATGCTCAGTGGAAACGTTGTAGCTGTAGTTACAGTATAACCTGATTCATGACAATGGCTCTACACTTCTCAGTTTTTTATGAATATATATAAACATTTTGCCAGCAGAAATGATAGCATCAAAACACAATACATTTTTATATTAGTTGTTATTTTGCTTTATTGGTCATTTTTTTTTTCATTGCTATTATTTATTCAGACAGTAGAGAATACGCAACAACACAAAACTGTGGGAGGATTACATCATTGGTCAGCAGGGAAACAATATATATTTCTTTTTAAGGAAAGGGCTCTAACACATTCACTTCTTTCTGGACATTGCATCAAAAATAACCTGTTCTGATGGATATGTTCTGAAAGATACTGCCATATTAATATTCCTGCCAGTTTCTTCTCTATGTCAACACTATGTTCTCAATAAAAAAGAACAGTGGTGGTGATAATACGATAGCAGCCTTTCTGCACATGATGAACACATAGACTTGTCTTTGATGTTGTAAGCCTTTTGAGTGTTTGTGCATTCACTAGGTATTTAAATTAGGGCTGTCAAGCGATTAAAAAAAATAATCTAATTAATTACAGGCTCTGTGATTAATCAATCTAAATTAATCTCATACTTATATGACACTTGTATGCCTGTTTATAAACAACTGTATAGGCTACTCTCTCTCTCTCTCTCTCTCTCTCTCTCTTCTCTCCCCCCGTCTCTCGTAACTTCTGCTTCTTGCTAAATGACGACTGTCTATCTTCCACACAACAGACAGCGCTGCACTGCCACAGGTGCGGTGCGCATAGCCTATGCCGACTCAGGGGCCACTCACACTAGGGCCGCGGCCCCGTGCCAAAGCTCATTAGCATACTAAAGTCTAGAACGTTTGGCTAGTGTGACCACGCCATCCGTATTCCAGCACGGAACAGCCCCTTGGCCACGGCACACCTGGGAGAGGTGTGCCATAGCCAAAGTACAGATGCTAATGAGATGACACGCGCACAAGCAAGCGCACAGGCGGCGTTCCTGACGTGAATTTATTAAGGATGCATTGTCCGTTAACGTCCGCTGCCTAGTCGGCACCAGAATTGCCCACCACTTGGACTTGTAGCTATAATGTGTGCGAATTAACGTGTGTGTAAGCCTAGGTGTGGGCTAATAAAAGAGGGAGAGAGCTAATTAGGTCGGCTCAGAAAGCACAGAAAAAAGGTTTTTGTGTTTACTCACGTTCGTCAGATGATTTTTTTTCTTTTTCCTCCCGTCAGCTGTCATAACTGCATTTACGCATGGCGGTGGAGACGCACCCAAAACAACACACCGCGGCCCGGTGATAAGGAAACAGTAGCCTACACTAAGGTTTAACAAGAAACTTTATAAAGACACTTAAAAAAAACGATCTCTGCCCATACAAAAAGTTCTGACTTGGATTTGATGGAGCGATCGATGTGTACAAAACCATCCGGATACATATGGTCTGATGACGGGCCGTTATATTAATAATAAACAGCGTGCTGCACAAATATGAGACTGTCCACCGCGACCTATTACGTCAAGGCTACATTTAAAAAAAAACAATAGCTTAAGGATTCTCGTTGCTCTAATGTGGAAGTGGAATATTTGATGCAAATTTGGCCGGATGAAAATATTCACAAACAGTCGTATAGCCTACAAGTAGACTACGCTCCAAATCCTAAACGCGCACGGTGATGTAGGCAAGGTGCAAGTGTGCCCAGGCCACGAGCAGTGTGAGCACGGGCCTGCGGGGGGAGTGGGGAGGGGGGGGAATCGTGCTGAATCGTGCTGAGCACGGAACAGGCAAACGGCACTAGTGTGAGTGCGCCCTCATTCACCGTCCTACTCATAGCCAAAAATATTGAGACACACACACACACACACACACACACACACACACACACACACACACACACACACACACAAAGGAGGAAAAAAGACAGGCATATGCCAGCTAGGAAGAGTGAGAGGGGGCGGGTGTCCATTTGTGGGAGACGATCGCAGCTAGCGAACAGAGACACGGAGGAAGATTGAGAGATACTGTTTTGAACCTACATTGTTAATTAGGCACCCACTAAATCAATAATGCACAGACACTGCGGAGAATAACAAAAGACGTATTCCTACCTTCATGCGTATTTGCCCCGAGCAGCCATAACACATCCATAAAGCCCTTGGCCTCTTTCCCCTGCTTCTTTCTTTACTCTTTAATCCCGTGCGGGCCGTGTCAGCAAGCTACAGATGCAGCTCCGCTATCGTCACACCTCTTTTGCACCGGGTCAAAGGGCAATCTAGAAGTGCGATTAATCTGCGTTAATTTTTTTAATCGCGTTAATTTTTCTGTGATTAATTAATCGAAATTAACGCGTTAATTTGACAGCCCTAATTTAAATATGTTCCTTTTTCATCTGATCATGTTGTTGCTTTCTCTTTAGAAAATGACTAACTTTTATATCAGAGATCATTTCTTTTCAAGTTGAGTAAGCATCTATCTTCTTACCAGCCCGACTGTCTGAAGTGTTGATTCCCAGAGTGGAGCCAATGTGACATTTGAAAGACTTCCATTATAATTACTGTTTGAGGAAGGTCATTATGCAGTGACAGGGCACAGTATTTGTATTTATTTAATGTTACTTTTAGGGCCAGTTTCACAGACATGGATTAAGCCTAGTCCTGGACTAAATGGAATTTTGAATGGGGGATGTCCATTGAAAGTACAATTTAGTCCAGAACTAGGCTTAATCCATGTCTGCGAAACCGGCCCTTAGAGTCATATTTATTCTGGAGTGTGATTTGGAGGTACTTTGGCAAATGTGTCCTTACTCATCGAGTGCTGGCTGAAATCAAAGAAGGATGGCAGCTGTGACCAGTCTAATTCACTTTGTCCTTCTCAAAATACTGTATCATTCTTGGTCCCTGTTGCAGTGAAAGAAATATGAGCAAACTTTACCATTGACAAGACACACCTGTAATTTAAGCCCAGCATGATGAACTATCATCCTGGGATAATTTGACTATGCTTTGAACAAGAGAAAATCTTTTGTCGACTCAATAATCATTTGCTGTTGTGCAAATTTGAAAGTGGTCGCTTTCACTTGCTTAAATGAACCAGTTCAAATTGGACCATAAAATGATCCCTTTAAGTTAGTCTGTACATGTAAGTAGCCTAGTTTGTTAATAGTTTTTGGTAATGTGTTGCCATCTGTCTAATAATAGCTGTGCCACCGCGGACAGCTCAGCCCAGCCATCAGTATAGAGGCCCATTGTAATGCCACACTGGCCCCTATGATTAACTGATTCACTCAAACCCCACCCACCACTGTTAGTGAAAAGTTTTCCAAAAAACGCTCATATCACCATCACCAACCATGAGATACATTACCTTTTTCCATCGGATTTCTGTATTGCTTCAAATCTATCACTTTTTTCTGTTTTATTAATTAGAAATTGTGTGGCCGAAAGAGTTAGCTGAATTTACTATTGCTCAGATTGTTGCCCAAAATGTAAAACATAAATATTTGAAAAACTGGAAAAATAAGATCAAAGCAATGAAATCCATATTAAGGCAATGCAAAATAACCACACATTGTGAACTCTGAACCCTGAAAATGCTCTCTTGGTTTCTAGAAAATACTTTTGCAGAATACATTAGGACTGTGACCACATGCTGGCATCGATTATCTTTACAGAAAAGGAATTAATTATTGAAAAATCTTAATGTGGGAGTCGGGACCCTCTTATTATCACTGCCTCCTTTTCATAGTTCTGTTCCTCCCTGAGCCAAGACGTACCCCTTTACTTTAATAGCTGACTGTCTTGAGCCTGAATTGCGCATGGAAAAAGAGCTTGAAAGCACCATTTGATGACATTTAGTATTAATGTTTCCTTGGAAGATGTCAGATCTGCGATTCTCGGACAGATCAATCTGCATATATTAATGCCAATTATATGCTGATTTAAGAGGGAAGCCTGACACTCATGAATACTGCTCATCAATCACAATGCTGCTCTTAAAATTCAGATTCTCGCACTGTAGAAGAACATGTTATGCAGATGGCCTACTTCCAAAGTGCATTACACAACACCAGCATGGATTGAACTATAAGACTGGCAAGAGTTAGCTCGGCTAAAGACAGATATACTGTTTATGACTCCATCTCACCACTTTTACTGTTTGTTTTTCCTTACCTCTTTTCTTTTATTGTTTATTATTTGAATTTTCTTTATACTTTTTTATTGTCGTTCTCAAGGTGTAATCACAATCTTTAAATCACATATATCATAGATACATCGCAGGTACTCACTCCTCTCCGTCTCCCCCCACCCTCTCAGAGACGACACATTGAATCCCATAGAGAAAAGAGACACACAGCAGCAGAAATCAGTGATGGATAGCTTGTAACATGAACATGTATATCAATCCTCTAATGCCAACCATTTCTCAAGTATATCTGTTGTTGCAGCTTTGAAAGCTGTAGGATGATTGCTGACGACGCATGCAATTTCTATCACCCATTTCCTTACTACTTTGACGAGGTAAATGAAGAAGAACAAGATAACAACATACATTTCACATCACCTGCTAAAAACTTTGCATGGACAAGTTCAAATCATTTTGAGAAAAACAGAGATAGAATTTTCTGTACGAGCACTCAACAATGGTCACACGTACGCAGGGCCGCCGCTCCCTATACGCAGCATACGCCGACTGCGTAGGGCACCAAGTTCCTGGGGGGGGGGCACCCCAAAACATTTTTTTTTATATTTGTTTTATTTTTTTTTATTTATTTTTTTTAATTAAAAAGGAAAAAGAGATGGTCCGGGGGCCCCCAAAAATAGTTTATTTTTTTTAAAAGTTCATGATAATCATTACATTACAAAAAATATATAAATTAGTTATGAACAGGCCCATCGTTGTTTTTTCTTAATTGTGTAACCTATCCAGGGGTGGATTACTGCACAGGCACACCGGGCACAGGCCCAGGGGCCAAGGGCTCAGGGGGGCCCTTAGCCAGAGATACTGATAGTAACTTTTCATGTTGCATAGTCAAAGAGCTCAGACACTGATGTCAATAACAGGGTCCAAAAAGGAATAGCCTAAATATAAGTACTCATTAAAATGTAACAAGATAGAAATCATCATGGTCCCCTCAACTGGTAGGGGAGAAATACAAAAGCAAGTTAAAAACAACAGCATTAGTAGCTCTGTCTAAGGGGGTTGAAGGCCCCCTCACACATACACAAATAAGCTTTATATGTGTGAATTCTAAATTGTTCATATCCACCCTTTATCTGTTGAAATGGGCCCCTCCATCATAGAACATGGGTCTTCCGACCAATCTACTGTTTTTACAGTTGCAGAGTAAAGAGTGCTACCTGTTTAAGAAAAGTCTGAAAAATAATAATGTTCCTTCTGCATCTCAGGATTTGATATCTCTCTAGTCTCTAAAATTTCCTCACAAAGTGCACCAGATTGATGCATTTTACTTTAAAAAGGTAAAAAAAATTCCGGGGGGGCATACCCCCGGACCCCCCAACAAGGTACAGGGTCCCTCCAACAATACCCCAAAATCCTGTGGGAAACACTGACTTCCTTAATATGTTTTTGCCATTAATTGTATGTATCCGTGTAGAAAATTCAGTGTACCTGACTGGATAGGGACAAGTGGGGGGCCCTTTAAGAGTGTAAGCCCAGGGGCCCATTATCTCATAATCAGTCTATGATCCTATCACTCAATTCCTTTGCAAAGGCAGTTTTTCCACAAGTTAAGCTGTTCTTTCTGTTAGTAAATGCTGGCAAATGTGCCAAAAAGCAGTCGCAGAGATCTTGCAAGGGCAAAAAATGTACGCTCGCGCCCTACGGACGCGAGCTTCGTCATGTTTTTTTTTTTTTGGGGGGGTGGGGGGGGGGGGGGGGGGCGGGGGCATCACTGACAATTTCAGCTTAGGGCACCCAAAAGCTTAGCAGCGGCCCTGCACGTACGGTCACTAAACATGTCGCTAAATGCAAACAATTAACCCAGGATTGATGTCAGTTTGCCTAACAAAGTTGGATTGAAACTGTTTACCTGGGCTGTAAATTAGACCCTGGGCATGACAACTGGCAGCATTTACAATGGATCACCAGGTGCTTAGACATCTGTGTTCCCTCAAGGGTTAGAGCATATGTGAGTGACTTGCATTATTTACAAGAAGCCACTGTGAACCGCTCTGCCAGCAGCCTTGTTACTGACGCACACAGATGGAATTTGGGGAAGGGGCGACATGACTTAGAAATAGCAAAGTAAAGGGGTCGATGGAAAGGAATGAAGGAGGGAGGGAAAGCAGCTCGAGAGGACCGCACAAATAAACAATGAAAGTGTCAGAGCTTGTCTCATCCTGATTAAATTATGAAGTGGCTGCAACAGCGGCAGTCACAGGCATATGCCCAATCATGGATAGGCACTGCAGCACTCTGAGGGAAAAGAAATCACACACGCCTTGGCAATGGAAATTAGAGGTGGGAGGGAGACAGATAAATAAGGGGATGCTGTGGTGTGTGTGTGTGTGTGTGTGTGTGTGTGTGTGTGTGTGTGTGTGTGTGTGTGTGTGTGTGTGTGTGTGTGTGTGTGTGTGTGCGTGCGTGCGTGCGTGCGTGCGTGCGTGCGTGCGTGCGTGCGTGCGTGCGTGCGTGCGTGCGTGCGTGCGTGCGTGCGTGCGTGCGTGCGTGCGTGCGTGCGTGCGTGCGTGCGTGCGTGCGTGCGTGCGTGCGTGCGTGCGGGTAGGTTTGATTTTTACCATCTTCACTGACTCTCATCTGTTAAAGTGGCTCTCCATCAAAAGCAAACAAACGAACGGTGATCCATCATCCATCTCATCTCATACGCATCGCGAAGCCTGAAAACACTATTGTACATATCTAATTTGACTACACGTTTATTAATATTCTGTTCTGTTTTGTGTATTTCGTCCTCCGTTGATTTCATTGAAGGACACCTTTTTATCTGGCGGTTTTTAGTCGTTCAAAACTATATTCTGAGGAATAATAGTGTCAGAGAATAGGGAGGATGCACTGCTAATGTGATGTATGCTCCTCTAACAGCTCACATCTCTGGACGTTGTGGCCCCTTGAACACGTCATTTATTTTTTTATTTTTAACCTTTATTTATCATTACACTCCCCCTGGGGAAATGCTCTGTGCAATCTCAGTCCATTCCACCTGAACTTCGTCAGAGGAACAGGTGGGTGGGTAAACACCTTGCGCAAGGACACCTTGACAGCACATGGGTGAAGAAAAAGGGGGGAGTATTACTCATTATGTCCTGTAAACCAACCAATCTTTCCCTGCTCCGTCCAGGGAATTTGAAGTGGAAAAAAAACAACAACTTCTCTTTACATCACATCTTGTTTTTTTCCTTCATTGTCCTGCCCCAGAGCACCAGCAGCCTTATTTCTATAACCTTAATGCCCCTGTTACTTTGTCCGTGATGTTTAAGTTTTTTATTTATAAAAACCAAGGTGAATTTCAGGCTGATTTACTCCACTCCGCTTATGTCACTTTCCATCACTTCAATGCATCATATGGCCCCTTTACTTCATCACCGACAGGGAGCTGGTGTTTAACATTCCGGTCCCTGAAAGTTTGTCTTTTCTGTTTGATGTTTCATGTGTCGGTTTCTCTGTTTCCTTAAATGCAGTCATTGTGTGAGTTTTCCAACAGTCCCCGCATGCAGCAGCATTACTAGACAATAATGATGTAACTTTGGGGGAAAAATCAAAACCAAATGACGGTATTGTACTCTACCGTCACAAAATGAAATAACAGCTGCCTTGTAAGTAGGAAATCAATCATATAAACTAATGGAATGCCTTAAAACATAATAAGAGTTAATGTGCTACATGGGCACAAAAACAGAGAGTTCTCTAAGGCTTGATAAAACCAGATTGAGGGCACAGTATGGGAATTATAGAAAATAAGTGACGTGTGTTTTTATAATGAAATCCATTTGATCTGGTCACGGTCTGTCCCATCTGTTTTCTAAGGAGCTTTTGTCAGACCACTTTATCTAAAACAAGGTAGGGTCCTTTTATCAATTCAAAAGATGCAGAAGGTCAATCTTCAACTTTAGATTTGCATACATAACCTGATTCTGTCATTGTTTATCTTCATATGTTACTAATACCGTTTACACTCAAGCCTCAGTAGAGATGGGGAGCAGTACTGAATAACCCAGAGTTACCACTACATTGTTGCTCTCAACAGTCCACATTACTTCTTTAATATGTTGCTCATGCATTATTATGAGGCGTTTTTTTCTCTCCTTGTTATGGAGCTCACCACTCTCAAGTGTCTTGTATACATGATGTCTCTCTTTGCTTCTGCTAGCAACCGGTTCTTGTTTTTTATTCCAAAGAAAATGCTGCAGAGAACGCAATCCAATGCATCACTAACGCTGTGTGTGTGTGTGTGTGTGTGTGTGCGTGTGTGCGTGCGTGCGTGTTATAAGGCGGTGTCTTTCAATTCTAATGAGGTTAGAACTACAGTACATCTTGTATATTTGTTGTAACTATGCTTTCCATCATGAAGAGCCTCTCAGCAGGGAAGCTTAATTGATATGCAGCAAAATTACACATTTGACTTCACATCTCATGTAAAATGTGGTTCAAGAGGCATAGCGCTGCCAATTAGGTCTTAACTAGTGTTAGCAAGATTTCCTGTGATCTCGGGAAATCAGATTTTCTCACTTTGTTGAATTGAACAACTTCTGACTTCCTTTGCCTCATCTAACATCATCTTGTTCTTCATCTTTTACTCCGAATCTTAAAATATTAAATCTGTCCAACTGTGAACGTCCCTTCATTGGTTTACGTAGCACGGTAGAATACCTGACACTCAGTTGCTAAGGCATGTTAGATGTGAGAAAGAAAGTGTAGGGTTTTATAATACCTTACACAGCGTTAACATAATCAAACAGGGTAGAACAAATACATTACGTCTTCAAGCTATCATTAAGTTAATCTGTTCATTTAATTGAGTGCATGTATAAATGAATACCATTTCATCTGCGCGAGAATATCATCAATACAAAGATAAGGTAAGTAGACTTTTAATTTTTATTTACATCTGCCACGGACACTTGTCTGATTAAGACTAAATTCATTAAAGTTGCCGAGAAGAACACCAAAGTATCGGCAGTGAGTGTCACATTAACATAATCCATAAATATCTTGTCTGTGCAGGAAACATTGGAAAACTAGATCAAATTTAGAGCGGCGCTTTATAATGCAATTTTAGCTACTTAATTAGAAGATGGATGCCTCAGAGGAAAGAAAGCTGACAAGGATTTGAAGGAAAATTAAATGTAGCAACGTGTACTGTTTCACAAGTGTTTTTATTCTAATGTACTTGTTCATGCTGCCATGTTTTTAGACTGTTTTCACCATGGATGTGATACGGTAGATGAATAAATAAACCTGTACATTTCACTTGAAATTTTGTAGCAATCCTTTCCAAAAGTGCAAAGCTTTCTAATTTCAGATAATACTATTTCTTAATGAGGCTTATGAACAGATAACTATTGATATGTGCCTCCGTCCTCCTCCCCTTGAGATGATATAGTTAATCCGATGTTTGGGATAATAATTGCTCTGATTTTCTTTGCTTCATTATTCACTAATTGCTCCCCGTCGATTAATTATCCCAGGCGGTAAAAAAAAAGTAGCTCCAGAGACCACTGTATACACTGTTTGTCTGTAAAACGCACTTCAAGCCTGTGTATATGGACACCAAAGCAGCTCCCTAAACAAAGACAGCTCCCTGCTGCAGTGTAAGTGCCAGGATGCCACTAACCATTCTAATGAGACCTCTTTTCATAGTCTTTCTCTCTCTCTGTGCCTGTAGTCTCACTGTAGGTTCATGGAGAGTTGAATTTATGATATAATTACTATTAGTGTGTCTGGTGGTATAGTATTGCAAAAATAAACGCTGAAATAACTGTTTCCCTGAAATCCTGCACACAGTGGTGTGGGGACTTAGTCAGATCCTGTGCTTAACCCTCCTGTTATGTTCATTTGTCAGGAACAGCAATGGTGTTCCCGGGTCAATTTGACCCGGTGCATGTTTAAATCTCCAAAAGATATCCTAAACCAAAAATAATCCTAACAAGCAGTGTGCACATGTCATTACCAACTCCATTACTAACTATTCTATCAATATTTAGTGCAATGTGGTGTTCCTTACCTCTAACAGGTAATGGTTCAATAAGGATAATTCACTCGTTTTTCATTAAGATAATACATGTTCAAACTTTTTTTGTAATGTTTCACCACTTTATTACTTTTGGAACACTGGAGACAATGTGAAAAGTCTCCAGAGACATTGTGGCTTGAAATATAGCCCTGCCTGTCTCTGCATCCCACAGACTGGCTGTTGATTCACCCTTTGACCCCACCCAGGATGAGGAGCCCCAAATACGCATCTAAATGTGTTTTCTCCAGCTCCTTCCACTTTTCCCCAAAAACACACCTCCCTTCTAGATTAGTCATTTCCAGAATGATTTTCTGTATTGAATCTGGCATGACCAGCTCAAAAGCTGACTTGATGTCAGTCACACGAGTCAGTGCCATCCTAGTGGGCCCTGGCACTGTCTTTAAGGTGAAACTCGAAAAATTAGAATATGCAAAAGTTCATTTATTTCAGTAATTTGACTCAAAAGGTGAAACTAATATAGTAAATAGACCCATTACATGAAAGGTGAGATATTTAAAGCCTTTATGTGTTATAATTTAGATTATTATGGTTTACACAGCTTATGAAAACCCCAAATTTAAAATCTCAGAACATTTGATTATTACATGAAATCAATAAAAAAAGGGATTTTTAATACAGAAATATCAGCCCTCTATAAAGTATAATCATGCATGTGTACTCAGTACTTGGTTTGGGTCCATTCTGCATGACTTTTTGCCTTAATTCCAATTCATTTTCAATGATATTCTAATTATATGAGTTACACCTGTATGTTTTCTGCAGACGCATATTTGGGGATGAATTTCACAATTTGTTGACATGAATGTCTTGCTTGGAGGAATAGGAATAGCAATTCCCTCATCTGGTTCAAATTCAGAATCATTAGAATCAGAATTTAGCTCAAGATACATCCTCCTCTATTTCACTGTCATGATCAATGATGACTTCCAGAGCCTCCTGGACTGTCATCCTTTTGTTTCTGCTACTCATTTTGTAAAGGTCTGCCTGACAGAGTGTAATGTTGGTAGGACTCCCATGCAGAGAATATTTCATATGTTTTGCCCCTCCCCTGTTGAGTGTCCACTGAATGTGGGTGGAGTTTTCCAAAGGGAACATAAATGGTTCCTGTCAAAAGTCATAACACTTGCAACTGTGTGTGTGTGTGTGGGTGTGTGTGTGTGTTTGTGTGTGTGTGGGTGTGTGTGTGTGCGTGTGTGGGCGTGCGTATGTGTGTGCTTGTGTGAGATTTGGGTGAAATATGTCTCACAGGTGTAAAGAAAGAAATAGTCTTACATTTCTGACACCCTTTTACCTCCAGTTTTACTGCCGGGTCAAATTGACCCGAACAGTATCTATGTGATATAAACATGCAGGGGGTGGTTGCAAATGTGTGAGATGAAATATTTTCATATTATATGTTGATTACCCTAATTAAGGCAAGCAGAAGAAGTTTCATACTGAAAAAATTATTTTAACTATTTTTCCTAGATCTTCAAACTTTGAAACGGGTCAATTTGACCCGGAACATAACAGGAGGGTTAAGGATAAATACAGTGTTGGAAAAATGATGCACGAAATGTCCCTGCAAGCAGAGTTTTAATCTAGCAAATGTAAAATGTTAGAGTTATGAGCGAAATGTACAAAATGAACCAAAGTAAAAATATGAATTGGTAGTATTGTAATGCTTTTTTAGAAAAGTTAAAGTAAAGAACAGGATAAAAAAAGTAAACCAAGAATGCAGCTAATATTATTTTTTCATTATAAATCAATTAATCAATATCTGTTTCAATCACTTTGAAGTTGTTTAAAAAAGTCTGTTGTATTTTTATCCCCAATTGTTCAGAGTTTCAAAAGTCTTCAAATGTTTTGTTCGGTCATACTAAAACCCAAAATGACGGTAGCTTCTTATTTCATACAGGCTATCTAACTCAAAACAGTGATTGTGCTTACAAAAATGTCTGATCTTAGAAAATGTAGCTGTCTAGAATGTAGTTGTTTGTGAATGATAGAAAAAAATATATTGCTCCTTTACTCCCGCTTTACTGTGCCCTCACCTCTCTACGATGTCTCTCAAGTAATTCCTCAACATATGTGACTGACTAACACTGAATTATTACGTGTCTCTTCAACATTGGCTTTGCACTGACATTATTCCAGAGAGGCTGAGCTTACCCAGCATAAGTCATCGCACAAAGCCGCTCTGTTAATTAAAGAATGTACAGTGATGAACCGTGTTTCCCTAATGCTCTCAAATGACTCTCACCGCTACAAGCAGCAGCAGTAATACTCCAGGGTATACACTGTGTTACACTGTACATGTGACCGATTGGCCTAAATCTGTTCCACTGCCTCTCCAAATATTAATATAGTCTGCCAGTTCACCCCCCTGCCCCCTTTTCTCTTTCAGTCTCTCTAGCCTTTGTTCAAAATGTACCTGAACACAATAATTCAATTCACACGCACGGATTCTGAAAATAAGTCACTCATGCATAAACATGAACATATTCATTCAGTCAGTTCCCACAATACAGGTTTAATCTTCTGTTGTATAGTGGCCATTGAGAGCATGTTATTCACCCATTACTAAACCAATGAACTCCCCTGGTGGCATTGAAAATGTCATCAGAAAAATCTGTTTATTTCCTAATCGGTGTTATTATTTCAGTCTGATATTAGAATAACATTGGCAGTAGCAGTGAAGTCAAAGGCTAAACACATACTTACTTTCTGTCTATAATTTTCTCTATCTCAAACCAAAATACACTGGACTAGGGTATTAATGTATTGAAGGACTGAATGACATGCCATATAATAAATCAAGGCATCGGAGCTCAGAGACGGGTTTGTCTTTCGATTTCCTTGTGTTGAGTGACAGATGTTGGCATGAGCGCAGCGTTGTTGATGCTTGGCCCCGGATCCTGAGGGGCCAGGAAGCCAATGGGTATTTAAATAGCTGTAGATCGGAGGCTTTAAAACATGGCATTCCGGCTGACAAGCTGAAGACAGAAACACCCCTGCTCCCATTGTTATGAAATTGTAATATAAAAAAAAAAAAAATCTTCTTCCCTGATAGAGATAGTGTATGAATTCTCGAAGGGCACTGTTCTGTCAGCGTTCAATGGGGGGAAAAAATTGATATCTCAACCACGCTAAAAGTCACATATCTATTTTTTTTTCAAGCAATTCTCCAAGGTGGCACAACGTTGAAATGGGGTGCATGTTTTTTTTTTTTTAACTACCCAACCCCAATGATAAATGCACATGTTCTAGGTTTATACACTGTGGTCATTTTTATAAATAGTCTGGTAGGCGGAGAGGTCTGAATAACTCATAGTCCATCCAGGTCACCTCATTATTAATGGTAAACCACAACTTTGACAAAACACATTTATTGTACACACACATTTTTTTTTTTCCCCCCATTTGGTTTGACGACTTCCCCCGACGGTGGCAGTCAGATGTGTGTGACCCAGATAGCTTCTCATAATGAACTGAGGAGGTGGCTGCGTGCAACAGGAAAAGCCATATCAACAGAAGCCAGGCATGGGAATTCAGAAATACATGTGTTATTTTGTTTGTGTTTTGTTAATTTCCCCCTTCATTAGTTCTGTTTTTCCGGTTAATGGCCTGCTCCGCTGCTATTTGTAGCTGTTGACAGAGACTCCGGTTGTAACCCTCTAATGAGTCAATATCAGTCCACTGTGGCCAGTGCACCTTGGGGAAACAATTTGGTACGCACCCCTGTCAAAATGCACTATGACTTCTTATAGATTGATTTATTGTTTGATTTATTGCTTCTCTTCTTCAGCCCCCACACATAGGACATGGAACGAAATCTGCTCAGAACAGTAATGCATCATGATTTTGAAAATTTGAATTACATATCTCAACAATTGCAGGTAGTGTTGGTATAGTAAATGCCATTGATAGTTTTGAAATAAGGAAAACACTGTGGGGGACAACAATCTATGTGTATGCAATGCAGCTCCAATTGCCGCAATTACCTTTAGGTTTTGTATAGGAAGCCATACAATCCTCACAAAGGAATCTGCATCTTCTCTATACCTTTTTTTATTTCTCTTTCACACATCCCAAACACAATAATAAAATGTTTGATTCACTTCTAAAACACTGTTTCCTTTTGCGTTATTTCTTTCCGCAAATCAATATCTCATACAAATGTTGTTTCCATGCAACACATGTACTTAGTCAAATATCTTTTCAAGGGAATGTGAATGTCTGGATTACATTCACTGGCAACCAAGATCCTAGCCTGGTCCAACCAGACCATCATACTTCATTTCATTTGACTATGTGTATAAACACAAGCATTATATAGCTTATATTTTCTGACACTGACGGAACAGATGACAGTACAATGACTAACCAACAACAACATTTCTTTCTCAATTTGAGGTGAAATCAGCTCTCCCCAATGACCTGGTAATGCATTCTAAGAATTAAAAAAGAAAAACTATCTTAACCCTTTATGTACCAACAAGCAAATGACTGAGCTGTAATGATTGGGAAGGAAATAAATGACCACATTATGACCTGATTGCATTGTCCCCTGTTAGCTGAGGCCGGGTAACACATACTCATTATAATTGTGGGCTTTCATCACATTTGAAATTAGCTCTCTATGTTTGCTTCAGCTGATAGTAATTTAAACACCATGGCTATTGCATGATTGTTGATACTCAAATATTGCTGACCCAGTCATCTTGCCTCCTGGGGAAAAAAACCGATGACTAAATAAATGTTGCTTTAATGCAGTGGGGTTAATAACCAAATGATTGCCAATTCAATGGGAATGTGATTTAAAATTAAATCAAGTCACACACTTCCTGTATGCAGCAAATTATCAGCTTTATATATTTGAATAAATGTAGTATTAGTATTACAAAAGTCCCATTTTACACAGAACGGTGAACATATACTATCTCTCCTACCCATGATTCAGATAGAAAAGGTGAATTAACTATTAATATTACTATTATTCTTTTTTTGTTATTTGTGTCATCATTCCTCACTTTGCATTTGTTCTTTAATTTTTGTTTTCAAATCAAATGAATATTTAAATAATGATTTTGACTGTGAAGTTTTCCTTGTTTTTGACAAAAGAAAAGGTTACATCATTTGTATCTAGGTGTTGACGCTCACAAAAAGAAGAAACTCTGTCAAAAGAGACTCCTACATAAAATACTTCAGCCTTTGCCACTGAAGCAAAGTTGTGACCTATGATGAAAAAAAACTTAAAGAATAAAAGATGAAGAGTCTTCTTAAGGCACACGACGTGTGCAGACAGGATTTAGATGAAAGAGAAAACTCTCAGATAAAAGGGAAGAACTTTTTTTTCTCTTTGACGAAGAAGAATAAATGAAAGCTGCGTTCTCTGCGTACATCCCTGTCTCCCTCTTGTTCTTTTGGCATTCTGCAGCATTGATGTGCACATACTGTACATATGTGGGGGAAAATATTCACACCTGCCAACTAAATGATCCTGATCAGTGAAGCAATTTTCGACTTTAAAATCGCTGCAACTCTCTGGTTGTCAGTTAAAAAGTAAAGTTTCTTGCAGTTTCACTTGCATTCACCGCTTACTGTACTTTATTCCAACCTCTTGTTTTATCTAATATCAAATTTGTCACTTGATGAATTGCCAGGGGAAAGTTTTCAGCTCTTTTAATTGTGATGACTCCATGTTGTAATGACTTCAATTGGTATCAATGTCCTAGTCGTCATTGTTAGTAGCTTTGCAAATTTGACTTGCTTGCTATATCACATGCTTGCCGTGACTTGTGTTAAATTGGTCTCATTTGCAAATGCTTGATGGTTTGGCTGGGTTGTAGGAATGATATAAAGATTGGAGCTGACTATAACGAATAAGCCATTGTCTAGTCCTTATACTTTGTGTTATTGTTGATTAGCATACCATTCAGTCACTTCAGTATATATTCCAATGGATGGATTACCAACTGGGGATGAGTATTCAACTGCCCTTGGGTGCCAGTTGGCAATCTCGGCAAAAAAACAGAAGAAGTGAATGACACCTTAAAGAGTGAAACTTACGACCCCTCTGAAAAGCGTGTCATCTGTTGGGTGTGGTTGCAGCAGGTGTACTAAACAAACATTTTGTTAGAGGGCAAACCTTCCACTTTAAGGTACTTGTAATCATTCATTCTTTCTGTGTCTCTTGAAACATTCCTCCCAAGGTGACTGAGGTATTTGGGCAGGCTAATGCTGGATGCTGCTCCAGGGTTCTCTGTTTGTCAGTGAGCATTCAGTGAGGGCCTCATACAGCCCAAGGCAGGCTGTCTCCCCCAGTCCCCAACACCCAGGCAATTTAAAAGTGTATTCTCGTGGGATCACTGGGGCTAGCAGCTTGCAGGCCTCAGCAAAGGCTTGTGAAAGTTCTTTGAGATTACTGTAACTTACACTGCAGGTGAACCGGAGAGAGGAGAATGGAGGCTAAAAATGTAATCAACACCTGAGCTTGTTCCAACTCACAATCTATTAGCGGGAGCAAGGGCTTGGTAATTATTTTTCTCTCACTAAATCCGCTTTCACCCAGGGCTGAGTGGGCAATTCCAACTGTATTTATATTCTGTCTGTGGCATTTAGAATTGGATCATTCCTTTTTGTGGTGGTGTGTTGTTGTTGTTGTTGACCCCGTATTGAACGACCTCTGTTGTATTTCGCTTTATGGGTCCAACTTTGAGGTCTGACAGTTCATGACTATGAAAGCCACTTTAGTCTCCATTAGTCCGAAACTCTGCTGCTATTACAGTCAGAACGGCACGCAGACGGGAGGCGATTTGGACTGGACTGCAATTTCTGAGAAACCACATATTGTGTTATTGAGCAATGTAGAGATGAAAACAATACATTGCAATGACTGTGATTATGGTAAAGTACATTTCGGAAGGAAATAGCTCGCACAAGTTCTCTGGAGAATCAAAGTAATGGAGGCTGTTGGATTGGACTCAATATGTTCTTTGTTCTCAAGTAATGATATAAAAAAGCATGGTGGAAAATAGGGGAATTATCTTTGTTGTTTGCCCCAGGGCAGCTGTGGCTACTATTGTAGTTTACCACCACCGGTATGACTGTGTGTGAATGAATGGAACCTGGAACCCTGTAAGCACTTTGAGTCCTTAGGGAATAAAGCGCTATATAAATCCTATCCATTATTATTTTTATTATTATTACTTTGATTTTTCTTTTAATTTTTTTATATATAAAAGGAGGGTCTTGTATTGTCAAGATTGTGAAGCCCCAAGAGGGTGATTTATGATACTGGGCTACATAAATGAAATTGACTTGACCTCACTTGACTTAAGGTGCATTTATTATTTAGTTATCACATTTTTATGCATTATAAGTTGTCAAATTATCAGTTTGTTTGATTGATACCAACTACACAAAACTGCTGTGTATTCATATTATTAAAGGTGCACACAACTACTGTGAGTGTGATAGGGAAAGTGGACGAGGAAGTCAGTGTGGAAATGATTTAACACCATGGTGCAAGTAATTATTTGGGGTTTGTTCAAACTCTTCACGTTTTACTTCCTGTCTCACATTATAGCGACTTCCCCACATGCACATCACCAAAATCTCTTATCTCATCATAGGGTATAACACCAATTTGTTAAGTACACCAAACTTGTGAGTCCAGGTAACATCACTTTGTACAATGATATCAATAAAGTTGTTTCAGATATACTGTACAGTACACCTTTGATTTCGAACGCCAATCTCAGATGTTTCTCATAATGGTTTTACGTGACCAGTTTCAGACAGCCAACTTTTTTGACAGGCACTGGCTCATTAAAAAGAAAAAGACACACACACACACACACACACACCCATACAGTACAAAATGCATCCACCGTTGGAACACCCACCAAGCTGTTTATTCAGCCTAATAGAGAAGAACCACCCGATGTGAGGAGACTAAAATAGTTCCTGAAGAGAAAGTGTTTTGCTTATGTTTTAATCCTAATGATTCAGCTGTTAGTTGCCTGCTGCTTTGAACGCCACTCTCTCAGCTCTTTCTGCCTCTGCCTCTGCAGCCTCCTTTTAGATGCAGCTGTCACTGTGAACAATGTGAAATACCCATTGTGAAGCCTTATTTATGAGCTCCAAGATATCTAATGCAACGGCTAGAAAACCAGTAATAAAGTATGTCTATGGTGTGGGCAGGAACAGTCACATTGATAACTGAAATTCTTTACAGAATATCAGCTTCAACAGTGTTGGTTACTTTTAAGGAAACCATTTGGACATAAAATCATACGTTGTAAAAATCAATTGGTGTCAAATTTCAGTATCCAATATAACATCTGGGTGAGAGAGTAGTAAGAGAGAGAATGCGATAGCGAGAGTACATCAGCCCTGCAGTTTGTTCAATTTAACAGTCAGGGCAATGGCGAACCGCAAAGCAATCCCAAGTGTGGATTCACTTCTATTCTCAAATTACAGTTCTGTTATGTGAAAGAGAAAAGAACCGAGACACTGGTATGGAATTCCAGGTAATAGTACCAATAATAGTATCGTAATGTGAACGATACCCAATCCTAGCCACAGCTCATTTAACACATAAAAGAAACACACAAGTGCACTTTCAGGTCATTCGGTGGTTACTCAGAACTGACTAAGACCAACTTGTACCTGTGGCAAGTTGTTAACAGAATTGATACTGTGGACTAGAGCTGCAACGATTAATCGACGAATCGATTATTAATCGATTATTAAAATAATTGCCAACTATTTTGATAATCGATTAATCGTTTTGAGTAATTTTTTAATAAAAAATCTCAATTCTCTGATTTCAGCTTCTCAAATGTGAATATTTTCTGGTTTCTTTTATCCTATTATGACAGTAAACTGAAATATCAGTGTGTTTTGGACATAAAAATACATTTGAGGACGTCAACATGGGCTTTGGAAAATTGATCAACATTTTTCACCATTTTCTGACATTTTACGGGCCAAAACACTAATCGATTAATAGAAAAAATAATCGACAGATTAATCGATTATCAAAATAATCGTTAGTTGCAGCCCTACTGTGGACTATGTCATTCTTTGTGAGAGTGGTGCTCATCAAAGTAACATCAGCAGCAGTGACAACAATAACAGTGTTACCTGTCATTTTTGTAGTAGTAAAGTTAAAGTTGTTACTGGTTTCAGATAGGGAAGCTTGTTCATACGAGGCAACTGGGCAGTTATACTCTTCCTCAGACTGAGTGTGCCTCTGTGAGAGAGACTGAGCAAGATTATGTGTATAGTGCGGATGTGCAGTTTGAGAAACCAGATCTAGCTGATAGACTTGCAGACAGACAGACACACAGACCAGCGGGGAAGTGAATGCGACTGTGCTCTACTCCTTCACTGCTTTGCCAATAATGTGTTGCAATGGCGTTCTCATTTAGTCAGTGCCAAGCTGCACAGACTCTGATAAGACTTGCTCGAGCTCAAACTGATCCACTCTGCTGAATGAGGCAAGCTGGCAGACAGCTTTGCCTGTACTCAGGAAATGTAGAGGCGTCATTTCATATCACTGGGAGTTATGTATTAGCCCAGAAATGTGCAAGTCACTTTAAACTATGAATCATCACTTTTTCCTCCCCTGCTTTTCATATGGGATATTTGCTCACACTATCAATAACAAGTTCCCAAGAACAGTCTCACGTCACGGGCAAAATTAATTTAGATTGTAACAAAGAAAGTAAGATTGTTGTTCAATCCGTCACTCACTATAGTATGTTATCAATGTCTAGCCTAGACAGCACACATCCTGACTCCTCCAACATCCAATCACATGCAATCAGCCAGTGAGCTCTTTATAACTTGACAGCTCATTCTCTAGTGATCATTTTTGATGCTGCTGCTGCTGTTGACCTAGGTTTGCTGCTAATTCCCCCCACCTTCCCCCAATCTCCTCCTGCTCTTTGTAGATGGATGCTGTGCAAGCTGGTTATGAATAATGTCTGTTTTTTTTGTGCCATGGTTTCATATTTATGGAAAACATGTCTATGGGGCTTTTTATTGCCCGCAGCATGTGTCACATGATGGTTAGATTCTTCTTCGGAGCACCCTGAAGAGCAGAATCATGTTTGTTGAACATAATCTGTTGTAATAAATGCTTGTGCATTCTTCTACATCTCTCACGAATTGTAGGATGCAACTAAAGATGCACTATACAATAGGTTCAGAATAAATTTATGTATGTATGTATTTGCAGTTCAATGTGTAATTTCATTTAAATTATAGAAGCGTTGTGTTGGCGGAACGAAGCAAAACAATCGTTTCGTCTCGATTATGTTGTTTTTGTCGACGTTGAAAGCAAAAATTATAATTGAAATTGAAATTGGAATAATTGGGCAGCCCTAGAGTACCTGTATTTTAAATGGAGAAAGTTACAGGGTTACGTGTTTGCAGCTAAAGCAATCTCATAAAAATAAAAAATGCTGGATTGACTATCAACCTCACAGTTAGCCCATTCAAACAGCTGCCAGCAGTGGTAATGCGATAGGGGGTCCTCCTGTGACTTGTGCCTCTAAATTGTCTAAGCTCTTTTAGACCTTGCTGCCCTCAGGAGCAAAGCCTGTCCATCATATTCCTAATTATCATGAAGGGAGTTCCATCACCATTGCGTATTAGCAGCACACAGACAGCATGGCAGTAAATAATCCCGTCATTTCAGCCAGGGGAGGTCAGGTAGACATAAATCTAACACAGAACACTTTTACACCCTGGAGGCCTTTGTAGGTTCCATCATCTGAGGATTGATTCCTGGGATTTCCCTTCCGTCCCTCCGTCTTTAAGCTATAGCAAAGAACTCATCCAATAAGTACAGAAGAAAGTTTGAGCTTTTTCTGATTCATACACGTCTGAATTACAGCCGTTTCATAGGACTGTTTTTCTATCTTTTGAAAATCCTCTTCTGGATTTCTGAACAAATTGTTCTGGCGTGTAACAAATAACTTTTTGAGTCAGACCTGGATTATTTCCTGTATGGAAAAATGATTCACCTCATGTTTAAATTCTGTATGCATTGAAAATAAACTGCATGCACTTCCCAGACTATTCTTTAAGTTTTCAAGGATCATTGTTTTTGCTTTTTTTTTTTTTTTTTACAGTGTGTGATGCAGTGTATTGCACAGGTACGAACTTGCTTTGCGTACCGGAAAGTTCAGAGAAAAATGTGGTCGAAATGTAAATGAGCTACTAGTAATTTCTTCTTTCAAAGGTTTTTTTATTCATCAAAAGATTTGCGAAGCCCCCCGAACACACCCCGCCCATATCCCACCCCCCCCCCCACCCAACCACAAACAATCCTGCATAAAAAAAAAAAAAAAACAATATACAATGTTAAAAAATTACATAAACGAAATACACGCTACAAGAAACAAATAAACAATCGATATGAAAAAAAAATAATTAAAAAATTAAATCAGATAAGAGAGGGGAGGGGGTAGCTACTCTTGTATTGTTGTTGTTGGTTTTTTTAAATAATTTAGGAAGGGGTGCCAAATTCTGTCAAATGTATTCTCGGATCCCTGGGTAGTATAACGTATTTTCTCTAAATTCATACATGACATAATGTCTCTAATCCAATGTGAGTGGGAAGGAGCAGGATCTTTCCACTTGAGTAAGATAGCCCTACGAGCAAGTAATGAGGTGAAGGCCAACTTCGGGTCTACATCGGGGAACATACGAGCTAATTTAGTTTTAGACATGTGGATACGATGTACTACTTTAAATTGCACAAGAGCATGTCGGGCGCACATGGAGGTAGAGTGTATCCGATCCAGGACTAAATCCCACATGTGATCTGTGAAGGCAGAACCTAGGTCCTGGTCCCACAGGGTTCTTATAGCTGCTAATGAGGGGCTAGGCAACTTCGAAATAAGATTGAAAAACACAGACATTGAGCCTTTTAATGTGGGGTTTACCGAAAGAAACAAATCGACATGATTGGCTGGTGGTTTGTGAGGGAATTGGGGAATTAACTTCTGCGTAAAATGCCTGATTTGCAGAAATCGGAAAAAATTAGTCTTTTCGATACCAAAATGTTTTGTCAATTGAGAAAAACTAGCAAATAGATCATTAATAAATAAATCACCGATGCATTTTAAGCCTTTTTTATGCCAGATCTTGAATGCACCATCCACTGTCGAGGGAGTAAACAAATGATTAGCTGCAATTGGGCTGAAAAGTGAAAAATTCTGCATTCCAAAATTCTTCCTAAATTGGGTCCAAATTCGAAGGGAGTGCTTAATCACGGGACTGCTGTTGGGAATAGCCGAAGAGAGTGGAGGTGCGGCGCTTAATTACTAGTATTAATTACTAGTAATTTCGTAATTAATAGTTGTCAAAATAATAATAATAATAATAATAAGAATAATAATAATAATAATAATAATAATAATAATAATAATAATAATAATAATAATAATAGTAATGATAAAAAGTCAAATTTCTGTTCTTAACTCTGGAAAGAAACATCCTTGAAAAGTACTAAATAAATAATTTTGTATTTATTTAGATTTTATAATAAGACTTCTACACAGATTTCTAGGAGGGTTTTTCACAGGCACAGACATGTTAGCTGTTGTTCACCAGCATTGCAGCATTTCCTGTCAGCACTGGAGACACTTTGGCCCATTCTCTTTAGCGTGACAGGGACTTTCTTCTCTAGTTCTTTCTCTCTGTTTTTGTTTTTTCCCTGCCTGACATTTCTAGTGTGTGAGCTCGGGGGTGGGGGCTCCGTCTTTGGGACATTGGGCGTTCATGGTGCGAGCAGCTTTGGGATCACTCACTTAGGCAGCTAACATTTCAAACCGCCAATAATAGGGGAGTCCCGGTCCCTCTAGGACAATAAAACAGAGCTAGAGTCAGGGGTGGATGCACTGTAATACAGACAGATATTTCTCTGCCACCGCTGTAGCTGATGTGCTCAGCAGAATGAGAGAGAGAGATTGATTCAAAGGACATTTACTCCAGTAGAGAAAAGACACTTTGATTCAAAAGAAACACCAGGTGTAACATTCACTTTCCACCATGGCCAGAGGACAGGTGTTGTGTCTGGAGAGGAAAGGAAGGAGGTCATAGGGGCATTATAGTAAAGTCATGACCTCAATACAACCTTTGTTAGTGTAGCAAGATTGGCCTGAACATTCCGGAAGTCTTTCAAGTGCCTTCAAGATATCTAATTTACATTTAAAACGGTAGCCGTTCCTCTTTTTTATCTCAGTTAAGTTTTTATCAATTTATTTTAACACACATTCAATCAAATGTCTTCACTAAGTATCCTTTTTTCACAATAAAATAAAAATTACATCCAGAAACAGCCATACACACCAAATTAAATAATTACAAATAATAATGATAATAATAATAATAATAAAAAAGGAAAAAAATATTAGATTAAATTCAAATAAAACCAACAACAACTTAACCTCTGTAACAAAGACAGTCAAAAAAATGTACACTTAAAACAGTACCTCTTGTCATTGATATATTTATTTTCCTCAAACACATCTTTAATGCAACCTTTAATATATATCAGGAAGTGATGGTACCATCTTATCTTATCTTATTAAATATTTTTTCCATAGTATTTCTTACCTCTGTATAGATACATTGTGGAGTGGCAAAGAGAGGATTGTTCCCTCCGTATATATGACAAGATGTAAATCCGCGTGGGAGTGTTAATTTGTTTCTGTCCTTCTGGAGGCAGGGGACAGAGTGACTGCTATAGGTGATGATCCCTCATGTCTGATCCATCTCACGCTTCATTCCGCTCGCAGGAATAACTTTGAACAGGGATTTAGACAAGACCTTGACTTAACTGCCGGCCTGTAGTGTAGAAACACATTGTCTATGTTGTGTGGGTGTGTAGGTCTTCATGTTATAATAAGTAGAAGGGGTCAGACATACTGCATTGCAATCCTCCCTGAAATGAACAAGGGATTTATTGGATTGACGACGTCCTTCAATAACTTTGTATTTTCTGTGTTGACCTACACAGTGAAAGAAAGACTGTTCACCACTATGTATTTGATTACAGAATCTGAGTTCTATAAAGTAGAGGTCCTCCGAACCTAAACCCAATGAGCTACATAGGTTTGTGCATGCTCTCTCTCACTCCTGTACGCAATTCATCAAAGCAAGTGATGACGACCCCAAAATAGTTTTTCCAACAGCAATGAAATTGTCTATTCTTCCATCCTGAAGAAATTCACAACTTGTAAATCAAATAACCTCCCATGTATTAATCCACAGCTCTAAATAGTGCCTATCAAAGTCATTAAATACCAATGTAACTCCTTCAGTGTCTGGTCAAGCACTTGGGAAGAGTCAGTGTATATTACTTTCATTGAGGACCTAATCATGGGTCACCTTGAGCTTGTATTTGACATGTGGAAACATATTGCACACCGGGAAACCCTTTGTTTGTTTATTTGTGTGTACATAAGCATAAGGATGAAAATATGTGCATCTTTAATCTGGACTTAAACATCGAGTATCACTGCAGGGGATATTGTCTTTGTCAGTTGTCCTAACAACTGTAGATATCTGCTGTTGCAGTACTTCCCCCACTGCTACAAGTTTGTAACCAAAAATGGGAGCACATTTTATTGAGTCTTTTTTTTTTAGGTCCATCATGTCTACTGATTGTGAATGAATTAGCTTTTAATAGTTTTCTAGTTGTCTGAGGAGCTCAGGCATTGAGATCCATTCTCATGTACTCTCAGAGGGGGGCACTGCAGTGATCAGACAGGAGGACGTTCAGCTAATGATTTATTCATATCAGAGAGGTCTTTTCTTCAAATATTTTGTTCTATAATAACCATGCCACGGCCTTGTACTTAGCCCCCTCCTCCCTCCCGCCCTCCCATCACCCCATATGCTGTCATCAGGCTCAGGTGAAACATAGGCAGAAATGCAAGAGAAAAAGTTCAAAGGAAAACTTTGTCTTTTTTCTCCCTCTCTGTATCTGGCACCTATTTGCCTGTGCTCTCCATTTGGAATAAAGTCCCTCACAGCATGCTGGGACAGACGTGTCTTGCATAATTATTGATTTTGAGTGCAAAGAAGAAGAAGAAAAAAACTGTGCTGCCCGTGATTAATTTGTGGTCTGTCTCATTTCCTCTGCACATCCTTGTCTCGGCAGATAGAGAATGGGGAGCTAGAGAGAGAGACCCAGTTTGGTTTGAATCATGAGCCCTGATCCACTAGCAAAGCAGGAGAGAGAAGAGGCTAGCAAGGGTCTAAATGAGGATGTTTACCTTTTTGTTTTCATGTTGTTTGCAAGGATTACTTGTAATTAATTAGGCCCCTGCGACGAAAAGCTGTCAGACAAATTATGCAAAGGAAAAAAACAACGTAATTTTGTTTTAAATGTAAACACCCAAGGACACACACATCCATACACACATGCACACACTATCTATCCTGCTTGCTCTTTCTCCTCTCGTCACTCTATAGAACGTACAAAGACATATAATCCAATTTGCAGCCACACTCCTAAGGCCTTGGCTTATACAATATAAATGAGGTTAATTGAAATGTAATTTTCTTCCATATCTTGTGTGTTTTGCTCTCGTAGGCAATGCGTGCACCATGTCAGAGTACAACAAGCTGAAGAGCATGCTGCTGGATATGCAACCCAAAGTGCTGAAGACTGGAGAGCAGAGCCAGCAGAGAGACATGGAGAAGAAGAGAGCGCTGGTGGACGCCATGTTTAAATACCTGGACGTGGATATGGACGGCCGGCTGGTCAGCGATGAGTTGGAAAAGGTGGGTATCAAGAGGAGATAGGCTGAGTAATAAGATAGCTGTGTGGTTGGTCGGACAAAAGGTATGGGTTGATTTGAGGAAACATACACCTCCTTGCAAAGGTCTTGGAAGGGTTGTTGGATGCGTTATCTGAGTACCGTCCATGTTTTGGAGCTGTTTTCCTGAACTTGAAGAGCACTTTTAAACATGGTTAGAGTATGTGAGAATGTGAAATCCACAAAATCATAGATTTAGAAGCTCATCCAAGACATTTTCAGTTCAAGGGGAAAATAATATGATTTGAACGCATTTTTGGGGGAAATGATGGCAATACAATTGGGGACAATATTTAAAAAAAAAATGTTTCCAATATAATTTTTATTGTATTGAATATTTTATGGAATGGGCTCACATTGGGAAACATTCGAAAAAAAAATGTCTTCATTGTGTGTCTCCCCACAGGTATAATTACTGAGTAAGTGACATGTGGCTGGAGGATTTATTGTTGTTGTTTAACAATAAAAAATGTTTACAGAGGTTATTTTCCCCACAGGTTCTAATGGGGGAACGGTGGGGGGAAACAATAGAGAGGATTGGCATTGACATTTGTAACAGGAAGGAAATGAAATTATCGCAGGCATCATCTGGTATCACGAAATGGCCATTGAAGAGGGATGTTAATTAGACTCCTCCTCCCAACCATTCCAATGATCTCTGTGACTTCTGCCAGAATGCAGTCCGCCATGCTTTGAGTCACTGCTGAATCCAGGCTGCAACAATGAACAATTAAATGGTGATATGGATATGGAATGGCTGTATGATGCAAAAGAAAAACACATTTAATTGAATTTGAAAATGAATATGGGCAATTGAATATAGTCTCGGAAATCCTGCTAATTCATCTTTTGTCGTCGCACTGCATTTGTACATAAAAAAACATGCTTTGTCCCCTTTTCAAATCAAAAAAAGACAAAGTGATTTTTGGCCTAATTCTAGCAGCAGACGGGAATAATGAAAAAAGCTCTTTCTGGCAGAGCTGCACTCAAAAAGATCCGGCATAAGATTTTGATCAATCACAGCTGGCAATTACCAATGCTGCCATGTTGGCCAGGAAATCATTAGATAAGACATTATAATCCTTTAGGAATTCATAAATCCAGTTTCACAGAGATAATGCTTTTAGGGATCAAAAGAATTCAAAGATGAATTCCAGTCCTCCATCCAAACTCTCTCTCTCTCTCTCTCTCTCTCTCTATCTCTCTCTCTCTTTCTCTCTCTCTCTCTCTCTCCATATATCTATTGTCACAGATGTTCTTAGAGGCTTAAGTAGTGTACTTTGGGCTTGAAAATATTCTATTTAAACGCCCCAGGCCAGATCAGTCTGAGTCAGTGGACACACATGGTTGCAGTCCGACGAAGGCAGCAACAAGGGGGTAAAAAGTTTGTCACATCCCTTAATCCGCCATGTCACTTAAGCAGCTCCATATAGAAATCAAAGGCAATGAACAAGCCTGGGGTCTATATTTTTACACTTGGAATTCATAGTTGATGGAATTAAGCTTGGGACCTACAGTAGCTCATAATAGTAGCGGCAAAAAAACTTAAATGAAAACAATCAAATTGTCTTCAAATTGTGTAACTGTAATAAAGAAATAATAGCAGCTTTGTAGTGCGAAATTCAGTGGACATAGAAGGTAGCTTCCCAGTTGTTACTTTCTTAGGTTATAATAACGATGAGGTGATTCTTCTGTTCATCTCCCTTAAACTTCACCTATTCAAAGGTAGTTCCCTTGGAAAATACACACTGCTAACGTGGAAGGGAGGGCTCATGAATGACAAACACAGTTGGGGAGAGTGGTGCATCTTTTCGAGGTGGAACATCTTTGACGGAACCTAGGTGCAGCGTGCAAGTAAAGCAGACAGATTCCTAAAATGGCAAGCATACAGGAAACATCAAATACATGACGGATGACATGTTTATCCCATTGAAACAGAATGAAAGTACTCTCCGAATGACTTGGTTTCTATGATTCAGGCGTATATGTACATATAGGCGTTTTCCTTGTGGCAGAAATATTATTGTTATTATTGGTGGAATAAAAATGGCAAACTATATTCCGGTTTGGCAATGACTCATTCTTGAAGCACTTGGAACAGCAACATTTAAAAAGCTTTCATGAGAACGCTGCACTTTGGATTCAATCACTATTATGTTGTATCCTTTTTATAAGTGAGAGCTGTAAATGTCACACAATAAACATTCATTCAAACGTGCAAACAGAATAGGCAAATGTACAGTTCTAATGACATGAAGAATTTTACAATTCTACACTTCAGTACTTTAAGAGCAGCTGGTCATATGAAAAAATGTCACCAAGGCTACCCTATTAGAGGAATACTGAAATGGTAAATGTGAGTGGTATCTCACCTTAGAAATGTCATGTTCACATGTATATAACTGAATGTGTATAATGTGGTTCTATATAACAGCAGATAGCGTTGAATACAAAATATAAAAGCCAGAGAGAAACCATAGTAAAGGTTATGATAAGGTGTCAGCATTTTTTAGCTGTGAATGATAGTTTCCTTCATCACCTGCCTTTCTACAATTTTACCATGAAGGTTTTCTTTTTCTGCAATATAATAAAAAATGCCATGTGTCTTTGTGTGGGTTAGATCTCTATGAAGGAGCACCTGGAGGACAGCCTACTGGAGTGCACCATGCAGGACCTGCTGCGCTATGACGACTACAACAACGATGGACACCTGAGCCTCCACGAGTTCTACACAGCTTTCCGTGAGTCTTTAGTCCGTCAAAATGTTGCTGTTTTTTCTGCTGTGCATTTGTTGCTAGCACTTCACTTAGTTCGTACTCCTCCCATCCTGTCAGCCTCTCTTCACAGTGGCCATCATGGTGAAAGTGTTCCAGCCACAGATAAATTGATAATTGCGCACTAGCCCATGTGCCCAGACCCAGCACTGATTATAGCATCTGCAGCAGCCATAATAGCCTTTGGGCTCTAGGCTGAGCGGCAGCTGAGAGCCAGGTTCCACCTTATTAGGACCAACAATCATAATTCCACCACCAATGCTTCCAAGCATCAGCATAAAAATTGCCGGATGCCATAGCAACCTGCTGAAACTCACATTTTCCAACTTTCCAACTTTCCAATGTCCTTTTTTGTCTTTTACTCTTCCCTATTTTACTTCAAGTTGCAAAATCGGCATCCAACATGGCCGATAAAGGTGATGAATCCAGCAGTTAGCTAGTGGCAGGTGGCCATTTCTAAGGCTCTACCTTCAGCTTGTGTAGGTCCATTAAACCTCACCACTAATTTACTATCTTAATGACTGATTTTAGTGGACACCATCTTGCCATCATTCTGTTATACCCCCCCCTTACCTTCCAGATGGGAAGTGGGTAGACATGGCATTTGTACTATACACCTACAGGCCTGCCTGTATAGGATTCCAGACCGTGTTTGTCAATGCATTTTATGTTTGACAAGCAGATGAAGGAATGGTGTGGGACCAATGAAACAAGCCATTGATTAGATGAAGCTCAAGGTTAACTGTTTGGCCACTGAAAGGCAAATCCAATGGGGAGTCATTAGTTTGAAGGGGCGCATCTGGTCTTTTATCTAGATAATGTTGATTGTGTTGAAATTTGCAAGTTTTAATGTAAGTGTGGATGTGTGTGCAATTTCCTGGGATGCAGTCAGTGCTCTGCCCAGTGAGTGGTTTGGGAGGCAGAGCAGCCAGGAATCACAGGTGTGTTTAGCTGGGTGGAAATTTTCAATATGGTCACACACTTGGACAGTAGATTAGCAATTTCTGACCTAAATGATGTGAAAATACATTTTGCCCTGTTTGGTATTCCATGGTCAACTCAGTGGTTTGATCTCAGGCAAAACATTTGAAACACAAGGTTTATTCATGTTTGGGAGACCCTATAGCTCAAAGCAAAGGGCTATATGTACCCAGCAATATATCTTTAGTTTCCATGGCTCTCCTCAGTTGATACCTTCTGACTTCAACTTTGATGTTAGAATCAAACCCTTGTGGCCTTTTCCCAGAAAGAGAACTCCAGCTTCATTGTTGCTCTCCCAGTCATTGAACTTTAGGTGTTACCGAACTCTAATTGTGTAGTCTTGGCCCCTGTGTTGCCTTTGCTTTATTTACTGTATAAATCTTGACAAGTACACAATCCACAAAGACCAGTTCTGTTGCCTTCCAAACCTGTTTTTATCATTATTTGTTTCACCACAAATTGCATAGAGGAGAAAAAGCTTAGAGAATACTCCGGAGATGATTTAATTTTTATTGATTTTCACCGTTATTCTACCTTTTACAAGTCGGGCCGGTTGTTTTTACAGTATGTACTTAATTTTACTTT
This sequence comes from Ammodytes marinus, assembly GCF_949987685.1. Classification (NCBI taxonomy): domain Eukaryota; kingdom Metazoa; phylum Chordata; class Actinopteri; order Uranoscopiformes; family Ammodytidae; genus Ammodytes; species Ammodytes marinus. Next base: position 9,408,109 of record NC_137218.1, read on the forward strand.
TCTCCACTGCCCTCCTCGGCACGTACATAAACAAGTTTGTTAAGTCACATAAGGATATTTTATCCTGTCCTGTCACTCACCTAATTAATCTCTCTTTTAAACGTAGTCTTTTTCCTGATGACTGGAAATGTGCCATTGTCACACCTGTTTTTAAATCTGGAGACCGCCTTGAAGCTAGTAACTATCGACCTATAAGCATACTGCCAGTATTTTCAAAAATTGCTGAAAAGGTTGTCATTGAACAACTGACCTCATTTCTTAACACCAGCAATTTTGGTCTACATTGTATGCAATTTGGTTTTAGAGCGAACCATTCAACCGAGACTGCCTCCTTACATTTAATAGAGCAAATTAAATCACGGCTCGATAAAGGCGGAGTAGTTGGTGCTGTATGTTTAGACCTGCGTAAAGCATTTGATACAGTTAACCACAGTGTCTTAATATCAAAACTTTCTAAATTTAATTTTTCGCCTAGAGCTCTGGCTTGGATGTCGTCATATTTATCAAACAGGAGGCAATGTGTTAAAGTCTGTGATGCACAGTCCAGTTACAGGACATGTACTATGGGAGTCCCACAAGGCTCGGTATTAGGTCCTTTATTATTTAGTCTTTATATTAATGATCTTGCTGAACAGTGTGCTGACGTCGATCTGCAGATGTATGCAGATGACACTGTTGTTCATGTACATGCTAAAACAGCTGACTTAGCAGCTGCTAAGTTAACAACTGCACTGGAGAGAATCACTCTTTGGCTTGATCAATCATGTTTGAGTTTAAATGTAAACAAAACAAAATGTATGTTTTTTTCTAAAACCATGGTACAAATCCCTGATGTTGAGATTCTCATTAAAGGTGAACAAATTGATATAGTTACTGAATTTAAATATCTTGGCCTGTTTCTGGATCCAAATTTAAAATTTAAGAAACATGTCAAAAAAATGGTTAAAACCATAAAATACAATTTAGTTAATTTTAAACACATCAGAAATTGTCTCTCTCTGGATGCAGCCAAGATATTTATGCACGCCATGATTTTGTCCCGCATGTCATATTGTATCACCTGCTGGGGGCAGGCTGGTGAATCTACTTTGAGACCTCTGGAGTCTTTATACAAACAAACCTTAAAAACACTGGACAAAAAGCCAATTCGTTATCATCATTGTAGGATACTTGAGAAACATGAGTTATTGAGCTTTGAGAATTTTAGGTTATTCGTCAATTTGTGTATGGTCTATACAATTTTAAATGGTTTGGCCCCACAGTCATTATGTGTTTTTGTCCACGCTCGCTCGTCAAATTCCATCAGATCCACTAGAATATCCTCCATACGAGATTGTACCATACCATTACGCCGCACTGTAGCGGGGCAATCTGCTTTTTCTGTAAGAGCCACAAACCAGTGGAATACCTTACCTGACGCCGTAAGGGGCAGTAGCTCTCTCAGAGTCTTCAAATCTAACCTAAAAAATCTGTTAAAAGCTGCTCAGCTCTGCAACCACTAATTTGGTCCTTAGACTTGTTTTTTTGTGTGTGGGCGTGGGTGGGATGAGGAAGGTGGGGGGAGTTGCACGCAGACGTGTGTAGCCATGTTGTTGTGGTGTTTTATCCCTGTATACTAATAATCTGTCTTGTTACTGTGTTGTATTTTTGTGACCTGCCAAGGGACTACAGATGCAAATTAGCTTAAAGCTATAATCTGGTATAGTGCATCAAATGGCAACATTTATGTTCTAACTGTACATTGTCCCTTTTAAATAAAGATTTAAAAAAAAAATAAAAAAAATAGATTCTACGTAAACACCTATTCCTTTCTCCAAGAGTATGGATTTATAATTACAATCAAAGTATATTGCTAACTTAATATTACACAAACATAACTTACTGGGAGACAGGCAGACAGCATTTGTGACTCCGACAGAAGGTTTTTCATTCTAATCAGTATAGACATGGAATGATCCTTAAATCCTAAATGATCAGTTGTATAAGGAACCAACAGTATGTATGATAAAGAGTACTGTTGGGGAATAACGCCACTCATTTCATCCACACTGTCCCATTTTAATTCAATAAATATTAGCACTGTCAGATCAGGTCTGGAGGCCATTTTGGGACACATTTCTATCAGGCTTATTTATTGATTTCAAAATGTTCTTATTCACACTGCTTATCAGAGGTCTTGAGGGATTGCCCATTTGTATTGACAGAATATAAACCTACAATTTGAAAATCAAACCTAACCAATGATTTTTCAATCATTGATAAGTTTAATATTTAATCTATTATTGATTTTTAGAAAATATGTGGTCAATTCCCATCACATAGTCCCAGAACCCAAATGGGACATCTTGGAATCAATGCTGCCTGTTGCAGAAAGAATCCAAACTAATTCCTGTTGACTTTCTCACTCAGACAGCCTCGTAGAATCTATAAACTAGTGTACATATAGATACACCAACCTTAGCCAGTCCCATCCCGATAAAATGAACGCCCTTCTATTGATAGGTGTGAGGTATTTTCGTCTTTTTTTTGTCGAACAGTCTCTGTTTATTTTACCACACAGTGAGTTGTATCAGACTGTTAATTACCTTCATTGGGTATTCCAGTCAGCTCTACAGAGATTTAAATGAAATCCTCCTCCTCTCCTTTAGCTGTTTCACCCTCAAGTTTTAATAGAGGTTTCTGCCTTTTTATCTTTCGAAAATATTTAAGCTGTTCTTCACAAGTTTTTCTCTCCAGGAGTCATTACTTACATTATTAAATCTGCTGTTGTTCACCCCCTACTGAAAATATATCTGATCTTGACGTTTCCTTATAATCTTTTACTATATTAAATATCGTACTGGAGAAAGTGGTATATATTCTCAGTTAATATCCCTTATGCATGTCTACTCACTTTGAAAAGTTTCAGTTTGATTTTTTGAATTCACAATAAAAAAAAACTGCACTTCTAAAAGTTTTAAAGTGGACATATTATGAAAAACCTTTAAAAAAAGCAGAATGCATTTCACCTTCCCAGCATGTATTTCAGCCAATCACAATGCATTTTAATCAGTCACGTCTTGACATCTTCTAAAACACACTCCCAAACTCTAATTTCTATACTGTTGCCCATATTACAAATCATTGTTTCTCTCACCACATTGGACCCCATTCATTCTGAGGTTTAAATCGATTACATACAAATAAAGAGCTTTTTCTTCTATTACAGCAGGAATGAGTAATCAACACTGCCTTTGCCATAATAGATCATAAGAGATATATACACAATGGCTCTAAATCAGCTCTGTAGATGCCTTATGGTGTATGGTTTCAGAGATTTCCTAACATTTATAATAGTGTCAATGCTGTGCAGGAGTGGCCTGTACAAGTGACCTTTGTATCGGGATTTGAACCACTGTAATTAAATCATAATAAATGTGCTGGAATTTGCCTCGCAGACGTTGGCACCGGAGCCGAGATAATTTAACATTAACTGTTCGGTATATTACAACAGTGCTTTGGCGCTGGAGCTGATAGGTGAGCAGGCTTGTTGAGAGATATCAGCAGCCTGCAGATGTAATATATATGGTTACACAAGGTCAGCGCTCCTTTGTGGATACACGTGTAGTATATAAAGCTGCTCCGCGGTGATACATAGACTGCATGTGCATTATGTATGGTAACTAACCTTTTTGTAAACGTGCCGTCAGAGATATGCTGTGCTAGACTTCATATTATTGGCTTTCACACCGTTTGTGGAGTTCAGCACAGCTTATACATTATATATTTATATATATATATTCACTGAATAAACTGTTAAACCATTTGTCCTTGTAGCTGCAAGGTAGATGATCCAGGTTCCACTGGAAAGCAACTCAGTTGAACATAGAGTATGGTAATACTTCAGTTTTATTCATCGACTCTCAGTGGTATTGTATTGCGTAAATATATTCCTATCAGTTTACTAAATTAATCTTTTTTTACTCAAATTTTTCCAAGTCTGAGATTTCAAGGTAGAATAGTCTCTTATTGAAGGTGTTATGTAAAGGTTAACTGTAATTGAGAATTGAATTAATGCTTTTGTTGACTATAATTAATGTGTTACACACCAATATGCCCGGCCCACATGGACTTACAGCATGGTGTTACAGACTGTAGCTACTCAAAAGTTTGTTTGTGATATATAGTGTCATATAGGAACTGGTAGATTTTGGGTGGTATGCAGATGAATGGAGGAGAGAATAGTTTGCTTGGTGAGCAACACAGGTGCGACTTTTAGTCAACATTAGTCAATGCTGAACGCTGTAAGTAGGATTCATTACACACCCACGCCAGGTACATACCGCTACAGCATTAGTGGCTGTTACCCTTCAATTTACCCTTTTTACTCAGTTTGTGATTACAGTGTAAAACTTAAACGTTTTCACTCATGCATACATGTCTGGAGCCACCAACACCTGCGGAGAACAGCATAAAAACAGCAGAGCAAAGTTAAACAATAATTCTTTAAGCTTCAGTACAGCAGCGGGGCAGCAGGAAGATGGTGGGAAGTTTAAAAGAAAGGTGAGGAGAAACGTGAAGAAGAAACAATAACTTTACATTAATTAATATTCTTAACTTTCAGTCCTCTCTTTGATTCATTTCGTTATCAATAGCTATTTAATCCACCACAATTCTTATTTATTTTTTAAAGATTTGAATAAACAATACTTAAAAATGTGTTTCTTACCTTTATTTTCTTCCTTGTAGTTATTGATATTTGAACAGCAATCCAATGGCATTTTTAATACAACTTAGCTTTTTGTTTCCCAATTTCCTCTAAAGTAAATTGGAATAATAGAGATTTACTAGAGTGTGCAACAATAACGTTGTGGACCTTGTAAGTGTTTGTTAAGAGAACCATTAGTAGCAGTGGAATGATCCAGTGGTCCTGTTTCACACAGCGAGGGATATCTAATTATGACCATATTATTGTTCCTCCATGTTTCTCCCACATGGAGTGTGTCCCCTGCAAGCTTGTCGTCTTCGTTTCTCTCAACATTCTTCCTCCATTGTGAGACCATTTGTTTTCCATGGCTGCTGTTAATAGTCAAATGATATGGAGATGCTGTGCGGCAGTGCCAGGGCCACTCGGCTAATTAATCAGGAGAGTGAAGTAGTAAAGATTGAGATGGGAAGGCGAGTGAATGCTATGAAGAGGAGGAACAGAGGGAATGGAATGGAGGAAGAGGAGAATATCATGTGGAGATTCAGTGAAGGGCTGAGGGGGGGGGGGGAGATAAGAGCTGGTGGTGGTAGAAGAATAGCCTCTCTCTTTCTCTCTTTCTCTCTCTCTGGAGGGGAATCGCCGGCAGCAAAAAAGGAGTGGAAAAATTTGAAAAAGAGCAGCCAGGGAAAGAAAGAAAGGTCAGCACGGCTGTAGGTTGGAAAAAGGGATGTATACTGCTGTAGGTTGGAAAAAGGGATGTATACTGTGTGTGTGTGTGTGTGTGTGTGTGTGTGTGTGTGTGTGTGTGTCTATCTCTGTGTCTGTCTGTGTCTCTGTCTCTGTGTCTTCGCTGTGTGTTGAAGCATGAGAGTGTGTTTATTTGTATTGGTTAATGTGATTGTGTATGTATCGATCTGAAAGTGTTTGTCTATATTTGGGCAAGGTGTCTTCATTTACGTGTGTGTGTGTGTGTGTGTGTGTGTGTGTGTGTGTGTGTGCGCATGAGTACTGAACTGTATGTTTCTCTTAATGGCACTTTGGTTAAGTTTAGGTAAAGACTGGTTTTCATTTCAATGTTAACTAATTAAACATATCTTATCTGGTTTGTTTATTAACTATAGACTTTTCCTGCATTTAACCTAGGCAGGACATCTCCTTAACCATAACCAAGTGTTTTAAGTGCCTTAATGTGAGCTTGACGAAGTCTAATAGAACTGTCCTTGCAATGAGTAAGTAATGGATGACAAATGCGAATACTTTGTAGAAAATGTTTTAATTCAATTAAAACATAAAATAACAGCATTAAGTGTTGTAATTGTTGATTTTACACCTACGCCGTATGTCTCCGATGAAGCTCACAGAAAGTAAGATAATGCCTGGCAGCAGCTACCGTCGAGGTTTGCTCTTTTATGTTTCTCAAGTTTGCCCTTAGTCAGCACAAATGATCTTCCTGAGATCAGATATCACTTTTTTACAGCGGGGGCCTGTTGTTCTCTGACAGCCAAGTGGGTGAGAGACCTCCAGCTAGGCTCGTAACAACAAAGTGACTTTGAAATGATGGAGATCTTGGAAGTTTCCTCATGCGCCCACACAATAACATTCTCTCCATCCCCACCTCTCTTTCTCTATTTTTTATCATACCACTTTGCACTTATCTCCCTTTTAACTGTTCCTTTTGCTTCTCTCTCTCTTCCTTTCCTTTCTTCCTTTGCCCACTCTCCCCTAGCTAGTCTCTGCTGCCTCATTACCGCTCAATGGACCCTCACAGCTAATTGCCAGTGTGTATAAGGGGCTTTCTTGCACCTTCCAAGTGCCGTCTCTATTCTAGGGTAATTACCCCAGTGTCAGGTAGCGCTGCTGCAGTAACAGGTGAGGGACTGTTGAGGCTCTTGGTGGCTCTTCTTCCAGGGCTGCACAGAAAGAGAGAGAGAGAGAGACAGAGAGAGATTGATTGATTTTCTTTCAAATGTTGTCTATCTGTTTTTTTCTTGTTTAATATAGTGATCCATGTTGTATTTTATCGATGGTTGGTTTGCTTCTGGAATAAGATGGTCGTTAATGTTAATTTAAATTAAATTTGGTTGCACAACCCAGTGCTAATGAAACAACCTTTTAACGACACCCTGCGTCTTTAATGAGATGTATTTTTTTCCTGTGGAAATTAGATACAGTATATTGATGGCACATAAAGCAAAGTGTAAACCAATGGTGTACCAGTTATGGAGAAGAAGGCAGTTTTATTTCATTGGGTCAGAGGGGCAGCATTGTTTTCATTGTTTTTAATTAGTCTACATTCCACACATGTACACATTGCATATCAACACTACACAACATTAGTTAAAGTGATTAGGCAAACCCTTGCTGAGATGGTCTGTTGAAAGCATCGAATATATTAGCAGCATTCGTGAGCATACTCATGTACGTTATGTACACATGCGTATACATTCATACGGTATACAGTCACGCAAAATACTCACATAACTTGTGAGTTGTCATCAATCAGTCTGTTTCCACAAAAGTAAAATAGTGAGAAGATGCCTACCGAGTTGTCATGGCAACATTGTCTGTCTCTTTAAATGTGTAATATTTTATTAAATTAGAAATAAAAGACAACATTCAGGCAGTGTCTGTTACGGCCAGTCATACATACAGCAACAACAATTAACTGTCTGGGCAGCACTTACTTTTTTCATTCAGATGCACAAAGGATATCTAGAGACGGTGGGCTTTTCCATGTAATTACAATGTCTAGCTGGGGACCTTTTGGTTTCCTGTCTCATTTCCTGTCACCTTTGCCTGCTATCAAAATAAAGCTAAAATGCCCCCAATGCATACTTAAAAACAAATAGTTTGACATTTTGGGAAATAGGTTTATTCGCTTACTTTCTGAGATTTGGAGGAGTCGATCAATACCAATCTCATGTCTGGGAGTTCCGTATGGAGCCGGAGCCAGAAGGCAATTAGCTTAGTTTAGCCACTAAAAAGTGGAAGCAAGGGGGAAGTTATACGTGCTGTCATTTTCTTTTGGGTGAACAGCAGCTAGGCAGAGCACGGCAACCACCAGACACTCCAGATTTGATCTGATCCCCGCCTGCTCCTTCTCGTATTTCCCAGTGATATCAATCTTCTCATCCAAATCCCTCAAGAAAGTAAATAAACAGATTTTAGAAAATGGTATTGCTTCATTAATTTTCCTTTAACCTTCACTGACACTTTTCTTATTATTATTAAGTTCCGAGAAATCTAGAACGGTTAGGTCATCAACATCAAACCGGAGGTCACCGTCAATAAGAGGCGGTATTTAAACCCCTTGTGTGTAGAAAGAAGACATCTTCTATGGCAGCACCGCTTCAATTCTTACTTGGACAATACACCTAATAATATTAATTTTGAAAGGAGACTGACCTCTGTATTAGTTATACCCTTTACTGCATGTCAGTAAAGAGTATTACACTGATACGTTACTGTATTTTTTTTTGTTGCAGTAATGATGCATTCAAAACCAGAAGGAATTAACATTCTTGCATTTGTCCCTAGATACCTTTGCATTTATGTTACACTATTTAGCTGATGCGTTCTTAGTCAGTTTAAATGTTTTATGTTTGCAAGCAGTTTGGTAATTAGCGACTGACAAAACTCGCTCTGTTGCTCTACACCACATGTGTCAAACTCAAGGCCCGCGACACGTTTTGATCTGGCCCGCGAATCAATTCGGCCGATTTGAATCAATTCTGAAAAAAAATAAAAACTGTTAGGAAATGTACGTGGCTTACAGCTAGGAATCTGCTGAAAGTTCCACAGCTCAGGATTTTAAGCCATGAATTGATGAAGTTGCATCTAAGAAGAGCTGTCAGTTTTCTCAGGGCTGTAAATAGACTAATATACACTCAACAAAAATATAAATGCAACACTTTTGTTTTTGCTCCCATTTTTCATGAGATGGACTTACAGATCTAAAATTCATTCCAGATACACAATTGTACCATTTCTCTCAAACATTGTTCACAAATCTGTCTAAATGTGTGATAGTGAGCCCTTCTGCTTTGCTGAGATAATCCATCCCACCTCACAGGTGTGCCACATCAAGATGCTGATCTGACATCATGATTAGTGCACAGGTGTACCTTAGACTGTCCACAATAAAAGGCCACCCTGAAATGTGCAGTTTTGTCTCACAGCAAAATGCCACAGATGCCACAAGCATTGAGGGAGCGTGCAATTGGCATGCTGACAGCAGGAATGTCAACCAGATCTGTTGCTCGTGCATTGAATGTTCATTTCTCCACCATAAGCCGTCTCCAGCAACTTCGCACAGCCATTGAAGAGGAGTGGACCAACATTCCACAGGCCACAATTGACAATCTGATAAACTCTATGTGAAGAAGATGTGTTGCACTGCATGAGGCAAATGGTGGTCACACCAGATACTGACTGGTTCTGAGTCCCCAGACCCCCAATAAAGCAAAAAAATGCACATTTCAGAGTGGCCTTTTATTGTGGACAGTCTAAGGCACACCTGTGCACTAATCATGATGTCAGATCAGCATCTTGGATTATCTCAGCAAAGCAGAAGTGCTCACTATCACACATTTAGACAGATTTGTGAACAATGTTTGAGAGAAATGGTACAATTGTGTATCTGTAATGAATTTTAGATCTTTAAGTCCATCTCATGAAAAATGGGAGCAAAAACAAAAGTGTTGCGTTTATATTTTTGTTGAGTGTATGTGGCTAAATAGCATGCTAATATTGATGATTGATTGTGTCAAGTGTCTAAGGATTAATGCCAAAATTATCTGGTTTCTAACTTTTGCTTTAAGTTACAATTTAGCCAACTAGTTAACGTTAGCTAGCTGCTGATAGCCCACCCCTTTCGTTTCCAATGGTGGCTTGGCATTTCATTACCAATGTAAAGTGTCATAAATAGCTAACAATGGTGCTGCGTCATGATTCCTAAAAAAACAAAACATGTGATATGTTTTGAATGTGCAGAAAGTTTTGAAAAATCCAGGAGAATAAATATTGTGGCTCAATCCAGAATGCCTGAGAGCCTTACTGCATTATAGTCCTTTATAATTGTTTCACCAGGAACCTGAATGTTGTCTTTTCCTTTACACAAATTAAGACATTTCCACCATAAATTGATGCCGAAAAGGCACAGATCGGTGGATAAAATTCCACCAGAATACAGGAAATTAAGTGTTTGACATTCAAAAATTTCGGGGGGAGCACCCCCATACCCCCCACCTATAATTTGTCCCCCGAAAATGTTGAAGCGAAAACTAGCCATTGTATGCCGTTTATATACTTACTTAGATATGTTCTTTTTATTTTTCGATTAAAAGGAAGGTATGTCAGTCTAGCCCTTAGTGTGATTATCATATCGTAGACTGGCCCTTTGTGAAAATAAGTTTGACACCCCTGCTCTACACCATTGCGTTTGCTCTCTCCACCTGGATTTATCAAATTCAGACGTGTTCTCCGAGGGATATTGAAACATATTTTTGGAAATATAGTGCATTAATAAATGGAGTAGATGAGGCAAGTTGAAGGAAAGTCAGTATTCCCAAAATCTTAATTAGAGCAGTGAGTAGAGCAAAAAGTATTTAGCATCGCAGATGGATGATGTATAACACTGAAAGAGTTACGAACAAGCCCCGCCCCATCAATTAAATCATACGTTTAGTTGAGGTAACTATTGTACTGACTGCAAAATATGATTCATATTTGAATCATTATGTAATCACCAATGGGATATTTGGGTATGTCATGAATATTTTTGAAACACTTTCCTCAAGTCATTTTAGTTGTGGTAAAGGCTTAATCCAAATCAAACCCCTTACATTGGGGAAACTCTCAGCAGGATTTCTTTGTTGAAAGAACAAAGAGGAGGAAGACAGTCTGCCTCAGTTATGCTAAACATGGTGCAATGAAGTACAAATTGCACTTGCAATTCATTCAACTCTATGGCTCACTCACAGTGGCTGACTAGTGGGCAGATCATGTTGTAACAGACTTCTCACGCTCTGGAACATCATGTAGATCCTTAAGACATGACTTATCATTGGTGACACTCTCCCTGTTCTACCACCCATCTAATATCTCTCATAATTACACATGCAGAATAATCGCATCCAACACTGCTAACAACCCACCCCCCCACCCCTCCCTCCATCCCTTTATCTTCATTTCCGCCCTTCTATCTATCCTTCTTTCATTTCCAACGCTTAAATTTCATCCTTATGTCTCTAATTAGCAATGGAGATGTAAATCCATGCTTTGCAGGGACTCCGGGGGGCTTTGCTTTGACCTATTACCCTTCCCGACATTTCTTTCCTTGGGTCCCCCCGCCCCATCTCTTAGTGGATTTCTTATTCCTTCTCTTCCTCCTTTCTCTTTCTCTTTTCCTCTGCAACCAAAAGGTCCCCAGGGCGTCTAGTGCGTTCCAAGCCGCCATAATTCACAGGCAGCAAGTCCCCTGGCTGTTAGCGGCGCAGCATGTGGTCTGCTTTTATCTCTCTTCTTTAACTCCCTGTCTGGCGAAGGAAATAATTCATTATCATGCCTTTAGTGATTTTTTTCTCTTTCTCTTGCATTTTTGGTGGAACAATCCCCCCCTTTCCCCCCATTGTTTTCTTCTTATTGTAAAACCCACCCCTGCAATTTCAAACAAGTGTGTGTCCAAATGGGTGAGTGTTGGCCTCTACGTTTGTGTGTGCTAACACTAGAGCGGTACTCTTCCTCCCTATTTCTCCCCCGACTAATCTCTTCAACGAAATCCCCTCCAGCATTAACCTTCATCAGCTTTGAAATTGTTCTCGCAATACAAAGGAGATAAACACCGCTGAAAAGGGGGAAAGAAAAAAGAAAAAAAGTGTATTTTTACAGAGATAGGGAGATAGAAAGAGAAAAAATGATTAGCATATTCATAGAAAACAAAACAACCCAACATGGTTAGAGTACATAAGACTGTAATGTGCTTTTATAAGACAATAATGTCTATTAGCAAAAGGCAAAGGGACTGCCTATGTAAACTAGCTTTTAAGCTAACTCGGGTGCATTTTTTTGTTTTTCTCTAAAGAAGGTTACTTAATGTACACTGTCCCCTTTTAAAGTAAAGAATTTGAATTTGACTACATCCTTACTATCAGTATTATCGGGATAACCTCAGCTTGTAGGTTCTCTGCTGCTACAATATTTCTGTGTGAAAATGTAAGAAATATTTCCCACGGATTCACACAGGAGGGAGAGTGTTGTTTTTTCTTTGTGCCAACATCTGTTCGTCGGCACGCTGGTCCAGATGGCTCGGTTGCAGTGATAAGGTTATGTTTTGGTAAGAGTTGTTTTTCTCCTCTGTTAGTACGGTGGAAATGAACAGAGGCCAGCGATGACGTCATCAAGCCGTGCTCGAAAAAACAAGACAACTATAACACCCAGATCTTTATAAAGGGATGAAAGAGAGAGCGGAATGGGCCATCGGAGAGGGAAAGAACGAGCGTATAATAGTGACAAGATGTTGTGGCTTTCCAGCTGAAAAACATACTGTATGTCGCCAAATTGCACAGATCCAAAACCAGGATGAATACCTGAGGCTCTATTCATTTTGGTTTTCACATTCAAAGGGATCAGACTGTGTTTTGATCAGAGTAAAATGACTTAGAATTGCAGAGAGCATTTGTGTACCAATGTGGAAGGAGAGAATTGGGATTTAGGAGGATGCCACTTGTGTAGAGAAAGGAGATGGATAGAGGAAGAGGAAGCATTTAAAAAGAGTGTGTGGTGCATCATTTCAAGTTTACACATGTTTGTTAAAAAAATAAGTCAAGAAGATCCGGGAGAGGGTGAGGAGGAATAACTGACCTCGTGGAAAAGAGGGATGGAGCAAAACGAGAGAAGAAAAAAGTGTGTATAATACACAATTATAATGTTTAAAGGAGCCTGGGGCCATAAAGACTATGGGGGAAGTTGAGGATATGAGACATTAGAAAGGACAAGTAAAATGAAGTGAAAGGGTGAATAGAGGAAGGTAGATGTGCAGATGAAGAGCTGAGAGGGTAAGGAAGAAAGGTATAGGGTGGACAGACGATGAGATACACACCTTCTTACAGTCTTTGCACACCTTCGAGGGAAGAGTGAAGAAGTGGAATGAGTCATACTCTCTCTACACTTCCTGAGGAAAGGAGTGTCAGATTGTACCTCGGCAACACTTGAAAAAGTAGAAGAGTTTGGCAGTGTCAGGCTTTGTGCAGTTGCAAAACATGTCTTTGTTTGTCATGCAGTATTCCATCAGAACGCAGTGAAATAACAGTGTTATTACAGTAATGACAGTGACAGCAACTGTAGTTGATTGCAACCTTATTTCCATATTCATTTTGCTTTGTTTGCAATAGCACAAACATGTACAAACAACACCAAATGCATCAGAATTGCAATAATGAAAGTCAAGATCAGTGGAGGGCTGTGTGTGTGCGCGCGTGTGTGTGTGTGTGTGTGTGTGTGTGTGTGTGTGTGTGTGTGTGTGTGTGTGTGTCTGTGTGTCTGTGTGTGTCTGTGTGTCTGTGTCTGTGTGATGTCTGCAGTTGAGGTGATTTATTGAAAAACCAAACTAAAATAATACCTGAGGGATCAGATTATGATTGTAGGGAGAGGTTTAGATTGAGTCTCTTCATACAGTGATCCTAAGCCTTCCTGATCTTGTAGATTACATCACTCCTGTATGAGCACTCACACTAGAAGCCATTATCATTTAGTGTCTTTCAAAGTTTTTTTGTCCAGCAGACCTTGAAAGTGCAGCTTTGCCGGCTTCGGAAGGCTGAAATCATCATATAATGTGTAGTGTGTATGAGAAGAATAGAGAGAGAGAGGGGAAAAAAGGTGATGATAGAGGAGCCGGTAATCCCAAAACTCCAGTCTCCCACACGCTGTATTGTCAGTTTAATGTTTCAGGCTCCCAGCAGATTGTTAGTTCTGAGTAACTCTCAAGCTCCTATTCAATCCCGTCTTCTAAAACGACATGCACTGAACTGGCTTGAGGGTTAAAGCTCAGAGGCTATTGTTGTACTAAGATGATGCAGTGTTTGTTTGTTTGTTTGTTTGTTTGTTTGTTTGTTTGTTTGTTTTTTGGTGGGGGACTGGCTGGGCTTAATCCTAGTTACAAACTACACACATGTGGAACTCCTTGATGTGATGTTGTACTACACGAAAACTACTTCCGCTCGTGTTTTACTGAAAACACGAGTGAACAATTTATCCAGGCATTTTCTCTGTCCCCGCTCCTCCCCTGTATCTCAGTTAATGAGCTTGTATGTAACTTCAACTCAAAAATTACAAATGTTATCGATGCTATTGCACCCACCAAGGTGAAAATCATCTCTGGTAAAAAAAGGTCCCCCTGGAGAAATACCCCTCAGGTCAGAATTGAAAAAAGAGAGTGCCGTAAAGCAGAACGCAGGTGGCGAAAAACAAATCTAAATGTTCACTATAACATCTTCAAAGAGAAACTACGCACGTTTAATCTAGAACTAAGAAATGCAAGACAGTCTTTCTTCTCTGACATCATCACCAAAAACAGCAACAATGCACATGCCCTGTTTGCTGCTGTTGACAGGCTAACAAACCCTCCTGTGTCAGTAGCGTCTGAGCATCTTTCCACGAGGGCCTGCAATGAATTTGCCTCCTTCTTTACTGAGAAAATTCATAAAATAAGACAAGCTGTCACTGCATCAATACCAGGTTCAAGATATGTTTTATCTCTGTACCCATTTAAAACAAATTCAGATGCCATGACAGAGTTTTTTCTGATAATCAAGAAAAACCTGGATGACATTATACAACACCTGAACTCCTCCTCCTGTTGCCTTGACATTCTGCCCACAGGCTTCTTTAAAACTGTTTTTAGCTGTATGGCCTCAGATGTCCTAGAAATTGTCAATATGTCCCTTCGCACTGGTGTATTCCCACAGGCCCTGAAAACAGCTGTCATCAAGCCACTCCTAAAAAAGAAAAATCTAGATACATCACTCATGAACAATTATAGGCCGATATCCAACCTACCATTTTTAAGCAAGATCATTGAAAAAGCTGTTCATCATCAGCTAAATAACTACTTAGCAATGAATAACTGCTTTGATGTCTTTCAGTCAGGTTTTCGACAACACCACAGCACTGAGACTGCTCTGGTTAAGGTCCTCAATGACATCCACTTAAACACAGACAGTGGCAAAAGCTCTGTATTAGTTTTATTGGATCTCAGTGCTGCGTTCGACACAGTTGACCACAGCATATTGCTAGATCGACTTGCAAACTGGGTTGGACTTTCTGGAACTGTGCTAAACTGGTTTGAATCATACTTAAAGGAAAGAGACTACTATGTGTCAATAGGCAATTTCACATCCGAGCGAACAAATATTACATGCGGGGTCCCCCAAGGTTCCATTCTTGGGCCTCTTCTGTTTAACATATACATGCTACCGCTAGCTCAGATTATGAACAAAAACAAATTATGCTACCATAATTATGCAGACGACACACAAATTTACATAACCATATCACCAGGAGACTATGGTCCGATTCAAGCACTAAGTAAATGCATTGAACAAATCAATGACTGGATGTGCCAAAACTTTCTTCAATTAAACAGCGACAAAACTGAAGTAATTGTCTTTGGTGCCAGGGATGAACAATCAAAAGTCAGCGCACAGCTTAAATCTGTTATGTTAGAAAGCACACACCAAGCTAGAAATCTTGGAGTAGTGATAGATTCCGACTTGAATTTCAAAAAACACATTAAATCAATTACTAAGTCAGCCTACTACCACCTTAAAAATATATCGAGAATTAAAGGGCTAATATCTCAGCAGGACTTAGAAAAACTTGTCCATGCATTTATTTTTAGTAGACTTGACTACTGTAATAGTGTCTTTGCAGGCCTTCCTAAAAAATCAATCAGACAGCTTCAGCTAATTCAGAATGCTGCTGCTCGAGTCCTCACTAGGACCAAAAAAGTAGATCACATTACCCCAGTTCTTAGGTCTTTACACTGGCTTCCTGTCACTCAAAGAATTGATTTTAAAATATCGATGATGGTCTACAAAGCCTTAAATGGTTTAGGGCCAAAATACATTACTGATCTGCTGATACGTTATGAGCCGCCCAGAGCCCTTAGGTCGTCTGGGACAGGTCTTTTAAAAGTCCCCAGAGCTAGGACTAAACAGGGAGAGGCGGCATTCAGCGTTTATGCGCCCAATGTCTGGAACGGACTGCCAGAGAGTCTGAGGTCCGCTGAGACTCTCAGCTCTTTTAAATCGGGTCTCAAAACGTTCTTGTTTCCCTTTTAACCTGTAATTTTTTTTTTTTTTTTTTTTTTTTTTTTTTGGTAAAATGTTTTAATTCTTTTATTTAAATGTTGTATTTTTATCCATGTTTTAAATTTGTTCATTTTTTTTTTTTTTTTTTTTTGTATTTGTATTCTTTATTTGATTTTAACCCTGTGAAGCACCTTGAGTGGCCCTGTGCCTGAAATGTGCTCTATAAATAAAATTGCCTTGCCTTGCCTTGCCTTACACAGAAGAAATCCTAAAGCTTTTGAATTTGATTCCTCTTTTTGACTCTGAAATTGAAACAGTCTGGGTTTTTTCCATCCAAATTTCAATATATGTGACTAACAAGTCACTTGAAACCTCCTATGTGGAACTTTTATTTCCTATAGTGTCCCCTTATTGCAGCATGATGAGTTGTTGGGTATAGAATACACCTTTGGTCAGATTGCTCACACCTGCATGTTAGTGTGAGACAAACATTGCACATATTCTTTTCTGTAAACACTCAGATCACTTGTTACATAGGCTCAGAACTGTATGGAAAGGGTCAAGTTGGGGATCACAACAGCGTCCTTTTTACTGTGAGGCAACCATTCTACCCCCCATGCTGCCCACACGCAATCATTAATCATAATGCATGCAGGAATTTAGCCCACAACTTTAATTATTATTTTCAAAACTTGTGTCAAGCTTCAAGGACTCCTAATCATTTGGTAGTGTGGTGCATGCATGGTGCAGACAAGCTGTATTTTCCCATTACACATTACAGAGGAGAATGAGAGAGAGAGTACTCGAGGAGAAAATATAGAGCAATTAATCCACTTCATCAACTCATCAGCAGCTTTTTAAAAACCCTATTAGTGGTTATAACGTTGCCATATTACAATGCCTGCTTACTTCGCTTCTAATTTATCAACACACATTTTACCGAGGTGTAAAAGAGAGAAAAAAGTTTTAAACTAGTTAAATGTTTATTTTGAAAGTATGGACTCCTTCTTCTCGACCAAAATAATATGTGTTGTTCAAAATCAAATTGTTTCAACAGACTGATATTGATCAAATAAAATTGTCCTTAGATGTATTATTGAAGGTGTCTGTTGTGATGGCATCTGTGTTATTAAATCTGAGACAGTTGTTTACAGAAAGAAAGTTTATCAACCTATGTGGGCTGGCATTTAAAAGAAAGGACATGAACTTCACATCAGACATACATATTATGTAGTCAGCGTACTGACTGTAATCGGTTCTAACGATACAATTAATAATCCATTTCCATTTCCTAACTAACTAAGTAACTGCTGTAAAGTAAAATTAGACTTTATTCCTGGAACTCAAAGGAATTCGCCGGAATTGTCTTGATGGAGATAAATCAACCTACACTCAACCATATTAATCTACACATGTCCATTCATAATTCTACAAAGTGTCGCCCTTGTCATAACATGATAAAGACTCCTCTGCTCTGAGCCAAGAAATCTCCCATTATTATTTCTATCAGAGACACACTGTGAAGGGCATTCTCTTATTTAAAAAAATAAAATAAAAAATCTATTAAAATACATTTACGGCGCTTTTAATTGTGGTATTTCATACTTTTATACATCACAACGTTACTTTATTTTTAGCTGATTAAAAGGAGAACATCATCATCCTGACATTACAGGTTATTCTCAGATAGAGTTTAACAAGTCCTTTTTTGCCACTGGAGCAAGAGCAGGAATATACAGCCTGTTCTTCACTTAAAACTTTTTCTCAAATAGGATTTTTCCCCCCCTGAAGTACAGTCATCATATCAGCCCTCACACTGCCTCAACCCTTTTTCTCCTAACAGGCTCTTAACAAAAGATGTGTTGCAGATGCATTTTTTCATCTTTCCTCTATCTGATTTTACTTTAATCAATACAGCTACCTAGCCCGACCTTGCCACTTCTCACACTTGATGCATGTTTTTACTCTCACAGGAACAACCCAACACCTTTGTATATATTTAAGGTCTCTTTTCTTCAGTTAAGCCGACATCTGCATTGATTTTGTTCATTGTTACCTGAGCACTTCTAGTACTATCTGTGTGCTTCTAGTGAATTTCAGTTCTACGACTCGAGTAATGATCCATTTTGTGTGATGTCTGAGAACTGATGCTGAACTGGGTCTAAGGCTGTCCTACTTTGTGCACTGTGCTGGAGCTATAGTTCATTTATAATTTTTTTGAAAGTGGTGAGAAACCCCAGAGGTGTTGTTAACTAATTCCACTGCAAATTATTAACCCGCTTACAATGTATTTAACTAATAACAAAAGTGGTGATATTAATCAGTGCACTTATACCCTCCTGTACTTTGTTCATCAGTGACACCCCCCCCCCCCCCCCTTCAGCACCCAAGCAGGATGGATGAGCAGCATTTTTACATGGCCTCTGCTTTAATAAGAACCGTCAGGATACTTGTGTAGACAATGGATTGCTTAAACACATTGAAGGTCCAGCTCATCTACTTTATAGAAAAGCTACTTAGCGATTTAAATGAATCTAGTAGAAGCGTAACGCTACACAAGTGTTTTCAATTTACTACACTGTAAAACCTCACTCATTAGTTCTGCCAGAATAATAGTGTGTTTTGTCAAAGTGAAAAACAGAGCATATAACTTTCATTCCGGCACTTCATTGAAGACTAAAAGAAAGAGAAGCATTGCTCTGTTTCCTTCTTTCTATGCAGATGTATTCCTATTAGCGTCTGTTTTAAACATGACCTCTCTCAATTGTCAACTTCAAATTCAAATAACAGTCCCGAGTACTCTCACCTTTTTAGCAGTCTGAACTCAAGAGTCTATATAGTGTACATCCTTAACCTTGGAGTGTTATGCTTTTGGAAAAACACACACATACAGGGCCTTCTGTGTAGCTTTTCAGCATTTGTCCAAAAACTCTGCATATATTTTATTCCTTCTTGTACGTAAGTCAAGATGCATGCTTGTACTTTTAAAAACACATATACGCAGCCATCCAAAGACACACACATACAATTCTCAGTGCATCTCATTGTGTATTCTGTCTCTATCGAGGCAGACCCTCAGGTCAGGTCAAGCTGTGTCTCCTGCAGTGCAGAGTTCTGCTGCAGGCCACTAATCTCTCTTACCCTTCTCCTCCCCAAGGCTGAAAGGCCTTTACAACCAGAGAGAGCACTTAGCCAACGCTGTCAGAAGATGCCTTCACAGTTTACCATTGGAGGCATGGGTGGGGAGACAGAGAGAGAGAGAGAGAGAGAGAGAGAGAGAGATAGAGAGAGAGAGAGTGGGGGGTAGGTTTAGGGTTAGGGGTCTCTGTCTTTGTTTCCATAAAGATGAAAGATTATCCAGATTGCCAGAGATCTTATGTTGCTATCGGATGAGAGTATCACTTTAATGAATTGGTTCTCATCCGGCCAAATGAAGTATGGGAGATTAGCTTGAGACTGTCAGCTTGTTTCCAGTAAGCCCCTCGGAGTAGGATTACTTTTTTGGCCTAAGACTTAAAATGTCAGCTTTATCAAACCATAGGGTGTGAAGATAAAAAAGAAAATGTACAAGCTGCATCTGCAAAAAGAAAATCTAAATGCTGCAAATGTACTCGTATTCCTTTGCCATTTTCAAGACTGTATACTTCTAAATGTAATCGTGAAACAAACATTGAAATTGAACAAGACACTTTTTTGCCA
Source organism: Ammodytes marinus (assembly GCF_949987685.1). NCBI lineage: Eukaryota > Metazoa > Chordata > Actinopteri > Uranoscopiformes > Ammodytidae > Ammodytes > Ammodytes marinus. The sequence continues at coordinate 9,427,801 of NC_137218.1, forward strand.
TCAAGCAAATATAAATAGATTACCATTGCTTAATTAATAATGTTTAGTCTTTTAGAAAACAGTCTGGGTACATTAAATTGCTCGTACAACAATATGTATTACTTCGACCCATGTACATACAGCTTTAACACCAAATTCCCAAATAGCTCACAGTCAGATCGATTATTCAGATAGTTTCAACCTTGTTGCTACAAGCTAATATAGTTTCAAATAATATCCCCCCCCCCCCCCACACACACACACACTATTATATAATAACTCATAATGTCACGAAGTGTGACATCCCACAAACTCTCTTTCATCTCAGTCAATGTAATTTGATAATGGCAGGGGGTGACGCAGTATTTTTGACCTGCACGAGTCATAACGAGAAATATCGGAAAAGCTTTGCAGAAACGACTTGAGGTGTAAGAGCTTAAACGCCGTAACGTTCCTTTTAACTGTATAAGCACGCAGCAATTTACAAGCTTGGCATGAAAGGGGCTCTGCAGCAAAGGATTCTGATTCAAATTCAACGGACCCTATAAGCTACAAACCGAACGTATAGCAAATAGATAAAAGTGAGAACCTGTGGAGTTTGATAAAGTAAACATGTCTGTAAACCCTCCAAGGCAGGCAATTCATTTAATAATTTTCCTTAACAGCTTACTCATGTCCTTAGGGATTAAATGACACGGTATCCTGCCTTGTCATTAGCCAACTGATGCTGGTTTATTTTTGAGCCTAGTCCTCTGTAAATCCACTGTCGCCTTGCAATGCACTGTGGTGCTTAGCAGTGACACCTACCTCAGGAATGGGCTCTGTTGTTAGCAGCCTGCTCCTGCGAAATTGGTCATTAAGTAATGTGTGGGAGACAGTTGTTCCATCTAAATGGGAAGGCTGCTGTTCCGGGTTGAGTCACACACATTGTTGACAACAGCAGTGTGAGTGCTACTTACATCAGTTAGTGCAGTGTAGGAGTACCTTGTTATTTCAAGCGCTATATTTTTCTTGGCTTTTCAAACCTGTAGTTTTTATGAAAGACAGGAATGCAATTGTAATGTCTGTCGTACAACACTGTGTTCCGCTCTGTGGAAATGCTACAAAGGTAGCAATTTGTCAAAGTTTAATTCGCCCACCATGAGCTAGTTTCTTATTATTTGATATTAATGTAGTGGCAGACCATCACAACTCTTCATCAACTTCTAATCAACACAAAACACCCAGGAGTTCAAAAGTAAGGATCCAGCTGCTGTGAGGTGTTCTCAACATGAGTTTTGTAAGCAGCAGTAGAAGGACAGACAGCAGTAGCAGATCTCCTGCCAAATTGCTTTTCATGGTTTGATAAAAAAGCAGGGAACAGATTGTTTGAAGATACTCTTACCTTCACACACACACACACGCACACGCACACACACACACACACACACACACACACACACACACACACACACACACACACACACACACACACACACACACACACACACCCACACCCCCCCCCCCCCACAAACAAACACACATACCTACACACTTACTTGATCCCTGTCTTCTCTTTCAGATTCTCACAAGGCTTGTTCATTATCCAGTTATTAAGGGGCCCTGGAAAATAAGCAATACTGTGGCTTTCACCAGATATCAAGAGGTTTGGCGTTTTAAGACCTGCCTTGTTAAGTTCAGATCAATCAAATCCTGGAGTTTTAACCTCCTTGGTGCGTTTCGTTTGGGTCTGGTGTGAACACAGCAATCACACTGGGGTTTGGACCGAAACAACCCCACCGGTATGTTGTTTAAGAGGTGGTCTCTGTCTGGTTAGAAATGAATGGTACAGTTTGTTTGTGGTGAGAGCATCAGATCTTCAACCAAACCAACTGCCGGAAGCATTGCACCTTATTTTTTATTTCATTAAACCAGCTCCCGCAAACCAGCTGATTTATGCACACCTCCTCCTGAACTGTCTTGATGCGCCTTCTATAACATAATATTTTCTCAGCGGGCATAATTTTCTAAGCTTTATTATTTGCTTAAAGTGATAAATGCAAAAAAATATATGATTAAATTGACCAGGCCCAAGATAAACCCACGTAGTTGTCCTTACTTTGTGAGATTGGCGAGGGGCAATTTACAAGACAGGAGAGGAGTCTGATCTCTTTTTACTCTTTGTTTACTTTCGGGGGCTTTCTTGCATGAGAAACATTCTGACCAATTAGAAAGCGGTTTCCTTGCGCATTATACATTTTGGTTACGCTTGTGAACGCTGCCAAGTGAACACCAACCAAACTCCAAGCATTGTGACACATAGTAAAAAATTGGTCTCTCTTTTAAGATCAAACGAAAACAAACTATAGGTGTGGAAAAAGAGAAGTACAGGCAGGAACCGCAAAAAATAAAGAATCAGAGAGGAAATGAGGCAGTAGCTGGAAGATAGAAAGAGGCAGAGTGAGGGAAGGAGCAAAGTGAAGTTACGAAATGTGGCAGCGGAGGATTCCTCTGTACCTGTGGAGGAGATTAAGGGTTCTGCATCCAGAGTGATGAATGAGCTGGCCACTGATTGCTCATCCTCATCTCCCTCCTATGAATAATCACCACCACCACAGCACTCTCACTGAGAGCTTGCGTGTGTGTTCTCTCTGTGTGTGTGTGTGTGTGTGTGTGTGTGTGTGTGTGTGTGTGTGTGTGTGTGTGTGTGTGTGTCTGTGTGTGTGTGTGTGTGTGTGTGTGTGTGTGTGTGTGTGTGTGTGTGTGTGTGTGTGTGTGTGTGTGTGTGTGTGTGTGTGTGTGTGTGTGTGTGTGTGTGTGTGAAGAGAAAGAGAAAAAAAGGGCTTGTGTGTACATAAGAGATAACAGTATGAGAGGGAGAGTCAATGAACAGTATGCATGTGTAATATGTGAGAGTGATGTGATATACCGTGTGTGCATAATAATGAACTGTCTGAGAGTGCATACCTATTGATTGGCTGAGAAAATGGATGAGCATGTCCAGTATAATATTACAGTAATTATGTGTGCTTGTAACATGAATTAAATATTTAGTAATGGCTGCAGCTCACCTTTAGAGAGCGGCCCTCATAGTGAATGCACAGTGGCGCACTGTTAGATCATGTGTAGACACTGTATGCTCCCAGTGGAAGTCCTGTCAGCTTTACATGTTCAAACCATGCCAGTGTCATGGCCACCACTGATGATCACATGCAATCATCTAGTAGTTCATGCAATTCCACGCTTTCAAAGAGATCTTATATTCTCAGTATAAATCAGTTGTATTAATAAAGAATGGTGTGTTGTTATTCAATGCCAGCCTGGGAAAATTACAATAAATATGTGAGATTTCAAGACTTCAACCAGCTCAGACTGTATGTTCTGGTGCATATAATGATCTCTTAATATATTATCACATACCGGTGTTTGTATACCTTGATAGAGTATGGCAGGCTTGTCAAAGACGTAGGAATGGTCCTCCATTAATCACAGGTCTTATCCATATCAGTGAGCACATACATCTTTTTTCTCATGGCTTCTTAGTTTTTCCCCAATGTGCAACACAATACAAGGTGATGACAGGTGACAACTCATTCGCATGTGTCCCTTTTGAAGGTGCACCCAGTGGGCATGAAGCTGTATTTAACCACAGTCTGACACACAGCAATATCGTGGGTTGTTGTTGTTGTTGTTGTTATATTGTTGCATTGCCCTGTAGACTAAGTCTGCCAGTTTTCTTGACTTTTTTGATGGTTCCATAGCAACAATCAAATACAAAATCCATTTTGTTGCTTGGTAAAAAAAACAAGGATTTAGTTGAGGGCTAACCCAAGTGCAACTGTGACTCACTTCAAGCATGTGATCTCTTTGAATCCTACAAGTCTCCATTGATCAGTAGTTTGACAGTGTTGCAGAAACATGTAGGAAATGCAGAGGAAAGAAAAATCCAGCCCACTTACTGTAGCAGCTGCTTTTCCCTTAGTAATGATTCAAACCCAAATCTTAATCTACTAAATGACTCTTGAGTGACGCTATCTTTTAAATCAGGGTCAAATATGAATAATCCAGTGTGTGCTGTGCATCTATTTGCTTCCATAACACATGAAGGGAGGACGGTGTACTTGTCGAGCGAGTGACACACACCACCCACTTCTCTTGGTCTTTAGAAGCTGCTGAGTTTATTTGCCGACACACTGTAGCCTTTGATGTACATTTACTGCCCGATTGACAACTTATTACTAACCTTTCCCCCTGTTCCGCTCCATTCACCGGCACTTTTCTGCTGCTTTCTCTATTGCTCACCCACGCACTCACTGTGTTGTTGATCTATTCCTTAAAAGAGCTATGCTACGTAGAGGTTCTTTAGGCTTTGCAGAGATTCAAAAGGAGATATACTGTATTTATGATCCATGGTATCCTGACTATGTGTCTGAAACAATATCCTACATAGGTTTAATGAGTCTTTTACAATTGTATGTTTCAGATTTTTATTAACTATGACTATACCGTCATCTGTCAGAAGGGAAAACTGCCCATCGTAATCAATCCAAACTTGAACTTTCCCCACTGTCAGTCAAACTGACTTCAGTACAGTCATGCCATCACAGTAATGGTACTGTCACTAGAGAGCACAACACATACATCAGCTAGTGGATAAGTCTAGAGAGAGGGATATCTGAGAAGAGCTGAGGACAGGCAGTTTAACATGCAAAGTGTTATTTTACCCTGATAGATCTCTACAGAGTTTACTGCTAAAGGAGAATTTGCTATACTTAGAAAGGGGGCTAGTTGAAAACGTAGCACATTTGTATGCACTTCAGATACTGATCTAAAACTATACAATATTAAGCTTAAATACAGAAAGGCTACAATTATTTTTGTGAATTATTAAATGGAGACATTCCAACCTATTTATGCTGAGCTAATCATTTTCTTAAATCGTTCCAATCTATATTTTCAAGGCGTATCTGAGTTGTAACAATGTGAAATCTGCAGATTTGCAGCTTAACGCAAACACATATTTCTAGTACTGTATCATCACTACTGCTGCTTTCTTTTTTTGAGGTAGATTTGGGACATTTTGTCAGATTTTCTCTCCCAACTTGTCATAATGCCTGATTGTGTCCCCACCTATGTATAGATATAACAAGCAACACAAATACAGCCCAAGAAATGTTACATCCGCCTTCCTCCGCAACAGCTAGACGGTGATTCTCAGCTACCCTTGGGTGTGAAAAAAATAATAATGGAACTATCGAAACTTGAAAACTTTTTTTATATTGGACTAGAATTGATTGAAGTGAACTGAGCTTGTTTATTCTCTGCTCTGGAAAAACTCACCCAATAAATCACTGTAGAAGAACATTGTTGACATTCAGGTGTATTTTTATATTTAAATTTCTTGGATATATTCTCATACTTAATATTATCTAAAGGCATAATAATCAATTGACATACAGTCATTTAATGTGGATTAAGTAGCAGGCGATGAAGACATCTGTTTAAAACTGGGTGATATTGGATTAAAAACCGGAAATTCTATAGATCCTTTAGTTTGATACAAATTTCATCAACTGTCTACCCATTGAAATGCAGTTACTTTCAAACCTTTACCTAACAGCTAACAATTTCACTTCTCACCTAAATCTTGCCCATTTTGACTCTAGATATATGATTTATTGACCCACAAATCAACAAAGTTGTTTGCTGGGTTCTTTCTTGATTTCTGGCCTCGCTAACTTGACTCCTCACATCCTCACATTCCACTCACTTCACCTTTAACCCTCCTCCTGCCTTCTGTTGTCCTTATCTCTGTGTTGCTCTCTGCCCCTCTCCACCTCTGTAGTCTCCAGTCTTACCCTAAATAATCATGGCTTTCTGCTCCTCTGCCATGTGGTTTTGATGTCTTGCTCCTGCTCACTAGGAGCTGGTCTAATACAATTGGAAACGGACAACTCTCTGAGCTGCAGTCTTGAGCTGGCTATTAGTTATCCCTGGGAGATGTACTACGTGCTCTGCATCAGATTTGTCTCTCCTCCTGTCTCACACGTACACACATTTTCAATCATTCTCATGGGGCCCCTTCGTCGTCTCTCTTTCTTTCGTTTGCTCATCCTCTACAACAATTGTTTTTTCTCGTGAATTAAGCTGACTTTCAATTGTTTTATCTGCCATTAATTTTGGGTTGTTTGAGTCCTCTACTCCTCTTCTTCCTTCACTTTCTTCCAATATTTAGCTTTGCTCTCCCTCCTTTCTGTTTTCCTACCTATCTGTATTCTCACTGTACTGTACTGTATATCTCTCCAGAGTTGGAAACAGAAACTTCCCTGTTGACCCTGTCAGCTCGCTCCGAGGGCTGATCCATCAGTCAATTACCAACTTACACATTGGAGCTATTTTTGGAAAGGTGGGGGTGCAGGGGGCTTTAGACATCATTAGCTATATAATGCCATGGCAACCTTCCTCTACACGCCAGGGCAGAACAGGTGCTGCTTTATGGGTATACAATTTGTCTTGGTCATCGGAGAGTGGGAGAGAATCCACGGGAGGATATTTATTAATAATTGTATTGAGTGGCTCTTAAAGTGTGAGTCATGCTGTTGGTTGAGTGAAATGATGGTGTAGATGTTAGGGCTGGGATCAAATGCCTTTACCTTTTGACAACCACCAAAAATGTGTCTGTAGCATTAAGTATTATTTGATTATTTTAATTGTACAACAGGTAGATCTCTGGTATACCCAGTTTGCCTCGAAAAGTGCCATCAACGGCAATCATCTAACTAATATCTCACTGCTTTTTTCCATCACATAAAAATGGCAGGACATTTTTCTTTGGTCTGATAACTGTAATATCAGTGGGGTGAGTTTGGATGGCATCAGGATTAATTCAATGGTGTCAGGATTAATTTCACTACGGGTCAGTTTTTCACAAAGATAGATGTTCTTCTTTTTTTTCTTGCTGTGGGCTTATCCGTGATTAGAAGTGATGACTAATACAGAAAAGTTTAGGAAAGTTTTGAAATGAACTGATATGAAATGTTGTCAGATAGTTGCTGTAAATATTTAAACAGAACTTCCCATTTTTAATTGATTGGACATATCCAATTTGATTTGCTATGTAGACAGCTGTGTTACCGCCCCTTCATGTGGAGGGGGCTTTGAGCTGAAGGTTATCTTTTTGCCGCTGACAGTGCTGCTTCTCAACAGAGTAAATTGAAGGGATTCATACCCAAACCAGAAAAGTACAGTGATATATGAAAGTCATCAGTCAATATTTCAAAACCATAGGCCAGTCAGTTCTCAAATGCACAACCATAAAGCACACACACATGTCAACATGACATATAACCTTACTAGCAATCTCTTTCTAGGTTTTCATTTATTTGACAGAATTTCAAATGATAGACCTCCAGTTGCTTCTCTTGCAAGTGTGCAATCAATGACTAAAGCTAAGCATCCCTACTTCATTGAGCCAGCACTTACACTGTAGCTGTTAATAAGGAAAGCAATCATTCACAGTAGCCAGTGTTTTATCTGCCATAGCCCATTAATTGCAGTTCCTTCTTCTGTTCTTCTCCGAACTTTTAAAGACACAATCCTTTTTGTGCAGATTTTTTGAAGCCGTATATCTCGTCCCTATACCTTAAAAGAATCAATATTAAGTAACAGCAGAGATGTGCATCCGAATAGTCAACTGCAAGACACTGCAGCAGACCATAAAACTTTAGCTTCCCCGTGCACTGGATTAGATTTAATGTGAGCCTTGGTCTGGTTGACATTCACAGTAGCACCCTGAGACCTAGCCCTCCCAGCCATGTCAGATCAATGCACTTCATCCCTCATCTGTTCACATGGCACTCCAAAGCCTGTTCTGCCACCCAAAATCACTGCTCCTCTGAATTATAACTTTGTTGGATCTGGCAGCGTACTGTACCCAAGGCATTCTGGAATACCACTGACGGACGGAGCTGTCAGCCCAGATATATCCATCACCTGGAGAGCCTCGTGAAACAGACAGCTAAATATCCAGAGGTTCTTTTACTACAGTGTTTGTCAAAGCCACGATCCGGACTGGAAGTTCTCTCCATAAACATTTCATAGTCTGTCTGTTAGCCGTCTACTCCAAGTCGGGGTTTTGACACTGAAATATTGTCCCAAGTGGTGTTGAAATGGGAGAAAAAAAAACGTTTGTGAGTGATACTGACCTCATCACTGTCGGTTCAGTCATCAACCTCATATCTTAAAAGCCAATGTTTATTTTTGGGTCTTTTTTTCAAATAGATTTGTGTTCCACTATGAGGTTGTGATAGATTTGATAAGGTTGTAGCGCCTAGAGAGGGAGTACAAGCCTAAAGTCAGGAATGCGCAGAAACATGGTAAACAATGGTGGATTGATGTACGTTACATATATATATACTGTTTGTCATACTCTGAAAACAGATTTGCAACTCCATTCGAGATGTGAGTTTCTTTTCATTCATGTTTCTCAGGGACCTGTTCACAAACCTGAAATAATCAGTTTCCATTACTCTTTTGTTTGGCTAGTTCTTTTTCTGTTGAATGTTTTTTTTCTTCATACATACAGACATACATATTGTAAGTCACAGCATTTGTATTTGTATGGATATATTGTTTTTAATCTCAATTTCAAACTTTTTCTTTTATTAGATCAATAACGGTGTATCATTTCTTATAAATATTCCAGTACTGAAAAGTCATAAAGCATGGTGGTATCGGTCGATTAATGGCCCTGTGTGTATATGTGGGTGTGATTTGCATCAGTGTAACACATGGGTGGCTCCAGTTAGATTTCCATCAGGTGTCCGTGTCCCTTTATTTATTGAACCAACTATATCCGGTCCCCAGTCAATATTGACCCAGGGTCACACACACTGTCATATATCATGTGCCGGCGGGCCTGAACTCCACATGCACACATCATACTTATGCTGCTCTTCCAATGATATACCCATTTATGTTTTATAAAAATACACAATGAAAACATTTCATCAGCATGGAGTATGTGTAGAGAAAACGTAAAGAAAAGGGCCTAAAAAAGACTAATAGTGATCTAGTGTAATGATTTAATGCAAGTTCATGAGGTAGATTTCATAGTGAGAAAACTTGGCCCATACCGTAAGAAATCTTACATAGCCAATTTTGCTGCAAAGACAATATTTTATGTCTAGTTAAAACATTGGACTCAATGTAAGTTTAAAACTGACAAAGTTTCCAGACTGTAACTGTGACTGTAGATTCCCTGCCTGGCCACACAACTTGGCGACAGACACTATTTATGGTGCCAAGAAGTAATTCTTAAATTTGCCGTAAAGGTGAATTGAATTGGATGGCCATTTCAATGACCATAAATTTCCCTTTAATGAGAATAATGATATTTAGCTAAAGCAGTGTGTCCTCTTGATACACTGTGGTCCTTTTTTCCATACTGGGATATCCTTCACTCCCCGAGACAGCTGTTTATCCTCGCCGGTCCACCAGTAATGAGATGGATGCTTAGGAATGTATTAAGCTTGGCTACCGTTCCACTATATCAGCACACTCATTCTGATTTGTGATTTCTCCTGCTTCTCCCCCTCCCTTTTTGCTCTCTCTCTCTCTCTTTTCATTTTTCTAAATCTTTTTCCTCTCCTCTCTACCTCTTCTCTCTGGCCTCCATTCTTTCTCTCCGACACCAATCATTTCCCTTCTAACAGAGGTTGTGCAGTTGAGCCTGTCGGAGGAGCAGCGGATCAGCGTCTCCACGGTAACGGTGGGCCTCAGTGCTGTCCTTACCTGTGCTATCCAGGGAACGCTGCGCCCGCCAATCATCTGGAAGAGAAATGGAATCATACTTAACTTCTTGGACCTGGAGGATATCAATGTGAGAGCATGTTGTTGTTTACTTCATCATGTGTGTGCCTTATTTTGTAAAAAAAAAAAAAAAAAAGGTGCAATGCCTACAAGGAATAACCCATATTCCTTGGTTTAAAAACATCCCCGGGGCGCTCGTGGTGTAGTTTTTAGTGCGTCCGCACATAGAGGCTCAGTGGTCAGAAGCAGCAGATCACGGGTTCAAATCCGGCCCGTGGTTGTTCTCTGCATGTCATTCCCTTTTCTGTCCCTCCAACCTGTCTAATAAAGCATTAGAATACAAAAAAAAATAAAAAATAAATAAATAAATAATTGTTCATATCGATGGAATTACACATGTAAATGGTGTTAGACTTTATCCTTCAGGCTATGAATACATGCCTTTGCACCATCTAGTCAGAGCATTATGAATACTAATGAATCGCTATTTATATGTTTTTCGTCACAAGGGGCAGCGGAATAACTCCAAAACAACTTGTCAGACACAAAACCATGAAATATGTATCCTTCATAGCAGAAGTGGAAAACAATTACCCATTTACACATCAGTAGACAGAGAGCAGCAACGTTTATTCCCATCAGGATTGTGTTTGTGTTCACCAGATGAATGTAAATCTAGATGTTGCTAGATTTCTTCTCAGAGCTTGTTTTACTGAAAACAGCTGGCTGCTGCTGCTGCTTGAACAGAGGATGATGAGAGCGATGTGGCTGACTGAGCCGTAAAGTACATTTTCTGAATCGCAAAACAGTGAGCTAAAAGAAACTAGTGTGTTGCTATGAGTGACCCCGTACAACACTCATACTATTTATTATTACTATTATTTATAAACCTATTTATTAGGGAATTACTTTATTTTTAAAAAAATGTGTGAACCCATGACAAATGAAGGAGACCGTGTGCACACTTGCGTCCTAAGGTGTGAGAATTCGTTTTTTAAAGAAATTCAATTGGACACCTTGATTTAATATGTTTTAACCTCAGCAGCAATGGACAGCAGTTTGGGTTAAAAGTTTTTAGGTGGTCTGAGAGCTTTTCAGTTTATTTATTATCATCAAACACATTTTTATTGTATTTTATTCCACTTCAGAACTAATACAATTCTGTTGAGATTAGAGAGATTGGGAGCTTTGTTGAACATCCTATTTCCGTGATAAAAACTTTCAAAAACTTTTACTTCATGCATTCTGATAACACACCTTGCACAGGGACACCTTTGCAGACTTCAGCATATGACACAATGTACCGTATGTAATGTGGACCCTGGTCAAAACCATAATTTGGCCTTAAAGCTATTCTTACCTTTGTAGAGTTTTTACACTTATTTTAAATGACTTTAAAATGGTATAAATAAGGTTTTTACACTCTAAAATGCATGGTAGACCCACCAGGAATAAAAAGAAACAATTATTTCAGTCTCATAATATTAGGTGAAAACTACAACCAATCAAATCGTTCGGACCGAACGATTTAATTGGCCGACAGACCTGTCTGTTTGCCGTCTGCTTGTGTACCGCGCATTCGTGCACGCGCGTCCTCAACGAAAGGGTTTGTTTTGATTCCACGGCAGACAGTAGCCTAGCGAGTAGCGACCATTGTAGAAAAGGTTACAGTGTTGTTATTTCTTGTTATTTTTTACAGTGTGTTAAGCTGTGTTTTAGTGTTGGGCCGTGACGTCAGTCGGCCAGAGAGCCAGTTCAGTAAGTTTCCTTTCGCTTCTCCCTCGGTGAGATGTGTGTGAGCAAGTTGCCACAGTAAGCCATCATTCGTGTTTATCTGAGTGTAAATGTGAATCACCCGTGTGTGAGTATGTACATGTAGTCCCGATCGCTGTTATAAGTTATAGTTTGTGCATGTTATTAGCGGCTGCGATTCGCGAGTCGCAACAGCTGTTCAAACGTCTCCTCACGAGCGGAGTTTAAGCCTTTGTTCTTTTTCCGCGATCTATATGCGGCTGTGCCTGTGAAAGAAGGAAAATAAAGAGCGGATAAAACCCTACTCCTCCTCTCCTAGTCTCATTATAAGCATAAGTGGTGTTCTGGCCGACATATCTGAAGTGAAACCAGTGATACAAGCAGATCAGCGCGGTACCGGTAGCCTACTACAGCCACCAGTTTCTTCAGCCACAATATAACTCACTTTGTGCACGGAGACAGTATTAAGCAAGTAAGTCTGCTTGTGTAGCCTAAATTAAGTTTCTTCAAAAACAAAACAAAAAAAACAGGGATAGGAATGAGGGGGTGGGGCTGCATTGGAGGAAGGCGGGATATTATGATTGTGCTGAAATGCTCAAACTCAAATCCATCCGAACTGCTTTAAGAATGCTTGTTGTCAAAGCCTGTCTTAGTCAAAATCCGTGAATATATCCCTTAGCTACCTGTCCGTACTGTGTGTGCCGTGAACACAAATCCAGTGTTACCGGTAATACACAGCCTAGGCTTTGTAAATGGTCATGTTGCTAGCTACGTTGGGCCCCCTCTGTTGACATACCCTTTGTTTACATGCCAGTTTACAGAGTCTAGGCCATGTATTAATACTGTTTTTTCGTTCGTAGCGCGCACACAGTATGGACAGTGAGCGGATCATGAGGTGATTTTGTGAATCTCCAGAATCGCTGACTCCACTTTTAAACCAGAGAGAACATGAGAAAGAAAGGATGACCATAAAACAGTTTCAATGAAAAAATAGATAAAAACAAAAAATAAAAGTTTCACTCCCCAGGCCCCTCCGTGACACAGCAGAACCTTAGCTTTCTCAGTGCTCAATGAACTATGTGGCCATGCTCCTGTTTAGACACATCTGCTGAGGTGACAGCATGGCACTGGCCTTGCTTTGCACACCGCCCCATCACTTTTCACTAATTGCATGTTAATGAGCGGCCGTGTTGGTCTGCTGTGATGGTGATGAGACGGTGAACAATGTCAAGTGTTAAGGTGGAGCCTGGACGAGAGGTGATGGCAACAGAGGCCACTCCGGTTGTTGACCGAGCATAATGCATTTTCACAGAGCATGTGATTCCATATGGAGGAGAGAGAGAGAGGAGCCCAGTCTGTGTTTAACTCCCTTTATCAGTCAAATTTAAATATGAAATAAAAAATCCCTAATTTATATGGAAGAAAAAACCTCAGTACTTTGTTGTGTTTGGAAATTCTTTATAATTTCGAACAATTTCTGTGTATACACTACAGCGTAGTTAAAGAAACATAGGAATGAATTGGCCAGTTGGTCAATTTAGCGATTTGGGACAGCTTTCTCTTGAACAAAATCATTTGTATTTTAATCGATTTCCAAAAAAAAATAAAAAATAGGCTCCTAATCTTTGAAGGACCCGAACAACGTTCTTTGAAAAACATTATTTTTTTGTGTGTGTGTGTGTGTGTCCTTGCTGACATTTGGCGAGAGGCGACTCACACCCTATAAAAGTCACTTGTCAATCACAGGACCTTACTTTCCTGTCAAATCCTTTCCCTTTTCCTCCGTTGGACTGTGGTGGACACAGGCTTGTTTTCAGGAGTTTCATTCACTACTGATTGATATCTCTCATGGCATATCTGGCCTCTCCACCTGAGAGCCTCTATTACAATCAATCTCATTTGTCGTCTCTCTTTCTCTCTCTTTTTTCTCCCTCTGCCCGCCTTCTTCTCTACTCTACTGTTTTCACTTTGTTTCTTTTCTCACTGTCTTTCACTGTCTATCAAAAACTGGGTATTTTACATTTTGAGTGGATCGGCATTTTCCAAGAAGTTACTTCACTTAGCATATTGGAGAGATAAGACCTGTTTGATCAGGTTTATGTATATTTCATACATTTAAAACAATTAGTACACATTGCCAGCTCTTACATGGTAAATTGATTTGGCTCTTTATTGTATGCTTATTATGTATGCTGATGTTTATTTGACCAGTACTATTCTGTGTGTTATGAACAAGCAATTATGATATAAATTGGAGAACACGTCAAGGGAGACATTGATGTAGTTTTGCATCTCAAAAGCAAACTTCAATCAGTGACTCTAATGTGGCCACTGGCCACCTACGTGTGTAATCCTTGCGCCACTATTTCCATTATAAAAGCATCATTTAACTTGAAGGAAAATAAAAGCCTATAATTTCCTCTTTTTTTAAAAACTTTTTCTGCATTTCATGAGCAGCTATTCCCTTTTGGCAGGCCAGAATCTCTCATTTATATGCATGTCTTCTTAGTCACTAATGACAGCGGCCATCCAGACACAATGAAGGCTCAGTGATCAGTTAAAGTTTGCATCTATCTGTCAGAAGAAAGTATCTTCCTTTTCCTGTAATGATGTGACTGACAGTATTAGGTTAGAATAATCCTGATTGATCATTTGAATAATTGAAGTCCAGGAGATTGCCCTATACTCAAACCCACTTTAAAAAAAATTAACCAGTAAGATTTTAAACTACTGTAAAATGTATTTGACATAAGCTGACAGATATACTACAGTGATACTTTTCAGCCTGTTTTAATTGCCTTCGCTGGTGAAGTTGTACATTTCACCTTAACTGTAATATTATATATAATTTCAAATGTTAAAGGGAGGTTAACTCCCCCATCTTTCAAGTCAAGTCGAGTCAAGTTTAATGTCAAGTTCTGCAATATCTTCCAGACATACAGAGGAATCAAAAATGTGCTTCTCTCCGACCCACTGTGCAATAACTACAGAGGGATGAAATAAGATAAGTAATATTTGCAATAAATGAATTCTAAATAATGAAAAAAAGAATGACGAAACCAAACGGTATAGAAAAGTATATATATATTTAAATCAGTTCAAGTTCATTTTCTGGAGCCTCTTAAACACAGCCCATTTGTGGTCTCCATAGTTGCGACGGAACGTCATCACGACATCTGCTAGGCAGCCACTTGGTGGGACGGCAAACTATTTAATGCCTTTAATCCGCCCTAAGCTGTGGCTGGAACCCCCTGGCGACTGCTGCATGCTGCACCAACAACAACCCGCTCCATTCATCAAGCTAATGGGCTTTATATTTTTAACCCTTGCCATTTATCAGGCGGAGGCAGCGTGGTGATGGGGAGAGAGGAGGATCACATTCCCCAACGTCTGCTTCAGCTCAACGGGGGAAAGGCTTGATTCATGGTCCCTCTTCCTTTTCACATCACTCTTTTCCCTCTCTTGTCTTTTCCCATCACTCCCTGCTGTTGTGGTCCTCCTCTCCCCTCTCTATGCGCTCAAGAGCATCCTCATGTATCCTATCAAGTTCTACTTCCATTTCTCCCTATCTCCCTGTGGCTCCTTCCTGGCCCCCATTCTTCAACACTATTCCCTATCCTACTGTTCTTCCATTCCCTTCTTTCCTCATCTTCCTTCCTCCCCTCTCTTTTGCCTCGTTTATGCTGAGCAGTGCAGTTTGGTACAGTGTGGTTAAGCAACAAATAGGTACCAAAATAAGCGAGCCTAGCCACACCTATTTTTGTCACCCTTTCATTGTTGTACCAAGCCATCTCAAAAGCCTTGTTTCCACTTATCGGTGCGGCTAGGCATGCATTTGTTTTTATATCCACTGTCAAAAGTGAGCTGAGATGCACCTATTAAGCCTATTCCATTAAGCAGCACAGTTTGTTTTGACACGGCACAGTTTCTGTTGGCTTTCAGCACCACCACCCCCGCCTCCTCTTTCTTTACTTTATTCTCCTCTTCCATCTCTTTCCAGGACTTTGGGGACGACGGCTCCCTGTACATCACCAAGGTGACAACCATCCACATGGGGAACTACAGTTGCCATGCCTACGGCTATGAAGACCTCTACCAGACACATGTGCTGCAGGTGAATGGTCAGTAGCGCTCATTTCTTACTTATAATGATGGAGGAAGTGTGGGACCAAATGCTTTACTTTGTTAGTGCTGTCCTTTCTTTCTAAACGTTCTTATGCCTTTCCCTTCTCACAGTGAAGAACAGTTTACAATAGTCTCAAAGGTAATTAAACTAACGGGCCTCTGATTGAAATGTCTGGAAACAAAGGGTACCATAGATACGTGGAATGCAGCATTATCGACACAATGGTTTCCAGGCTTGTTCAAAAAGCAGTAAACAAACAATCGTAAGTTTAGCATGTAAACCATTGTCTACAAAATAAAATAAACAAAAAGGAAAACATCCATATTTCTCCCCAGAGCCACATTTTCAAAAATATTTGTATCCATTAAACTGCATTGTCCACACACACAGCTCACACTATCACATCCCCTGCCTTTATTAAGGAAACCACTGTATACACTACATGGGGCTGTATAGTGTACATGCAGCATATTCACTTGATTCTATAAAGCTATACTTTAGTTAAAATACAGAAAACCTGCAGACACAGTGCACTCCCGCTGATTTTGGCAGGCTGAATATACCCAAGCTCATATGAATCATCTTCATCAGGGTATTTATCTCCCCCTTGCCTTCCTTTTATACTGGTGAGTTATTACTAGGCATCTCTCCAAAGAAAATCCAGGGAGGAAGAGTTGTTAATTGCCCCCCCCCCTCCCCCTCCTGTAACACAACAAATGAACGATACAGTTCCCTGGTTGTTCCTGTGCTTTTGTCTCAGGGTTTGAAGGAGGGAAATTAAATCTCTTTCAATTAAGAAAGACAATGGGTGTGATTTAGTTTTAGTTTTTTTCTTCTATGCTAATTGAAAAGAAGCACAGCTGCATTTTAGACCTTGAACTGAAGAGGGAGAGGGTGTGGTGGGAAGTGGAAGTCATGGAAACCAACTGGTTAACTGGAGTAGAGTGACTTATCGGGAGAAGGCAAATTACCAAATGTTTGTTTGGGGGATTCAAGGTATTTTTCAAGCGAGATAGTATGAGGTGAGATAAGGAGCAGAATGGAACAGAGCCAAGTTCCACATTAAACTAAGTGGACAGTTTGTATTGAAGCAATAACGCCCCCACACTTCTCTTTTTCACTGAGAGAAGGAGAGGACCGACAATTCCGCAGTGTCAATATCGGTGAAGGACTCATAGTCACAGTCTAGTACTCTTCCTATGGGTTTATAGTACCGTCAAGTACAGTAACAAATGCTGCTGAAGAGTGTTTGCAATGTCAAGTATGGGTATGCAGTATTTCCAGAATGGAAAAATAGGAAGAGTTTCTGTTGCAGAGCACTGTTTTCATAGAACAACAGAAAAAGGGTTACAGCGAGGCTAGACCCAGACACAGATAACAATGCAGGCTGAAAGTGAAGCAGAAGAACATGCACTTGTGTAGGCGTAGTTCTTCTTTGTGTCAGAGTTACAATGGATCCCCTTGAATTCAATACAAGTTCATTTTTAAACTAGACAATGGGTCGTTGAAAGTGCATGAATTTAAATATATTGTGCAAGTATAGAAAAGGGATAGGGTTGTTTTGAAAAGGTTTTTTTTTAGTTAGTAAACGGCTATGTTTTGCTATCTGCACTTGTCTCTCCATTTTCACGCGCCACCTGACACACCATGAGGAAGTGCAACACTCACGTGCAGCATTTTGAAGCTGAATGATGTTGTCCCTTAGCTTCCGTTAAGCCTGCTAGTTCTCACTATACAAATGATCCATGTTGTAACATGGACCTTGATCCATGTCACAGACTGTGCCGTGTTGGGTCCTTGAATTTGAGGAAATTGAGTGTGAAGAGTCCTTGAATATGTTGTTAAAGCAGGTGTTTGAATTAACCTTGGTGTGTGGAGATGGTTATTTTATATCTTAATGTGAGGTAGGCCTAAATGTAGATATATACAATCTGTAAATTGACAAAAAGAAGGATATACTTAGAATGATAATACTATTGCAATGATTCGGCAGCAGCATTTTACTGTTGTAGCCTGTGGAGGATGAATCATTAGTTTGACCTTATATGTAGTTCAGCAGTTAAGCAAACCATAGCCAATAGATTCACAATATACCGGTACTGTATATATGGCGGTAGATGCATACATATTCTCAAGAGAGAGAGAATAAGAAAGAAAAGAAAAACAAATAACAACTTCCAAACACCACGAAGTAGCAGCAAGCAACAGATGCGATATAAATATTGCACTAGGGTGTGGGGGCAAGCTCTGAAGTGGTATTGGAGAGGTGATATGGCAGCAGCCCTAAGGATATGATGGGGCCCAGCATCACTCAGGAAAACTACATCTTACCTGTTCATGTAAACTATTAACTCACATTTCATTTCCCTCCTCAATTCCCCCACATTCATATTGTGATCTTCTCCCCGGAGGAGGTGGTAAGTGGTAGATACGCCCCAACATCTATTTCATGCACGAGTCGAGCTGTAATAAAGCAGCCTCCAGAGCTCTGTTGGATCCTTGTTATGTGTGAATATATTCCATGCTGTGGTGAGACCAATTCCTCTCTGCCCACTGCATGTGTGGGTGGCTGTGTGTGTGTGTGTGTGTGTGTGTGTGTGTGTGTGTGTGTTATGTTCCCTCAGGAGTTACGGTCTACCATGAAACTGGGTGTAATTGTGTTTTCACTCGCTCCACTCCTCTCTTGTTTGTTTTGTGCGTGCAGTCCCTCCAGTGATCCTGGTCTACCCAGAGACTCAGGCCCAGGAGCCCGGTGTGTCTGCCAGCCTGCACTGCCACGCTGACGGCATCCCAAACCCCAAGCTGCTGTGGCTGAAGAATGGCATGGAACTGCAGCCCAGATCCTCCAAACAGCTCGCTCTCATAGGTGAGGAGGAGGAGGTTTCGATTGCTCAGAATAATCTCAAACAGCACATACTGTTCGTCACATCTCCTTGGTGATGCAGTGATATACCAAATGTATTTCCAGTAAGTAGAACATGGTATAACCAAGACAATGCACGCGTGCACAGTGAAAACAAAGCTTGAGAATCAATATGGCGCTCTGTCAAACTAACTCCTTTTTTATTACAAAACTCAGCGGTGCCACTTGTCAGGAGCAGTAATATTGATTGTGTTCTTTTTCCAATTATTTCCATTCCATACCAAGGTGATGAAACAAAGCTTGTGGTCAACCTCTTTAACCGTCTACATTTTACAGCTCTTTAAAAACAAAGGAACATACCTTTGGTTTTTTTTAAACAAATGAAAAAGGCGATTTAACAGAGAGAGACAATAAAATGTAACAGTGTGTGTCAGGAGATGGTAGATGGTACTTATCCAGGTTAGAAGTCTCCCTGCCTTCAAAGACACATTCTCAATATTACAGAGAAGGAGCAGAATGGAGCAAGACTTGTTTTCCTTTTTACAGCCTTGCTCTCATTATGGGAGAGTTTATTGGCTATGTGTGGGTCATTACCTGTGGTAATAGCCTGTTATCAACCCTCAGATACTCAAACAAGGGAGGTTCTGCAAGGTTCACCAACACATAAACATCGCAGTGGCTTTACGCTTTCAGATTCGACAACTAGTGTGGGTAATGGCAGGGGGCATACTCTTACTTACAGTAATACTATTTGCTTTTATCATTAAGAAGCAAAAAGAACAGGGTGTAAAAGTACTGTGGAATGGCATATTTAGAAAGAGATCAAAGCACAGAGGAGGTGTGATTTGCAATTTAACTTCCACATATAGCACATAATATCCGGAGTGTAACGGGAAAACTGTCAACATATTTGTCTAGTCTCATATTCGGCCTGTGTACATTCTGAACCGCACACTGACAGCTGAGAGTGAGGCGTATTGATTGGGAGCCACAGCAGTACAGTGAAGAGAGAAGTTGCTTTGTGTTGTCGAGTGAATGCAACCGTGTTCCACAGTGCTGAAACCACTCGAGCCTGCTGTAGCTCTCTGCCTGATATACACACTGTGATTTACTTTGTTATAGAGTCAACCTCTTAACACAGCTAAAGGGTATACCATGGAGTGTGACATTATACATATTTTTACCCAAGTGCATTAGGGGTAGAAGGCCACACACACTATTTTCATAGTACTCTAATCACATCTGCAGTCTCTCCAAGCCTATAGGAATTAGGTGCACAATAGCAAATGTTCATTACACACACACCATCTAATATTTAAGGCTTTATAAATGTTGAGGTTTTTGGTAGAGGAAGAGAGGCATAACAGTGAAATCACTTTTTGATCCTTAAGAGAAAAATCCTCAAACCTTCATATACAGCTTTTATTTATATTTTTTGCATTTTGGGGGCAGAGTGAGCTGATAACACCTTTTAAGATGACATTGCAAACTTGTTACCCAACAGTAACCAAGTTATAGACATCCAGTGGATACAGAGGGAGATTTACATTCTTTTGGAGTCTTGTTCTGTCCACCTGATGAATGTACATCCAATAATGGCCTTCCTTTTATCTCTTATTTGCCTCCTGCTTACCTCCTTTGGGAAATATCTTGCTCTGTATTGTAGCCGCTAAATGCTCCACTTTGTTCCCCAGCTAGCTAGTCGCTAAATTCATCTCTCTGCCATTTGGGGCTGAGCAATTTAAGTACATTGTGCTTTTTTGCTGAAAATAGCTGCTCGCTTTCGATGAAAAACATGCATTTTGACAACAGAGAAAGTGAACACAAACACTAATCATGTGTTAATATAAACCTATTGATAATAGTCACTTAAAGGCAAGGGCTGCCTCAACTCCCAGTTCCCTTGCACATGCCCCATCTACCCAGATAACACCCTCAGGTATTAAAGAAGTTTGAGAGTCTTACTTTAAGACACAACCCCTCCAAAATCCCTGCTATCACCAACTGCTACAAGCTTGCAAAATAACGATGGAACGGCTGAATTAATGAGAGGTTGATTCAATAAGAATTGATCAGAACATAATTATGAATTAGAGGCACTTAAAGTGATGTCTCGTTCTATGAAGGCCCACTTCAAGGCAGATTTCACTTCAAAGCGTAACACGTTTTTTCCCCCTCATAAAAGAGAATTATCATCAAGAGTCCATAAGACATTTCACTCATGTGAAAAGCTTTGCGTCAACTTTAGTAATGCCTCGTTATCTTACGACGCAGTAGGAATAAATGAGAAGGTGGAGATCATTTCTCAATGTAAGAAAAATATATAATTTTCGGAAAATATAGTGCAAATATTTGGTTCGTTAGGAAGACAAAACACATACAGTGCACTCTAGCTTAAAGTTTAAACTGGTAGAAATACATCTGAAAAGGAAGGGGTGAAGGCAATGACAGATAGAAGTGTATATGTTTAATATTGATTCAATACAAGGTGCAGAAAGGGATGGGAGTCGAAGCCTTATGTTATGTTCTTGTACAACTTTGACTGTGACACATCATCCACTGCCCTCTATGCTGAAAACTGTGTGGTGGTGGTGTTGTATTCAATGTAGTGTAGCATACAATACAGGGATGTTCAGAGTGCAGCTGTACATCACAGAGCTCCAGCCATCAGAGTCTGTCTTTGCAGCTTTGTACAGTATGTAGGGGTAAAAGAGAATAAATGTGAATCTAGACTAGACTTCACTCATGTTCTGAAAGACAAAGCGGTCTATTGAAGTCGATTGTAAAGCATACATTTTTCATATTGAAACAAAAGCAGAGTTATATCAGTGTATTGAAGTGAAGTTACTGAAAGTCGAAAACATATCAAGATTACCTTTTTTTTTTTTTTTTTAAACACGCTTAGTCTTAGAAGAACACATTAATCAACCACACAGAACAGCCCTTTTACAGTTGGTTATGGGTTTGCATTACTGTTAACTGCTGCTGAGTTGTCAATAGCACGTGTACAAGGTATGCATTTGCTTTTGTCACATTTCAGAAGGACAGTTGTTTGATATATAGACAGTTTTTTTATCATCACTTAGGAATGCGAGTTAAAGGTTTCAAATGCAAGTGTAATATGCTGCAGAAACACCAAAGTGTTAGTTACACTTGTTTGTTTTTCTTTTGTTCATTCTCTTCTTATAGCAAATTCTAGTGAGCTCCTCATAGGCAGTGTTCGGTACGAGGACACCGGAGCCTACACCTGCATCGCCAAGAACGAGGTGGGAGTGGACGAGGATATCTCATCTCTGTTCGTTGAAGATTCGGCTAAAAAGACACGTGAGTCACACAATATCAAAAGTCAGCTTGTTCTATAAAAGGAAATAAATAAATAACATTTAATGGGGGCGCTCCGGTGGCGTAGTGGATAGAGCGTGTACCATATTGGCTCCGGCCTTCGTTGCAGTGGTCGCGGATTCGAATCCGACCCGTGGACCTTTACTGCAGGTCATCCCACCTCTCTCTCTCTGTACTATCAAATAAAGCTTGAAAATACCAAAAAAAATCTTTAAAAAAAAATATATAAAATTTAATCTGTCAATTTTTTTTTTGTTGCAGAAATGGAGGTCATATGAATGCTGGCGTAAATCTTGATAGCTTAATTAAACATAGCTTTTTTTTTCAAATTTCTTTGACGTGGTCTTTCATTAGATTGAGTTAACAAACAGCACCATAAGAGAAGAGATTGAGCTTGTTGAAATTAAACAGAATATTCAATGACTTGAGTGATCTCTTGATTCAGGGGAGAAAAATATGGTCCTGTCACCGGCAGTGAGGAACATTTTTCAGCAGCTGTCTAATTGGTTTTGTCTCGGCATGAGAGAAATCTCCTCCTCCGTGTCTCACCAGATCTGTCTCTATTTTTCTTACGGTGATTAAATATTTTTCCTGTCTTTTATTTCTCCCGTCCTGCTCGGCGCCTGACTCTGCAGTCGCAAACATTCTGTGGAGAGAAGAAGGTAATACATTACGGTTCTCAAATTGCTGTTGTATTTCTGTCAACAAGAAAAAAAATGGCGGGCATGTTTTGTGGCCCCGCGGCACCTGCGACTTAATATCTACATTTCCCAAGGTGTTTGCAAAACTTTCCAGAAGAATCACAATGCTATTTTCTGCATGTCCAAAATATTTCATCCATTTTGCATTGTGCGTTATGATCTGGTTTTGAAATCACCTAGGGGTAGCAAACATTTATGCTGAAGCATACATTTTGTCCATTTTACAAACTATGCTACGGACACAGTGTAAAGGCTACAATAAAAACAACTTTGTGGTTTCCAGCATACTGTATACAAATCCATCTTATCCTGTTACTATTTATATTTATATCACATCAGCATGCCCACGAGTACAGCTTTACTACTGCACTGGAAAGCCCACTGTGGTTTATAGAGCAATACAAACACAATCTGTTTATATATATACTGTGTGTGTGTATATATATATATATATATATATATATATATATATATATATATATATATATATATATATATATATATATATATATATATATATATATATATATATATATATATACTGTCCCAGCATCAGGTGAACCACAGAACCAAAAGTAAGCAGTGTGGTTTTGAATACAGTGGAAGATTTATGTTCGGGATCATCAGCACTAAGAGTTGATTTCAACTCATTACCACAGTGTGTGTGTCTGTGTGTGTGGGTCTGGCGTCCGTGTATGAGTGCGTTTGTGTGTGTCTTGTGTGTGAGAAAGTTATTTTTATGTGTCCGTATTCATACATAGGGAATGCATGCATGTACATTTATTTAGCATTTTTCTGACAGTGTTTCGGACTGTCGAAGCGTGCTCATTCTCTAGTGCAGTTTCTCAAAGCGTTCTAGTGTAAAAAAGAATGTCTCCACAGCCTGACAGATCATCATAGTTTTAGTCTACACATGCTACTTCTAAATGTTTGGTGCATGGCCCAAGGGTGCACATGTGCTGCCTTATGCCTATCATCTCTGCTCATGTGATGTGTACCTGACAGCAGTAATAGCCCATAGCTCAACCACAAGCCTCAACATCTCACTGTGATCCTTGCTAACTCATCAGCAGCTGTTTTTACACAGTGCGGGCGAGGAGGGAAATCTTTCCTCTTAGAACCCGCGGCTTTATTTTGATGCCTCTTGCTACAACCGTGTGTTTTGGACATGCTGCTGTCAGGGCCCCTTTGTAGGCATTGTCAGAATGGCTGGCAGACAAACCACTGCACTGCCCATTCCCCCTAACACGAGAGCATGCTAACAGGGGTCTTGCTGTGTCTCCTCTCTCCAGCAGGGGAAATTGAAATGCCCATCACAAATGTCAGATAAGATGGGAGCAGCAGGTTTTCAGCACTCCAGGCTTCAATTGGTGTTTGTTGCTTCTTTTGAAAGGCCCCTTTTGTCAACATGTCTTTCTTGTCTTCTCTTCCAGGCTTGAGTGTGGGGAACATGTTCTATGTGTTTTCTGATGAGGGCATCACTGTTCTTCAGCCCAGTGAATGTGAGATACGCAGACACATGAAGCGGACTGAGAGGATTGTTGCTACATATGTAAGTGCATGTCTTTTTTTTCTACTATTACTACATAGTGTTAAAGTAGAGGCAATATATCAAAGTACAATCACAAAATGGCCATGTCAGGTAATGAGTACTTATCTCCATATTTCACTAAATAGATTTCATTACGGTGGCATTTTTAACTGCTGACCTGATGCTTTAAGAAATCGAATCATGTGCAAAGCGGAGAGATGTCACTTTACATTTACTTGTGATTAAAAAAGCATGCACTCCCACAAGCCTAATGCATCAGCTACTGCGCTAAGAGCATTTTACTCCTAGTCAGTATTAGGTCTTAATTAGATTGCTATACCATTGCTACACCAGCACATGCAAGGCACAAGGTGTCCTTGAACAGGGGGACAAAAATATACTTTTTAGAATCTTAAGTTTTTGTGCCCAAAATCCCAGCTCTGCTCACATACACATTGTTAACACAGGGAATGAATCTTAATCTTCAATGTCAATCTATTGATCTCATTCTAAGCTACAGAGTTTCTGTGTGGAAGCAAAATGCTGCCAAACTAAAGGCCATCCTTCCTTCTTCTTCCCGTCCAGTTGCCAGAGTGGGGTCCTCACCTCACTAAATGTAATGGGATTACTTGTGTCAATTAGTCAACAGCTCACATGAGTATACGGTATGGAGTCTATACTACACACCCTAAGGCTTTTAATCCAGTGGAGAACATCCCTCTCCCAGAGCAATAGGCTTTGGATGGTAAGAGTTGCTTGTTTCTGTGAGGGATTTGGGTTTTATAGGAGCCTGTAATCGTATTAGAGATCAATACAAACTCAATAAGCATGTGTTAGCCAGATCCTGCTGTAAATGGCAGTTTCTCCACTTTAGTGATGTGGAAACTCTTGAAGCACAACCTGTGTGTGTGTGTGTGTGTGTGTGTGTGTGTGTGTGTGTGTGTGTGTGTGTGTGTGTGTGTGTGTGTGTGTGTGTGTGTGTGTGTGTGTGTGTGTGTGTGTGTGTGTGTGTGTGTGTGTGTGTGTGTGTGTGTGTGTGTGTGTGTGTATGTGTATAACTGATCAAATTCCAAAAAAGTGTGCTTGGGAGCGTGCGCAGGAATGTCTTGTCAGCAAAGACAGCAGGTCCTGCAGAGGTGATATGTATACTTCGGTCAGTAGTAGTATACATTTTTTTTTATGAAATATGGAATCACCGTTTTTTTTTTCAGCAGGCAGAAATGTCTTGCAGGTGGAAACACCTGTGCTTCTATCTTATTTTTATCAATACCAGTATTTTTTATATGAAATAACAGATGTTTGTTTATCAATTCAACATTTTTCTTTTCCAGAAATCAATTGTTAAAACAGAAAAAACAAATTATTTGACAATTGTTGTATGTGCAAAAGTTTGTGCACCCTGAGCTGCATTGCTTAAATCGAGCAAGTAAACACAATCAGTTTGGCCAAATTGAGTCATGAAATGGACCAATGTAATGAGAGATCTTTAGGGAAGAAATTTGGCGGCACTAGATAAAACAGATAAAAACAGGTCAGTTTAGGCTCACCAAAGTGAACCCATACAGGTCAGCCATGCTAAAAGGGAAACAAATCTCTGAGGATCTCAGGAATAGAGTTTTGATGCTGCACATTTGTCTCATGTGAAAAGTCAAATAACCTAGTGGTAAAAAGGTCCTCAAAGCATTTGTAGATTATATGTTTCTATTGGCTTTTGGACTCATTTAAACATGCTACCTCTGGCTGTCGAATCCTGGCACTTTTCATTATTGGGAATGGGGAATGTATGGGCTAAATAATTTCTTGGCAGTTGTTCAAACTACAATATGGCACATACATGATCAACTTACTGTTCAATGCTTCCACTGCTTATTAATACATCAAACCTGATGTCAAAACGGTCTTGGGGCGCATATTTGCAAACCTCAAACTCCTCTACTCGAAAAGTGCACAGGGACCTTTGTTGCACTTGTCTGTCTGAGACTTGTCTGTCTCTCTCTCTCTGACACCCTCACCAGTGGAGCACGACCACAAGTGAATAACTCATCTTTCATTGTTTTTAATTAGTTTGCTTCGGATTATACATTGAACTACGTTTTTTTTGTAAATTGATCATATCACCATACGACTGCTGTGAAAGTAGATGGCTCCGAATTTAGAGGGATGAACAGAATGCATCATAATAATGCTGAGCTACTGTATGATGCTGCACCAGCAAACACTGCCTACGTCCTCCTCCCATGATCCTCTCTGTTCTCTGTTGGTTCTTCCCAGGAGGAGATGTGCCCCAAAGGTGAAGGGGTGTCTCCTCAGCACTGCGTGTGGTCCTCTGCAGTCAACGTCAGGGACAAGTACATCTATGTGACCCAGCCCCTCCTCAACAGACTGCTGCTGGTGGACGTTCAGACGCAGAAGGTGGTGCAGGTGAGTGGAGCAGATATTAGACCTATCAAGAGTTCAGTCGCACACCGTCAGAACATCTAAAAAAGGGTTTATCTAAAAGTTAAATAAAGCTTATGTTGTAAACTTTTGCAAAATGGTGATGTGAACATGACACACTCAGAAAATGAGAAAGTCCTGGTTGCTCTGCACATCTACTGCTGTGAAGTAGACTTCTATTTCAATTTTCTATAGACATTTCCAAAGCCGATCTTTTTATTATATAATAAATCCATACCCACTTAAATGAAGACAATCAAAAAAGTGACTTGGATTGGGTTTATGGGCAAAAGAAAACTGGAGTGGACCATTAACTAACTGCATAGTTTTATTTTTTATTAAAGTATGGGAAACAAAAAAAAAGGCTTATACTTGGCACATTCACTGTATTCCCTCATTGTGTGGACGATGTTCCTGGATGCCACTTAATCACAGTTTAGGGCAACATTAGTGTCTCTTTATGCTCTTTATTGGATTTTTGGGAAGTGTATTCTCTTGCAAGCCCAGCAACACTCTCTATCTACATTGAAATCTAATTTGTTGCAGTTCCACTTCATGATTTAGGATGATAAACCCCATATTATCTCATGAAGCCTTACTTTTTACTCATTTAGGTAAAGCTAAATGTGAGCTCAAGTCTGGTGGGGGGGGCAGGGGGGTGTTACATTTAAACTATAGAAATCCATGCAGTCAACATTTGGCAACATGTCAAACAGCATCACCAACATGAGGTGCATTATATTCAACTCGCCATGCTATTGAACTGAAACTGATGTAAGAAGACCACATGCAAGGTAGAATAAATCAAATACACCTCAAGCGTTCAAAACAATATGGTGCCCAGGTTGGTGCAGGCTGCCTATCCATTCATCTTGCCTGTAAAGGCTGTTTAGAGACTAAATCCCTCAGGGGTTCTTCCCAGGGTCAACATCATTTATACTGAAGGCACAAGATGAGAGGAAATAGGCCTAATTCAAGGAGAGGAGGCGGGAGAGGGGAGATAAGTGAACATCTGTGTAGGGAGAGTGAAAGAAACTGGGCGGGTAGACGAGCAAAAATGTCATTATAAACCTGTAACTTGAACTTATTATCAGTTTCAAGAAAAACGCAACAAAAAGTTTGATATTTAAACACTTTCTTCAAGTTCTGCTTAAAAAATGATCGTTGATTGTTCTAATGTACGTTTGCCAGTCAAAAATATAATCAGGAGAAAAAGAAAATAAAGAAGTGATCCAATGAAAGGAGAACCCGAGGTGTGTTTCTGGCACATATGATGTTCCCACAAAATGTAAAGTTCAGGTCATGACTCTAGGTGTATTGCGGCTCTTCCGCTGGCACTTTTTCTCCAACACAGTAACAACTGCTTTCCTTCCCTTCCTCACCCTCTAAGGACCAGTGCCTGGCCTCTGGGTGAAGGAGGTTAATGGATCCTCCCTATTCTCTTTTTTTCTTTTTCCTTTGTTATCTCCAAGCTCTTTTTTATTTATTTAAGAAAAAACACACTTGTAGTTTCCCTTCAAGAATGGCCTTTAAAACAAGAAAGATTTCAGACTGCAATGGATGCTCTGTATCCACCAACCAAGGGATTGCATGATCAAACACTTAATTCAATTTCTTTTTAATGGTAAAGTCTGAATGCTTCAGGTATTATCTTCACAGATTCTCATATTCAAAGAAGAGACAGACAAGACAGCAGCAACCTTTCTTGTCTCCTAAGTGGTAGCTCCATCTGGAGAAAATAAGATGAAATTTACAGAATGTTAAACCTGAAATTAAGATCCCAGAATTTTGATCTGTTAATATTCTCAAGGTCTTTATCAACGCATGCATTTGCTCGATAAAGTGAGACGTTGTATTGTGCTACCTTTTTAAAAATGCAATAAACCCTAATTTGTCGCGTGCAACCTTGGCTTCCAGAAGACATTAGAGATGAATGTCGTAGAAATGTGGAAAAGCTGCACCAATCAAGACTTTTATAGTTGTTCAAGCTGTTGCAAAGAGGGAATCTTTGTTATTTTTCTCTACAAAGGGATCTAACCTTGAGTCTGATGTGTTAGTCCAATGACGACTATAAGTCTCCCACTGGGTATGAAAACAAACGGCACGTAGGATAATTAAAAAGTAAGCCAGATGGCAAAGTCCTCTGTTCATGTATAGTCATTTTAATGCATAGTGCTAGTTTGTGTTGCAGAAATCTGTAAGAGACGGCATGAAATTGTCATCTAGGTTTCTGTTTTCTTTTTTTCTTTTCTTCGAGTCCTCAAGAGCATCTTGTTGATTTTAGAAATCCTTAATGTTCTTTGAAGGAATACAATAACGGTAATTAATTGGTAATCTGTTGACTTAAGCCCAGTTCAGACCAAAGATTCGCCTTGCAACTGCTTGCAACTGCAACTCCTTGCGACGAGACCGCCGAAACATTCTAAAACTGGACCTTGCGATTTGACATGTTGAATCTTCTACGACGCCTTGCAACGACTTGCAACGAGCAGTTCACACTGCTGCGATTTATCCCCCGCGACGTTCT
This sequence comes from Ammodytes marinus, assembly GCF_949987685.1. Taxonomy (NCBI): domain Eukaryota; kingdom Metazoa; phylum Chordata; class Actinopteri; order Uranoscopiformes; family Ammodytidae; genus Ammodytes; species Ammodytes marinus. Next base: position 9,456,847 of record NC_137218.1, read on the forward strand.
AAAACCGTCTCGTCGCAAGCAGTTGCAAGGCAAATCTTTGGTCTGAACTGGGCTTTAGATGCCTTGTTTTTTTCCTGTACAGTTTCTGCAGCTGGAGCTTCTCTATCAGTTTAGCTATGGTGGTTGAGGTTTTGATAGCAAATCGAATTTAATGTAGCTTTCAACATTTGCTCAGCTTTTCCTGTCTTTAGTAGTTAGAATGTTTTTTTTTTTTTGGACTTTGAACTTGGAGCTTGTTTTTCAGTCTATATTTATTTGCAAGTTGGCAAGTCAGAAGAATAACATGTATGCCAAATTTGTAATTTTGAGTTCTAAGGGGAGAATTTTTTTACTGCCAATAATTTTATTGGCAAATTATTGAGTCACTCTGCCCAAAAGAGACATAGACACACTGTCCAGTCATGGTCATAAAGAGGTGTTATGGAAAGACGTTTATTTTTCCTTCACAAATGGTCTTTGGTTGAGCACAGACAAACTGATGAACTAACCTTGCAAAGAGAAGCTAGTCATTTTAATGTGTGAAAGTGACAGACGGCTAAAAACAAGGAAGCTGCTGCCTAAATGTTTTTTTCCGTCTTGGTCTTGGATAATAAGACAGAGCGATGGAAAAACAAGTTTGATAACCAATTAATTTGCGTCAGAGCTTAACAAATATGGGTATTTTTCCAAACAGGAAATGCATCTAATAATGAAACCAGCCATCACAACTTCATTCTGTTCTGTGTTTATTGCTCAATTCTTCTTGTTTTTACTCCATCAACGTAAAGACCAATCTTCCTGAAACAGCACATATTGAGTCTTTCATGAACCTAAAGGTTTGCTCATATTGTCTTACATCACTAACCCTCACTTTGTACAAACAAAATCATTCCAAAACAAAAATCAAGTCAATTTCCTCCCATTGTTGTGGCCTGACCTCAACTTTACCTCTGCTTGCATCATGTAAGCTAAAGACATGCAAAGGCATCTTCACACATGTACACATGCTGTCAAACCACGCATGCTGACTTGGCTCTTGAGCCTGCCCGGCGCATAGCACAGGGCTGGACCTCACATTACTGTACACAGAAGCCTGTGGTCGTGCTCCACTGGTGAGGGTGTCAGCAGCTCCCTGTCCACCCAGCCAGAAGCAGGGTAATGGATTGTGTTATTGTTTGTTGTCGGCATTGCAGCAGACCTTTGGGTTGAGTACACCCCGCTCCCACATCTCTCGCCCTCCCTTTTTCTCTTTATTTTTCCCCCTCTCACCATCTCTGCAACTAAAGCTCTATTCTTTAGTTATTCCCTCTGATGTCAGATATCCTCACCAAAACCTCTACAGCAGTTACACTGGAAAAGTGCCGTACACTCTTTTTCCTTCTCTTTCAGGCATTTACAACTACTGAGTACAATATGTGATAACAGTTTAATCTTGTTGGTGTTTCATGGTTGGGTAGTATGTTTCACCAAATCTGCAACAGGCAAAACTGAGACTTTCCATATCCGATCATTTCCTCATACTTTTGATGGATTTCACTAAACAAAACAAGAACTACATTAAAATCCAGCCATGAGCATTATTTTTGAGGCCAGCATGGTTTAAAAAAATGGATGATAAATCAACGTTGAATTTATTAATTCTTGACAACCTTCCTTCAACATTTTAAGGACCGTTCAGTGTCATGTGTGCAGGTAATGAGCACGTTTCTTTAGTTTTTATGAATACGGGGTTGGGGTTTTGTGACTTTTCAGCACCACGGACAGAGCTTTAACTACCTCAAGGACACAATTCATTCAATCTTTTCTCCTCTCTGTTTCTTTTCTAGGCAGTTGCAACAGATGCTTTTCCAGTGAAGATGCTCTATGACAAGTCACATGACCAAGTGTGGGTGCTTACATGGGGGGATATGGACAGGACACATCCAACACTTCAGGTAAGTGTGTTTGTGACTATGTGTGCGTCATGCTATAAAAAGACTTGAGTAATAGCAGTTTAGCCATGCAGCCAAAGTCAAATAGCAAACAGATAAATAAACAGCAACAAGATATAAATGGATATTGGATGTGTAGGGCTTTCATGATACTGGACTTGTTATTTGCCCGTATTAATGGTCTTTAGTTTTTTTTCATTCATTACGTACATTCTGTACGTAAAACTTTGTTATTGTACGTATCGGACATTAGAATCCAATTTTGGAAGTTGTAATGAATCTTTTTTATTAAAGAACAGAAAATGAATCCGTACTGCTGTGATTGTACGCATAAAAACCAGCCCAGTGCAGTTATAAAAGTACAAAATGGCCTCTCTCTATTTTTGTCTCATTTCTACGCCACCCTTCTCCGGCTGTGTTTGTATTTGTGACCTCCGATGAGCGATTATTTTCCTTGAAGTATATAATCCGTATAAACTGTGGAAAGTTCACGAAGCGAGGAAAGCGGCGCATCATGACTAATTGATCTGCGATGTGTACCCGCCGTCCCTGTTTATGGGTTTTAGTAATGCGTGACAACATCTAATCTATGTATGTTTTAGAGCATTTACTAAGCCAGCAAAACAGCAACTCACAGCTGCGGTTCTGTTGGCTGCTGCTTTGGCGTCCCTTCGGACCACTGGTGTTGCAGGCTTCACAAATGAGAAATGATCACAGGTGTGGTTGTATTTAATCCACCTCGGGGGATTGGGTGAGGAGAGGGAAAGGAGTGGAGGATGCAGGGTCGAGGAGGGGAAGGGGAACGGAGCTGCTACCGGTGGGAGAGGTTTGATGCTGTTTTTTATGGGTCCAGTGTGTGTGTGTGTGTGTGTGTGTGTGTGTGTGCGTGTGCGTTTGCGTGTGCGTTTGCGTGTGCGTGTGTGTGTGCAGCGGTGGAGGACACTGCCACGAGTAAAGCCACCGAGGGATCCCATTGTAATCTCTGTAATAGACACAAACATGTTTATTGTTCTGGTTTGGTCCCCTTGGTGGGAGAGATCCCATTATATCCATGTGAGGTGTTGTGTTTGGTCTTTACTGTTTAGGGAGGTGCTGTGTCTATTCATTATGGGGATGGCACAGGGATGATACACTCTCAAATGTATGATTCTTCAGAGGATCTTTAGAATGATATGGCTCCTTTAATTTTCTGAAAGAAATCCCTATTTTTTATGCCTTTACACTGTGGGTTTTGAACGCTAGTGGTCGAAAAAAAAATTTAATTAATGGGAGTGTGTCTGTCACTCATTCGAAAAATCTGTGTATCCCATTACCTCCACACTTGCCGGGTGTGTCTGAGGTTGAGGTCAGTGCCGGGTGTGAAGTTGTTTGGATCAGTGGTTCTGTAGAGAACTGTGAAAAACTGATCAAAAAAGATGCAAGCAAGCAGCACAGTCGAGGTTCTGAACCAGCCGGCACCAGTTTGTGAAATGGCCCTACAAATAACGTTCCTTCAGGAGATTTAATGTTTCCATTTGTTTTGTTTTACCGGATTTTTTTAATTAAAACTTTTCATTAATGCCTATGAACAGGCAACAAAAAGTAATGTAAAGACAACCACCTGTGTGTGTGGGTTTCAGTTCTACTGATTTACAACTCCACAGCCATGGGGACTGTATTTGTGTGTGAATACATTTTCCAGTTCTTTTGGAGTGTTGCACCGTTTCATTATTTTCCGCGCAGTTGTCTAAGGGGAACATACTCATGGTGTGTTATGATGGAGGTGTTATATCAGATACTCTAATAAGACAAGAGTGTATATACTTAAATTAAGCTGAAAATTCTATAAGGCTCTTTGTCGCTGAGAAAATTATTTTCTCCTTGTGTAATAAGAAACAATCAGATTTAACAAAGCAGCTTTGCATGTTATTTCTCCATTTTGTGAGTACTTCCTGAACTGCAATAAAACCATTTTTGCATTTTTCTTTTTATGCATTTCTCCTCTCCCTGCAGTCGTTCAGGAGTAATGAATAATTAGAGAGCAGAGCGTGAATCACTTAAAAATGCAATTGCGGGGAAACTGCATAATAGATTGGAGTTCACGCAGATCACACCGCAAATAAATGGTCTGATAATGTCATTATCATTCGGACTGAAAGTAATTGACCTGTTCGGCAGCAGCCTGTCACTACCGGAGGCAGCGCCTTGCTTCAGTGGATCATACATGTGTATGAGGCTGTGTTCCTGTGCTAGTGGTGTGGAAGTGTGCGTTCAGCTCAATACGTGTGGTATTTTTAAACAGCCAAGTTTCAGGATGGTTCAATACCTCTGTGTAAACATCAAACGGGGTGTGATTGTCAATTCATTAGAGAAGACAAATGGAGGAATCTGTGGCGGGCAGAGAGAGACATGGCCTTTCAGACTGTCAGTCCAGTTTCAAGGCTACGTGCCAAGAAAACGTTTAACTCGTATAGTCACTTTTTCTTTACTCTGTGCACACACACAGTATTTCCCATTTTCTCCCTATTTGTGTCTTTGTGAGGTTTGCCAAATATATGTTTTAAACTGATTGATATTATAAATTAAATTATTATTTAGAAAAAAAAATTCTATATGGAAACATACAGTATGTTCTGTTAAGAAAGGCATCTTTTAAGTCACTTAATGTCAATATGCAACCAAACCCTAAAAATTATTAATCGGTTTAATTTATCCTTGTGTTTTGTTAGTATTTTCTATTTTATTGTCATGTTACGTCATAAGTCTTATCTCTCTTAAGTGTGAAAGACATTTTTGTTTGTGTTTGAAGTGCCGGTTAAAGATACATTACTATTTACAGAAAAGTTTGTCAACCCAAAATCTCAGTCTTTCCAAGCAGAGCTGTGTATCATTCAAATGTTTTGACTTGAGTTGACACTGATACCCAAGCTCTTCATTTTATAAACATTGGGTAAAAACAAACATGTTTTTCTTCAAAACAAAGAAGCCAAAGTTTTCAAAAGTGTATTCTACACCCAGCTCTACAAGACTTTACCTAAATAAAATTGTCTGATAATTGCTAATTTATTATTTAAATCTGGAGCATCTGTTGGCCAATAAAGACAAAATACATAAAATAATATTTTAAAAGACGACTTTAATCGATAAATATATAATGAAAGAACAAGTTTAGAGGACTCTGAGGACATTGGATGCCATGTTCTTACAAGTCTTTGACTTGAATATCTGATACATATACCAGCAAACATCTGTCTCCTCCTTTCTTTCTCTCGTACGCATGCATGTATAGATCTTATGAGACATATGCCTCAGTGAGTAAATACAAAGTAGGAAGTTAAGTTTTAAAATTCCGCATTGAGCATTGATCTTAAGCAACAATCCTCTTAGTCTTCCCAGGAATCCATAATGTGCTTTATTGCTCCCCAGGAGCATCCTTACAGTGCATGTAAAAAGGCACAATTTCTGTAACCACGTTCAGGAAAAGGGCTGTGTTAAAGTATCTGTAAGATTTATTGAATTCCCTAAATGACACAAATACAATGGAGCATAAGAGGAACTCCATCTCATTTGGATGTGCAGTATTATGGGGAAGTACATAAAAAGAGCTACTCAAGGCTTCTGGAGAGCGAATCTTGTTGAAAGGCAAAAACTACTCAGTCAGAACCAAATCTCCCTCAGGTATTAGGGCAGCTAGCGAGGCACAGGCAGAGGAAAACTCAATTGGGCCTTGTTGCTGAGTGTGTGTGGATATGAAATCAAAGGATGAGCGATGACAAAGGGAAGCCAGTGGCATTAAGTTGAGTGCACCTGCAGCCCCCGAGACCACAGGAGCCGCCTAATAATACATGAGCAACACTACATTGAACCTCATTAACTCCTGTCATTGTATTGTGCAACTGTTGTAATGACTTTTTTTTAATGAGAATTCTTTTTATGTCTCGCAAGCAGTGAGGAATCTGGCAAATCTGTTTTGTTAAAAATGGATGAGATGGTGAGGAGAATCGAGTATGAGAGCAAGCTTTGGAGGTTAACTGCAGCCGCCTAGCAGAAGTTACAACTTGGCAACTTTTACTGCTATTTTTATTTCCTTATACATCTGATAGTTCTGAAGGAGTGTGCCCCCCCATCGGGCATCAGGTGGATCGTTCAGCTTCAGTGGCGTAGGTGTTCACATCAAAATAGGTTTCACACTTAGTTATTTCCTTTTAAAATAATATCCTATTCGCTCTCTGCACTCTACACAGAAACATTTGGTGTCTAAAGCTAGAAATTCTTCAATGGGCCAAGATTCTCCTAGAATATAAAGTGGAGTCTGTTCAAAATCGGGGTGGATGAGGAGCTGTTTTTACTCTAGTAGCAGAAATCTACAGTGAAGAAGTTTAGTTAACCGCTCATCCAATCACTTGACCTTAGCGTGAAGGCACCCATGATGAAGCATGTGTCATGGATAAAGGCGGAGCACTGGTAGCCAATACAAAGTGAATCCACTTTAAAAACATGCTGATTCAGTATGACATGAGAGATGGGGCTTTTATTGTGGTGGGTAAGACAACAATCACTGAATGCGATGCTTTATCAGAGAACTGAGGTGGTGCCACGTTTAATCAGTTCAAGTCATATACTGTAGATGTTTATCCGTCCCAGGATATATGGGCATGTCAACTTTACAAGCTCTGGCTGTAAAGACCTGAGATATGAGCCTTTATTTCATTTATACCAAGCATTGTGAAGAAACTAAAAGGTTTAACGCTCACAACAGTCTACATTAACAATATTTTTTTAATAAAGACGCCTTTAATAATTAGTATAGAAATTATTGCAGTTGAAACATTAGCTGGTCAGTGCTCTGTAAAAAAATAAAAATCTGCAGTGCAATTACTTGTTACTTATTGGCATATTCACCAATACAGATTCATCTGGGAATGTCAGCCAGGACGACTAATTGGTCTAGTTCTACACTAAAGACCTAAATCTTTATGTAGAAGTGGTTCTTATGTTGCACTGAAATGAGGATAAAATTGTATTGATTGTACCATTAGTTTATGTAAATGTAGTTTACCTACCAAGTAACGATTTTAGAATGAAGGACAGGGTTCCGTAGCACTCTGACAATTAATATTTTTGGTCCAAAATCACTATATCCCAATTAATCCAATCTACGTATTATGTCTTGTTACCAATAATAAGAGGCACTTCATTCAGTGCAGCTAAAGGGCAGAACAATACTTTGTATGTTCCTATTGAATACAGATGTGTGGGTTCCTGTTAGCTTGAATATCTCAGATGTATTTGTAATGGCCTTTATGGCAGTGGAAGGATAACATTAAGCCAAAGACATATATTGGACAGCGATTGGATTCTTAAAAGTATTTATTTATTTTCCATATATTTTGAGCAGTGTCATCTTGTTTTTTTGCTGCTGCCAACCAATATAACTGTCTACGTAATGTTTCCAATCTTTTCATATATTTTTGTTAATATTTGATGTCCCTGCTGTTCTGTGTCTACAGGTAATTCCTCAAGCCAGTGTGGGAGAAGTTCATCACGCCATCCGCACAACTTTCCAGAGGGTCAATGACTTCTTCATTCCTCCAACCAACCTCATCATCACTCACGTCAGGTAAAGAGACGCACACACATTCTAAAGTGAAGCAGGAAAGAGCAAATCAGAATTCTAATGAGAATCCCAATGTGTGTTAATCACTTCCTCCTCAAAAATCTAGAAAGGCTATTAACCTTTCCTTTGAACTGTTTCCATTCAGGTTTGCCTTTGTCTTCCTGAGAAACGAACCGGCGATACACAAGATTGACCTGGAGACCTTTCATCGCGTCAAGACCATCAGCCTGAAGAACTACAGCTGCGTCCCCGTCAGCATGGCCTACACCCATCTGAGTGGCTTCTACTTCGTCCAATGCCAGAGCAAGAGCCGCCTGCAAGCCCCGCCCCAGCTGCTCATCGACAGCGTGACGGACACAGTGATTGGCCCAAACCTTAACGTCACAGGGAAGCCATTTGTGTCGCCGGACGGCCGCTACATCGTGACACCCGACCCTCAGAGCTCCAGGCTGGTAGTACAGACAGTGTCGTTCCAGGGGGAGCTGCTTCTGAACCAGGAATTAGACGAGCCGGTACATGTTTCCGATTTGGCTTTCCAGCCTTCCTTCATAGAGTCCAACCAGCATGTGGTTGTGGCCACCTCAGGCTCAGGCACGGACCTGCTATTCGCCGATTTGCTCTCGGGCCACACTGAGGTTCTCCAGAGCCTAAAGGAGCCCCTGGCCCCCCAAGCCTGGCCCTGGGGAGGCCCCAACAGAGTGGTGGTATCCAGCGGCTTGTTCGGACAATACCTGGTGACTCCGTCAGCCGAGTCCCTCTTTGTCCTCAACGGCAAACAGAGAACGCCACACTGCGAGGTGTCAGACATCAAGAGAGGGAACACAGTGGTCTGGGTCGGCGAGGTATGAGTAAAGGAAGAAGAAAAAAAGATGTAGGTCTAGGCCGACGTAATTGAAAAATAAAGGAAAGATCAGGCCAAATTACCGAAAATAAAGATTTATGTGAACATAAGTTGTGGACTCAACCCTGGGACTGAGCAAGAGGGACACACGTCTGGGTTTATTGTAACAAAACTACACTTAAAAATAGAGTAAAATGAGAAAACATTAAGAAACCCTGTTGTGATATTTCTATTGGGAGAAAGTGTCAATGCCGTTCAGTGCAACAGTGATCTATGTGCACTTAACTATTCAGAATTGTACATTATTGCACTTCCTTCCATGTTATCACAGCAAATAGGCACCTGAAGAGGGGTAATTAACGAACTACGAACTATGCACAATGCTCACTTTTTTTAGAGTAAAAAGCTTTCCGATTTTGTTTATCTCAAAAACGTTTGTCGTTCTCACCAGTGCTGCATATAATCACCACAAACTGTCTGTCGGCCTTTAGTGTCTGTGTGTTCTGAGTCTTTTGAAAAAGCTACCGACCCATCTGTTTATTCGCCTTTGTCATGGTATAGTACTGTATCCTCCCTCATAAAGCTTTCATTCTCCGTACGCTGGCAGAGGTTGTCTTTATGCACATGTGTTTTACCCTCTATTTACATTGTCTATCCAAAGAGCCCGATTGGTCCATTTGCCGTGGAATGGATGTTTCGCTCACAGGGGAAGCCTAACCAGAAATGAGCAGTGCATCTTTGTGGTCTCTTGCTGTGGTATAACCTGTCCCCCGCTTGTCCCTCACACTTATTCTACACCTGCAGCAAAATCCTGTACTGCAGAGCCTGAAAAATGCCACTTAGCCAAATCCCTCAGGGTAATGACTCCGCTTTACGCTGACCCACATGCTGAGGCAGTGCCAAAGTGACATCAACTCAACTATCTGACGGGCTGTGAGCATTTGTACATCAAGATCACTCCAGGGACATGTGGCTATTATTTCAGCTTTACTTATAGGACAGTATCTTTTACAACAACAAAAAATCTGTTTCTGTCTAATCAACACAAAATCGATCACGTATGAATACAGCCACATACACAGAGCTGTATCTCAGCCTGTTTCAAAAGTAGGGATACAGTTTTTGCAGTTTTTAGCATTAACTACCGTTTAAAAAAGTGAAAATCCAATTCCAGGATTAATTGTGGATTATTAAATAACTAAAATAAAAACACATGTTGGTTTGTCGTTAAAACAAAACTGTATACCTACTTTTGAAAAACAAAACAGGATTATCTCATGAGGCAGTAACCAAATACACACCAGCAACTCCTTTGTCCAGTGCGGATATCTTCTCTCTGTGGTCGACTCATCTTCTGCGTCATTTTATTTTACCAGTTGCACTAACGGTCATCGTAATGATGATCCATTAGCAGTAAGACAGCGATTCTGCTTCTCTGCAGATAATAGCATATTGTCCCTTTATCACACTGGATGGCTCGTGGATATTGGGCTAGAGTTGGCACTAGTTTGGGGGCAATATCTTTTTCTTTCTTTCCTTTTCTTCTCTTAATGCTGCATAGCTTTGCTCTGTGTCTCCCAGCCTCAAACTACAGCTAAAGAAAATTAATGAAAAACTATTTATTATTGAGCCTTTCAAGCCAGCGAAAAAGTGTGCCAAGACATAACTCAAGAAATTGCTGTTATATTAAAGAAACTAAAGTGTGGACTACAGAACCAGTAACACTAGTTAAAAACCCTGCATGGAAAAAGGAAATGATCTTGGCAAGTTCCCATGTTTGGACATTATCGCTGCACAAATACTCACAGCCTTTAGGATTTTGCAGTTGTTGACCATTTTTTTTTCAGTAGTGGGGATATCAAACATGCTTTACCCCCCTCAGAAACAAACAGCAGCCCGAATAAAATATTCATCACCCTCTCCTAATATGTAGTCGTGCCTGTAGCTCCCCCAATGCGATGCAATGTGTAGGCTAGAAACTAAGCTGTGTAAGGAAAGAAAAAAAGTAAACACAGGAGTGAAGAAGATTTGTCGTTCTTGTTTGTGATATAGGTATTTGCTGCTAATCTGCCCTGAAAACCCATCCTGGCAAGGAAGCCTGTTTTGAGGAACTCTTTGAAGGCGCTGACTCAATGAGAATGTTTCCTAGACCACTGTTGCACTGAGGAGACAAATATAATACCTGACATATATTTATGATTATTCGATGGAACTATGTTGAATTGGTTGCCCAGCTTTCTCACTGTTTCAATGAAAGATGAAGAAATGCTATTGTCAAACACATCCAGCCTCTGATGCTTCTTAAAAGTCACTATCCCACCCAAATTCACTCCTTAAATGGCTCTCAATGAGTAAATCTACCCGAGACATGCATGTAAAGAAAATAGATCTTCAACATGATTATCATTGATCTCTCACAGTCACATTCGGTTTTCAGTTGCTTGTGAAAAAGTCACTTTTCTTCCCTGTCATTGTTACGTCTCTCAGCTTATCTCTTAAAGGTCAATTCAGCAAAATGACATCGCTAAAGCCAAGGAAAGCAAGAACTAGGCCACACCTGTGCTTGACGATGTAACGACGTTATTGGCTAGCTCATGTTGTTTGTTTGGATCTACCTACAGTGTCATATGACTATCTCCGTACCTCTCCTTTAACCCTTCAAAGTAAGGGCCTGCAGAGCTGAACCGCTAGGTGTGATAGACATTGATAGCAACCACTGTTGTAGATAACCTTGTTCATGTTTAGAACACGTTCGGACATGACAAAACTGACTGTACAGTTTTCTTTATGCATTTTGTGTGTTCTGGTTTATGAGGGAATTGTTTTGTAAGAAAAAATCGAATTAAATATATTGTAAAAATCAGTTGTTTTGCAGTTTGTTTTCAGTCTCTGAAACTTGTTTCAATATTGAAAAGTCTGCAAATGACTTACTAGTTTGGAATTCAAATGTCAAAAAAGCAAAGTAGAGAATACTTGGCATATTTGATTTAAAAAACTAAAACTCACGATACATTGTTTACAAAAGAATTGGCTGATTTATTTAACCAATTCCTTCACTTAATCATGTCAGCATTACTTACATTAAATTATTTCTGATATGAGTGAAATGTATGCTGAGACGATTCATTCATTTGCACAATTCTGAGTCCAGAATTGTCTTCATGGTTGTTCATTTCATTGCGACCAACAGGCGCAAATCCAAATTATTCGAATTTGCAGATGTTCAGAAAACTAATCTGCAACAGTTCTGACTATCAGTTAATCAAAGTCAATATTTAAAAAATAAATACCTTGTCGGGGCGCTCCGGTGGTGTAGTGGATAGAGCGCGTACCATATTGGCTCCGGCCTTCGTTGCAGTGGTCGCGGGTTCGAATCCGACCCGTGGACCTTTACTGCAGGTCATCCCCCCTCTCTCTCTGTCTCCCCATTTCAACTCTGTGCTGTCTAATGGAGCTTGAAAATGCCAAAAAATAATCTTAAAAAAAAAAAAAAAAAAAAACCTTGTATTCAGCAGATCTAGCTGCCTAATTGGGAGGATTTGCTGTTATACTATATCTTACAAAACAGTACACTGAATGGGATTTGGACAAATGTTTGAAGAATTGTAAAAGTTAGTAATTTTTCACCATTTTCTGACATTACAATTAAAACTCCTAGTTGATTCTATGATTTGTTTTTTCCCCTGACAGTAGACCAAACGACCAGTAGATTAGTCGAGGCGAAAATCATTACTTTGTAAGCTGACTTGAAATGTTCCCTAAGCTAGAGTTCATGGCAAATGAATCATGTTCTCCAAACAAGACCTGCAATCTCACCCCACCCTGTGCCCTGCCCATGTCCAAGTCATTGTCATTTATAGTCTCAGTCCAGTGATGAGCTGGCATCGAGCTGGCCTTCACTCCTGTGTAAGAAGTTCATGTGATCTATTGTCTCTCTGATTAACACGCTCCCGACAATCCATGACTATTACTTACAACACGGCCCTACCAAGGGACACCGTCGATACTCCCTCCATCAGTGTCATGGTGACAAGAAGGGGTGACTTCCAGGAGCCAGACATCAGCGAGGTTAGGAGAATATATATCACACAGACAGTTAACATCCTGTTCACACAACCTGCTTCCATTTCCTAGGATTCAGTGAAGAGAGGAAGACGACAGCATTTAACTGAGACCGTCACACATGATATTATCTACTTCTTATGAGTTGTAGCTAAATCAAAACATACCTCCATAAATACAAGACAAGTTGTCACGGCTTTTCTTTTCAACAACTCCGCTTAAACTCTGAGGGAAATCCTTTTTTTAACATGTCGTGCTAAAGTGGTATCAACCCTGCCAACCCCATACTGATTTATTTTTTTTATTATTGCCATGACACCAAAAGAAATTCCCCCTTGCTGATACTTTAACCAAAAGAGAATTAAAATCAAGTGAGGAAGACTGCTTGACTTCCGTGTGAACGCGAAGTGTGCCCTCACCAGCATATGACAGCCAGTGAGGCTTAAATTGTCTCGGCAGGCTCGTTTCGGGTTAATCTCATTCTGAAAAACGAGGCGCAAAACCCAAGGGAAAGCAGAGTCAAATATTACTTGCAAATGTGTTTTGTTGTTGTTTTCTTCTTACTCCAGGGTGGGATAACATAATTTTCTTTCTGACAGCAACTGTTAAAAAGTCAAAGAAAGCCAATAAATGTTAGAATATTCAGTTTGGATGAGCTGACATAATCAATCAAACACTCAATGTTAAAACACTGAAATATCAAGATACTCACGATCTGGTCTAAAGGGAAATTAGACAAAGATCAGGGTAACAGACACCCACAAAAAAGCTAAGTCAACTTTCATGCTGGAATACTGCTGTGTATTTGCTGCTATAAGCCTCTAATGAACCAGATCTATGTGGAAGCATGACTGCAGCTAAGGCCGCCCAGTTAAAACAGACACACCAATGATGTTTTCATTTTATACTGAAGGCTTTATAGCTTTATAATACAGACCATAAATTAAACGGTAATTTTAAAAGTTATAGCCATAAATCCAGGCCCATATCTAACGATATAGGGTCCAGCCACGATCAATAGACCTTTCCAACTCAAAGGGCGGCACCTATGCGCGCATTTCAGATGCCACTGCACACAATTGGATAGCACTATAACAAGGTGACATATTAAGCCCCATTCGTTTAGCGAACAGCGGGTTAACTGTAAAATTAAACTTTTGGCGTGGTCGGTCGGCAAAACAGAACATTCCTCTTACTTGCTAATGAAGATTTGAGTGCCGTCTTCCAAATCGCTAAGTGTCGAGGCAAAAGCCGTCTCAAACTCGAACAACATATCCACAGCCATCTCTGTTTACTATCACGGCTTCGGCGGTGCATGATGCACTGTCGTCATCCGGTTACGTCGGCCCCAGAGCACCATACATAGGGCTCTGGCCCGCCCATATTTGAAAGAACGATTTGATTGGTAGCTCAGGATTTTTGGACGTATTGAATGAGCTTCAATGGAGAGTGTCCAGACCAACAGGCGCAAGTTTAATTTGCCAGCACCTAGCGGCAGGTCTGGATTTACAGGTACCTATGGTACCAAAAAACAAGTAATCATAGTCAGATCTTCTTTATCTAGAAATACTCTGCTACACGTAAAAGTCATACATTCAAATTCATTAAGTTGTACAGTCAATTTCAGAATGTTATACTGTATATTGTACTGTACTGTATTAGCCTTCTGAATTAGGATAATTATTTAAGCAAAGTGCAAGTGCCACTTTAATATTGCAGCTGGTAAATATGTTACTATGGGTAGCTTGTGGTAAACATTATAATATATTTTTTGATAACATTTTGTATTATTAATCTGAATCAGAAAAAAAAAAAAATAATTGAAGTCATGTGAAACGTACAATATGTGCCTCCGACTAGTGGTGGAAAAGTAGTATAAAGTATCAGGAAATGGAAATGCTCAAGTAAAATAGAAGTGCTTCAAAATAAATAGCAAAATACTTGAGAGTAAATGTACTTGGATACTTTTCACCACTGCCAACGGGTACTTAAGAGTACATTGGGAGACTATGGGAAACAATGTATTAACAATAGGGAATTTTAGAGAAAGGAAAAATGGTTTATTAGTTTGTTGTTGTTACTACGGCGTAATTTTCTTCCAATGTACCAGCAGGAACTGTAAGTCATTATGGGGACATGATTCATACAACCAAATTAAGATGTAAATTCCAGGCTGTATTATAAAGTGTTACCACAACTGTCACAAAAGACATTAAATCAAATGTGTTGTGGTTTAAGTGATTATTACATTTCATGTTGAAATGTGATAACTGGACTTGCACAGTGTCACTTGTTTGGCACATTAAAAGATTACATTTCAGAGAAGTTTAGGCAAAATAAATGTTTTGGTTTAAACAGGATTAATGTTAGGATTAGCGTTCGGCAATTTATATGGAAAGGATTTGGTCTTGGTTAAATAAAAAAGCTTAAAGATGCTTATTTTAGCCCAGAGCACAACTTGCGAGGGAGAATCACTCTGTCACTGCACAGAAACATAAGTGTTTAGATTTTATCAAGACCGTAGAAGATTTTCTCAGTCTGAATATGCAAATAGACTAAAGGACTAAATGTCCCTTTACAATTGTCATTACAGAACCAGATTAAAAGTCTACTGTGCGTTTATTCCATTTCAAAACGACATAGGTCAGGTTTAAATTAACATATATCAGTGATTCTTGAGAAGTGGGACAAAACAGGGTGCAATGTTGACAAAATACAAACCCTATGTTTCAGCCAATTAAATTACATGTATGTATCCAACATATAGCTTTCACACAACCTCCAACATATAGCTTTCACACAACCTCCCAGCTTTTTATTTTTTTACCGTCATTGGCCTATCACCACCGTCAGATGTCAACTCCGTCAGATTTCCTGTCTGACGCTGTTGACATATTTAACATTTCTTTAACATAACAAATGTAATTTATCTAGTAGCCATTTGGTTTTTCTATTGATGTTAGTTGCTAGTATGAACTACTTCAGGAAAATAAAATGATCAAAAAATTTCAAATAACTTCTTCAGAAATTGTAAGTTGGTGTTGACATATCATGGTTGTGACACAGGACTTTCAAGATTCGGAATGTAAAATATTCTAAAACTACAACACTTATCAGAGCCTGTCTGACTCTAATGTACTCTGCAGAGGTAGAATTTGACAAGAGGTCCATCAAAGTGACAGCTGCCCCTTATTTTGCCTGATTTTATTACATTTTACATAATGAAATGTCTGACAGTGTTGACTTACAGTAAAGTGGTACCACCACTTAGAATCCTTATAAAACATGAATGTGTTGTAGAAAAACTGTTTTTGTTGTTATGAAAGATTATTTAGTGTTGCTATTGATGAAAAAATCTATTTTTAATCATTAAAACACATTTTTAATAGGTTTAATTGCATATGAAAGATTGAACCCTTCTCTGAGGACACACAGTTTTGGACGTCGTGAGAAGATATCAAGTGTCATATATTTGACATAATAATGATAAAATTTAATTGAAGGGGATAATTGTGCTCCAGACATTCTATTCTTAATCCCTAACATTTTTATTTTTTATTTTTTTTAAACATAACAGCAGTTACATATGGAAGACGGCCTTTTGTCCCGGTTCTCAAGAATTACTGATATATAAAGTTAACACAACACCAGGCATTCACACACACAGTCTGATAGTGAACGGCCTGCAGACCCACTGGTTGTGTGTTAAAGTCAGAGAGCGTGTGCTCTACAGCCATACTGAAAAAAACATTTGGAGCTGTTTTTCAGTCCGATTTATGTACATTGGTGCTGTGTTAACACAAAGATGCTCATATACAACGGCAATGTAAAGTCTGTTCTTCTGTATGGTGCAGAGAGCTGGCGAGTTGTCAAAACAGACATGAGGAGAATGGAAGTGTTCCATAATTGATGCCTCCGACGTATATGCCAGATCTTTTGGCCTAATAAGATCTCCAACAATGACCTTCACAAAAACGGGAAGCCGGAGCATCACCAAGGAGATAATGCACAGACGCCTGAGATGGCTAGGACATGTGTTGAGGATGGAGCAGGACCGCATCACAAAAGTCGCCTTAAGATGGACACCACCAGGCAAAAGAAAACCTGGGAGGCCAAACACCACCTGGCGCAGAACTGTGACACAAGAGCTGGAACAGATGAACCTGTCATGGGGAGAGGCCCAACATGCTGCCAGGGACCGAATGCAATGGAGAGTGCTCATTGAAGCCTTATGTCACATAGGGGACGAAGAGGAGTAAGTAAGTAAGTAAGTAAGTAAGTAAGTAAGTAAGTAAGTAAGTAAGTAAGTAAGTAAGTAAGTGGTGCTGTGTTATGTGGACACATTGGAGACGTTCAGAAGGGAACTCAACAGCAATGTTCTCATCATTAGCGGTGCTTCTCACAAAGCAAATTATCAGAAATCCTGGTATGTGCTGCCAACGATTTGTCATCAACGCATCATGCATTGCATCTACAAAAATAAACAACCAGTGAGGAGTATAAACAGACATATTGAATGATATCTTAGAATCCACTTCTGCAAATGGTTGTCCTGTCAAATTCTCAGGTACTGTATCTTCAATTCAAAGCCTGCCATAAATTAATTGGAAACCCAGGTCACAAATGTGACAAAACAACAGCAATGCATACTCCATTTTTCCATGAAGTGTGACTTTTTAAAATTAGACACAGTCAGCAATCATGGAGCCACTTTTGAACATGCTTTGCTACAGAAAGTAAACAAAAACATACTGTACTCTATGTCTCTTTAATCTGTTTGAACAAGCGACCAAGCTGACAGTGGCTTGTCAGGGCACGGTTTAGCAATAACAGACTCAGTCAGTATTCTGGGGCCAAACTCAAGACGGAATCAAACATTTTCATATTCGCTCTGGAGTCTGTGATGACCATACAGTAGTGTTCATTGTAGTTGGGGATAAATAGCTTCCAGCACATCAGAATTGTAGATTCAGTTTCTGTTGGTTGCTGATGGTAAACAAACCACCACACATTTTAGTGGGGCAGATGTGATCATTGTGAGGGATTATTTTTGTGTGAATCTATAATTGAATTTTTCATTATTATTATCAAATCAAATCAAATTAAAATGTTGCTGCCTTTACAGTTTAGGAAACACAGATGTCACAGTAACAGTGACCATAAAAGCAGGCTTAAGCTTCTTTGAAATTAATTGTTGCCAATTCTGTTTACAACATTGGACATTTAGGACATGTTTCAAACATACCATTTTGTGCATTCTGGTGAATTGTTATGAACTAATTTATGCCTTCTGTATTTATTTATTTATGGTGGACATGACTTAATTTCTGTTAAGGACAAGACAACAGGCTCCCTGTGATTTAAATAAAATGGAATATAAAGCAGTAAGGCTCTCAGGCATTCTGTATTGCTTTCAAATATTTACTCTACTGTATTGTCCATTCATCATTTTCTGTAGGGTTAGGGTTGGGCTAGGGTTGCTATCTCCCACAAGTAAAGTCTGACTCATGAAACTTACTCTACTTATTAACATCAGTCATGAAAATATACCCACCAAAGGATTTGATTCTCGGATAAAGAAAAATCAATTTTGAGAGGGGGTGCTTTTCACAGCATTTACATTGAATTCCATTAATTTTCTGTAGGATTAGGATTGGGCTAGGGTTGCTTTCTCCCACAAGGAAAGTCTGACTCCCCTGAGTGTTAGACGTCTAACGCTCCTTGTGGTTGATAGCAACCCTAGCCCAACCCTAATCCTACAGAAAATGAATGGAATTCAATTTAAATAGCCCAAAAATGGACTAGCTTGATGTGAAAAGATCACCTCTCAAAATTGAATTCTCTGCATCCGAGAATCAAATCCTTTGGTGTTTAAATTTGTATGACTGATGTAAGTGGAGTAAGTTTCAGGGGAGTCAGACTTTCCTTGTAGGAGATAGCAAGCAACCCTAGCCCAACCCTAACCCTACAGAAAATGAATGGAATTCAATGCAAATGGCCCAAAACAAAAATGGCCTGATGTAAATAAGTGGAGTAAGTTTCCTGACGCTCATGAAACTAACTCCACTTATTAACATCAGTCATGCAAATATACCCACCAAAGGATTTGATTCTCGGATGAAGAGAAATCGATTTTTAGAGGGGGTGCTTTTGTAAAAAAATCACAGCAACAAGAAGTCTTGTTACCCCTGCACTTCATAATTTACTCAGGGATATGATACAGAAAAAAACAAAGGCTAACAATGTTGCCTCTCTAGCTGGTAAAAAGCCTGTATGTCCTAGAAAAGTAGTGACACATATGAACCCCCTTAGTGCATACCTACACACATATTGGACCAAATACAGTTTTTTTGATTTTTTGAAAGTTGTAACCTCCTCAGCAGCAGCAGGGAGGAGTCAACCCCAACCAACTAAAGGGAATATGGATACAATCTGCACCAATAAACCTGTTCAACAATGTATTCAACAATCTCTCTTGACTACATGATCACACCAGTTTTTATGGACTAGTGATTGCAGTGTTACGTTTATGTTTAAGTGTGTCTTCGGAGGCAAGGATGAGTAATGGCTGTTAAATCACAGGAAAACAGCAAGCTTGTATTTACTTTTAGTAGTAGAGGTGGAGGGGGTTGTTTGTGAAATCCAGTACCTTGACTCTGTTTCACAATGGCACTGGCCATTAAATTGCACATCTCAATACTTGGAGCTGATGTTGGGTTATGATGAAAACATTACTTTTACTTTTTAGGAATTTACATACTTTCCTTGTCAAGAACCATTTACAGAAACTGCAAACTAAATGTATCTCATTATCCCTCACAGCCTTACAGGTCAGAGAAATCATTCCCATTATATCAACAGGTGGTGAGACAATATCTAAGTGATACAATTTAAGTATAGTACAGGCATTACACTATTGCCCATTTGCTTAATGTTTGGGTATATAATAGTAAACTGCGCTTCACAATTAGATGAAGGGGGCATGGATACATGCACACATTATAAATCAATCATTATTATCAGCATTATGGTTGGTTTCCTATAACAGCAGTACTAGAGTATTAGGTTCACAACCGCTCAGAATTGTGCTCCCTGTTTTAATTGAAACATTATGAGGTTTTATTATGAACATTATGGTGCTTTGTTATGGTAGACTGGAGGTGGAAATCACAAATCCCTTTGCTGATTCAAATTCAAGTCGCTGACTATGTAGCTCAGCACTTTTCTAAGCTGATAAGTAAAATGCCGAATGCTCTTTAGCCATTTCAATTGGAATGTCTTGATGTAATTTTCTTATTGGGAAAAAGTCTTATGATGTCTCATTTTTGCACAGTCCCATAGAAAGAAAAACCTTCGGTTTGAGGTAAAAATCAGAAATAGCAGTAACACGAAAATGTGCTTTGCTGCGGTGCTGGCTCCAACCTTTTTTGGAACTACTGAGTCTTCTGGCTTATCCCACTTCAATAGGCAGCCATCCAGAAAGAGAGCTTCTTTATACACAGCAGTCTACTGTGTACTTTGTAGGCAGGAGAGAGCAGAAACTTGGGGTTTTATCAATACACACAGAGCAACTTGAAGAACTGTTTGACGCAAAAACCCAGAATAGACAAATCTAGTTCGCTATCATTTTAAGGAAGGAATTCACAGAGGTGATGATTTGAATTTTGAGGATTTATGTATCATAAATTATTCTTCATACAAATGCGGATTTCCCAGGTTTTGGGGTGCAGCGTTTCAAAACAGCACTCTGTTGAAGCAGCTAGGAGTCTAAAACATTTCAAAAGTTCTCCTGTAACTCTTCTTTGCTATAAAAGCAACAATATGAGGGCAATTCCACTTCCGGTGAATAGTAGCTTATCAGTTATCCAACCAATCACAATGAGTAATTTTTTCTTATTTTTTTAGCAGTGCACAGACTGATATCAGAGAAGGTTTTTTATTACAAACGACTGAAAAGGTAGCATTAGAAGAAAAGAAAAAAGAGCCTGACGACTAGGTCGAATAGGTCACCTATTATAGGAAAACGTTATCAGCACACTAACATGGCTAGCACGATAACTGCTAAATATCAGCATTGTCATTGAAAGCATGTTGCCATGCTGGCACAACTGGTCCTTGATACTCCCTCATTGAACTGCTAGCAGCATCATTTCTGAGAATGTCTCCGTCTGTTCTTTAAGATGCAGTGGGATGTGAACTTTTTGGAAAACAATATTTTTAGAGCAGAAAATCAAGCATTTTAAAATGCAATGTTGTGGTTTGTTTTTCCTGGCACTTCCAGCACTCTTAAGTTGGTGGAAGAAACACTTTTGGCTTACAACGCTCCTAGCGGGTACCACATGTTTATCAGAACCGAGCACAACTTATCTACCTACCAAGCACAACACAACTTTTGTCGACCAGGAGGAATGTTAAATATGTCTGACAAGCTCATCTTATCTAACACATAAACCTTGAATTACTTTAATATGTGCAACGATTAGTTTTCTGTAGAACAGTGATTTAATCAATGCGTAGTGTTGTAGAAAAACTAAATGGTTATTCAGTGACCATAAACATGCCAATAAAAACACTTTAAACAGAGGGAATGGCATTTTTAACATCTCCTGTATTGACAGTTCAACTACATATGGCTTCCATGGATATGTAATAATTGGACAAACTGTACCTTCCTCTTACTACTTCTCTCTCTAAATCAATCCTTCCATTTCTCATTCTCTGTTTACTTTTGCCAATCAACTAGGATCTTATTTTCTTCCACATCCCAATTTACGACGTGTAAATCCTGCTGGGACTGCTGGGGCGGAAATGAGTATTGAAAAGAATTAGCAAATTGCATTTTAACAAGGACGTCTGTGCTGATATAATGGGACCTAATGAAAGTGATGTTTGCACTGATGTGCTGACAGCATCGTATTCTCCCAGCTGTACCTCTGACTACGCCTCGTGGGATAAGTGAAAGAGAAAACAGAAGGGGGCAGGATCTGAAGACGTGGGCCGATCAGGGAATATATATATATTGCACAAAAATAGCCTTTGTTTTAACAGGGAGAGAATATTCGGTTTATGCAATTAATTCTAAAACGAAAAAAGTTACAGAAAGTTTGTGTTAGTAGTTAAAACAAAGGCTCCAACATTGACTGTTGGAAGGCAAAGTCAGATGCTTTGCAAGCCCAACAGTTCACGCCAACCTCCTCCCTTAAGATTTTTGTAGTGTTAAATGTTTCTTCAACAAAGAAAAGTGCATCTTCATGAAATAAGTGGTGCTCAAAAGCTTGGTGATGAAGGGACTATCTCAGGGTTGTACAGTTGCAACCAATGTGGTTGGCTAGCGAATTTGGGAAAAGGGGAAAGCTATAGCCTTCCCTCAAAGGTTAGATCTGTCAAAACTGCTCGAGGAGTCAAAACGTCAGTCAATCGGTCTACCACTTTAGCTCAACAACTCTTGGTTGGACTGCCATGACATTTTGTACATTCATTTCATGGACCATTCCACAGCCTCACAGAGCTGTGTGAAGGACTGTCAGTACAAATGTGTTGTTTGTTGGATCTTAGACATGTAAGCAAAGGGACCACCAGTATATACCCTTAAGGTTTTCATCAGACTTTATATTAGATGAATGATCTGACCTATAATTTCATTCCAACAGTCTTTTTTCGTTTTGCTGCTTTCGTTATACACTGTATTTAGCCTTGGACACAGCCAGCTCTCTATTAGACTGATGTTTGTGATCGCACAGAAATGGTTACTGGGTGATACACAAGCCTCTATAATGAAATAGGTTTAAGTGCTGGCGGGTAATGAAGGAACTAAAGTGGTGATACAATTTAAAATAGAAAAAGATCTGTTGAAGATGTAGAAACGGCAGAGGCAGAACGATAAGGAACGAGATGTGATATGCAGTGTAAGAAGCCGAATAAGGGGCATGTAGAAATAAGGAAAACATGTCAGAACTAATCATTGTCACGCAAGTTTTCAATCAACACTCAAATCCTTTGCTTCTACTACATAGCAAGACACCCAGTCAGGGGGGGATCAGAAAAGGCATGTTCAAATCTAATCCCAACAGTTCTGATGGAGGAACAAGGCACAAAAGCAAAAGATTGGATAGCTCAGGAGGGGGAGGCAAGGGAGAGTGGTGTCCTCGTATGTATTTTATGAAAATAATTGCATTTTGGCCCGTCTCTGGTTTAACACTTAAATATCCACAAAGAGCTTGGCTTGAGCAGGATGATACATGACAGCTCAGAAGGTCTGCACAAAAACACTTTACCTACTCATGCTCTCGGATAAGGCAAGATAATTTGAGGTTTTCCACAAGGCATCAGGGATATCAGACCGGATGTAGGGATTTATTGAAGTTGCATGGAAGGTAAAGAGGTGTATCTTTTTAGTAATTGGAGACACTTTAATTTTTTTCTCCCAAACAATTCTAAACCATCTTATGTGCTGCCCCAATCAATACAAAGATGCTCAAAGGAATATGCTGAGCAGATGACGGTCAACTTTCAGATAACATTTCAACCGCTACTTGGGTGAAATGAAAATAATAAAGTGTAAAATGACCTTCCTTGCACTTCTTCTCAAAGAGATATGCGGAGTTCTCAAAGAGTTAG
The DNA here is from genome assembly GCF_949987685.1 of Ammodytes marinus. Classification (NCBI taxonomy): domain Eukaryota; kingdom Metazoa; phylum Chordata; class Actinopteri; order Uranoscopiformes; family Ammodytidae; genus Ammodytes; species Ammodytes marinus. The sequence goes on from NC_137218.1 coordinate 9,479,873, forward strand.
ACTAAAAGAAACACTGTAGATAATTGATGATGATGTCATCTCTAGAAATGAACTATCCCCAGCAGCTGGAACAACTAAAAAGTCTTTAAAGAAAGTGAGGATAAAGTGGCACTTAAGCACCTGCGATTTTGACAGACGCTCTCTAATAAAAGCACTCAAATCTGCCACAAAGAAAAAACGTGTTCCATCTCCCCAGCAGAATTGCACTTGTTAGTTGATAGTTGTGTAGCAGCCAAGGGATCCAAAGGATTTGGAGCGTCTCCTTGTCAAAATCATGTCATCCACGTGTTTCTATTCAGACAACTCAACATAAGCAATTGTAATCTTCAAAGTGAATCCTGCCGCAATAACACCTCTGAGTCTTTGAACTTGCGAGCTAGGAAAAGAAAGTGGAAAAGTATGACTTTCAGCACTGGCTTAATAGTTCTGTAAGGCTTAAAGAATAAAAAAATGTCAAATGAGGCGACTGCTTACACTTGATTTGTTCCTTTTTACAACAAAGGTGTGAAAGCTATAGTATGGAGGCATCAGTATAACAAGACGCAGATGGGTTACTGGGTTCATCTTTATTCAGTCTAATGAATCTAACACTCTTCAATAGAACACAAACAGATATGTGGGCAAGGCACATAGATTGTAATTTACAATTTTTTGTCTTTAGTGGACACCTCTTCATCTGCCCTCACTTACTCGCAAACAGCTCTGGCAGCTTTTCAAAGGTTTGAAAGTTGCTCAGAGAGAATCACCCTGTTCACAATTACGACAGATTGCATTTGTTATAATGCAAAAATCTAATAATATACGGCTTAACAGTTTGCTGAAAAGAGGAACTGATTGACGGATAGAAAACACATCCTTTTTCTAGGTTGCTGAAAAGGGTAGTGTTAGTATCAGAAGATGGGCAGGTGTTTCATGTTTGCAAAAATTATGAAAGGAACCAAAATTGGAAGCATAACCGTTCTAAAATTGACTGCCACATTTTCACATTGCACAGGGATGATGGGTTTGTCCAGCATATCACTGCCAGCTGATATTCATTAATTAGACACTCATTTTGTCTATTCAGTGCCACTGACAGTATATAAGTTGGGACATATGGTTTGAAGAAGGGGAATTGTGTTTGTAACTTAAAGTGTGATCTATTTACAGGTACTGTTATATATTATAAAACAGATATGCCAAGAAGTTTGTATTCAAATTTGCCTTTCAATGCAGGTTTTATCCTCAGCTGAGAGACAGCTCACTATCTGCCTGATATGACTTCATAACATGTCGTCAGACAGTTATTTCGATTTTGTTTTACCGTAAAGTTTTAGCAGTGAAAAACAATTCCTATTTCAGGTAATTAAAAAGGCAAGAGGCTTTGACACTCTCTCCCAGGAATGCAGAAGTGTTTGAAACAACAGACAAACAAACAAAATCACATTTGTAAATGCAAACTTGACCATGAAGCCTGTATTACCTACAGTAATCTAGCCCTGCGTGTTTAGAACAATCAGCCCATCTGTCACCTCTGTTCCATGCCCAGAGAGAAAATGGGAGAGCTAAGTTGAAGAAGAAAACCCCAATTTGCTCTTATTGGTTTATTGATGTGAGGCCGCCAGACAGCCAAAATGCTCCATGAAACAAAGAAAAAAGACAGTGTACCTCAACCGAACAAGAGCACTCGGATATAAATGCATCGAGTTGACCACAAAGGACTGTCGGCCATGTTTACGGCACCTTTTCTTCAGATTTGACCTCTGTAATTTAATTAGAGCGAAGACAATCCATGTAGCCTGCCTTGTAATTACAGGGGCTTATGATCCTGAAAGCTTCCCAGAGAGAGGATGTGTCAGCTTATATGGGTTTAAATGCAGCAGTCAATAACTCATCAGAACACAACTACAAACAGGCAGTCATCTGTGAACAGGACAATGGCTGCACATCTGCTCACAGTGACACACACCTTAATCCAATTATAACCTAACACACACACACACACTCATACACACAATAAAAAATATATAGACATACAGACCTTGGTTAAATTTGAAATCTCCAAATTCTGCAAATGTTTGACACAAACCACAAAGGATTTTACAGAGCTAATCCAAACACTGTCAAATGTGTGTCTATAGAATCTCACTATAGTTCAGTAGCTACAACTTAAATAATTCAAAAAATAAATATAAAACACAAAGCGCAGGTTAAATGTGTTGTGTGAAGAAAATATGTGACAAAAATTCTTCACTCTTTCTTCACACTATCACACCTACTTTGCCACCTTTTCAATATGCCATTTATGGATGTTTTAATCAAGATCACATATCCCCCAACCACATTTTCAAAGACAATGCTATGCACCCTGCTATGCACCCTGTATGTGTGGGCTTGTATGGTGGGAACAACATTAAGGATCACATAAATGTTCTTGGTAATTGTTTAAAGTCGGGGTAAGCGATATCAAGAGAACATTTGTTACGTTTGAACTGGTCGGCTGCTTGCTCTGATCGCCGTCAACGGACAATGGGCTGTGTATAAACACTCAGCTTTTTTCCAGCGTGCACACACAATGGACAGGTAGTGATGGTGAGTAGATATTAGCTGATTTTAACAAAAAGTGTTCTGGATTACAATTGCTGAGCATGCCTTTAAATACCTAATGAGGGAAATAATTAAAACATTAGCGAACATTCCCGAATATCAAACAATGACATATCATGGTCATTCTAAACCACAGGCAGAAAAAGTTTGCATGTTAGCCCTTGAAGACTGGATTTTAAAAAATAAATTAAAAAAATAGTAAACTGCCACAGCAAAATGCAGCTCAATTTAAATTCTTGGTCTTCTTGACTTGATCCAAAGTGATTTGAACGCTGAGGGGAAACTTTCAGTTGATTAAAACCTTCCCTGCTCCATATCCTTTTGCAGAAATAGCTAAACCTTCCTTAAGTAAGCTTCCTTGTCCAACATGACGAGTGAAAAACACGGTGAAGGAGACTACAGGGCAGACATGGGCAATAGCTTCCTTTATGGAGCGACAGCACTATGAAATCAAATTCTAATGGAGCAAAACCCACCAAACTGAAACACATTATAGAATAAAATGTTACCCGTCTTCATAACTGGGGGCAGTGCTTTATATTTTGACGTTCATCTTACTGTTTGTTTTATATGTGAATGATCACCTTTTTTGTGGCATGCTTGTCAGTATCCCACATCCACTAAGATATCACTTTCATTGATTAGCCTGATGCTCTGCAGAAGTGTTCACCATTAGGATCTTCTGAGGTTTTCACTGCAGTTCCATGTGCCAGGACATAACGACGAATACATTTACAATTTACATTTACCACAGAACAACTAACATGGAGCGCAGCAGTAGAATTAGATTAGAATTAGGCAAAATTACAGACATTACAGGGAACCGCTGTAACGGCTGTGCAGTTAGCACTCAGTTGGGAAAAAAAAGTCAGCACATTATTATCAAACTCAACAAATTTATGGTAAATAATTCACAGAACTGTCTGTTGACAATAGAACACGTGAAGAATGTTTCCCACCATTTAAGTAATCAAGATGTTCATCTCAGGGTGGAAGCTACATAATTGAACACTGCATTTATTATTTTGAGGTGAAACTTAAGAGAGTTGCTGCCATAAGAGCAACACAGTAAGGCGATAATCTTCCAACAATGGTAACAAAAGGTAGGTGTTGTGTTTAAAAGATTTTCTTGAAAATACAGAATTTAAGTAAATATACCAGTAGGGGTTCATATTGCATCTTGTCAATATGTGTACTTTGCAAGTGAGAATTACAAAGTAAAGAGAAGGCAATGTAGTCACCAAAAGAAAAATACAGTGGGGAAGAAGCAATTCACCACACGTCAGAGAGGAAGTCGTCAATATTGTGGAAAACTCTATCAAACATAGACAGGGACGAATGTAACTGTGCCAATTGAATTCAAGTAAGTTCACCAGAACAGATTAAGTTGGATATCATTTACCAAAATGTGGCAAAAATGCTGTATTTATGTTACAAGGGAGACATACATAATGCTAGCTTTAACGGCACAAAATGACTTGAATTATAATAAATAACCTTATCTTCCTGATTGTTATCACTGGCATTCTCCCAAACTCAACCATAATTGGCATGCCGCTCTGACAGACAGAATTTTCACTGTATAAATTTAGATATGAATCCAGTCACAGGTCTCTTGAGGTATGTGAGGCACAGAGCTCCTTCCACCATGCATTTTAAGTATGCATCGTGAGCAGGCAAAAAAATCTAATCCAAGCACATTTTTCTGGGTCGGTTCATCTTCTAAATAGAGGCGTCAGTCGAAATCTGTCAGCAGCATGATGATTGAGAGATCTGTACGTCTCCATTCCCCTGCACTTCCCCCAAAACAAAAAATCCCTCATCCCCTCAAATCAAGCCACAGAAGCTGACAGGTTTCCCTCTGTCACTTTGACTCACTCCATCAACCCCTCTCTTTCTCTATCTTTCCCTTATTCATCTTCTCTTTGTTTTCGACCCTTTGTGTGATCTCTCTCGGTCTCACGCGTTAGCTATCTTTCACTTTTCTTAAGGCTCGTCTTTCCCACTCTATCGCTCTTTCTCCAAAGGTGGCAAACCTGTGTGGCCAAGAGAGCAACGATCTGGAGAGGATGAAAAAGGGAGGGGACTGATCTCAACTCACAGACAGCATGCTACACAGTCAAGGCCTGGTTGGCTATATATATATCAATGCACAGTGGTCTTCGAGCAGCGTGTTATATAGCATCACCTCAGATCCGTAAGTACGATACAACATGATAAAAACCATAAAACCACCATCAGGAATGATTTTTACCTGCTCTTCTATTGTAGCCGGGTAAACATTCAGCTGTCCAACACGCCCCCTTTGTGGAGTTCTCTCTCCTGATTGGATAAAGGTTTGTGGGACACAAGAAAGGTTTCTCAACCATCATTAAGGACGGGCCCTGTTTACTTAAAACTAGGGCTGTCCAGCGATTTAAAAAATTAATCAAATTAATTACAGGCTCTGTGATTAATTAATCTAAATTAATTACATTATTACATTATTGCACCCACTAAATCAATAATGCTCAGACACTGCGGAGAATAAAGTAAGATGTCTACCTTCATGCTTATTTGCCCGAAGCATCCAATAAAACGTCCATAGAGCACGCGGCCCCGCCCGTTCCCCTGCTTCTCTCTTTACTTTTCTCCCTTTCACCCGTGCGGGCTGTGTATGCAAGCTACAGGTGCAGCTGCGCACCACTTTTGCACCGGGTCAAAGGGCATTATAGAAGTGCGATTAATCTGCGTTAATTTTTTTAATCGCATTAATTTTTCTGTGATTAATTAATCGAAATTAACGCGTTAATTTGACAGCCCTACTTAAAACACAATGGTATGTTATTTAGTTCCAGTTAGGTGCTGGCGTAGCTCAGTTGACCTATTCCCAGTTGATTATTTGATCAGGACGCAGAGTAAGTAGATTAAAAGATGAATAACCAAACAAACAGTAACACTGGATTGATTTTTTGTTTGCAAACGAGGCGATTTGGCCTTACATCCTGCATGTTACACTGTGCTTCACCACTCTCTTACAGTTGCTCTTTCTCCCTCATTACTCCTCCACTCCACTCTACTCTCTCTCTCACTCCAATCCACGAGTACAAACAAGCTCCAGAGGAGCCAAGGTCAACATACACACACTCACAGATCTGCATCGGTGGGTGATTTGAAAAACACATCCGTACACAGGAGGAGATTTGAGGTTACTGCTATGAAAATCAACAAATCTGCAGTGGTTTATCTTTGCTTTGATCTTGCACAGAGTTCTGTCTTGCTGTTTCATATTTGGGGGCCCGTAGAAGAAACTGCCGTCTCTGAGATAAGAGCTGAAAGAATTGGGAAAATTGAATGCAATCTCTGTGGGGTTTTTACATTTACATATCTTCCCGACTGTGCTTGAAAAGACTTCCGATATCATGGAAAATCAGTGTTTTTCCCAGAGTGGTGCAGGTTATCTTCAGAAGGCAATCATTAACCACTGCTGATGTTAATTACTGCAAAGTGTTTTGAAGAAATCAATTATTTTTTAATTCTGTAATAGAAATGTTATCTATCAGATCCTAAAATTACTCTAACACAAAGGCTGAAAATAATGTTCTGTTTAACGCGAACAAAAATAAGGTCTCGATATACAGTCATATGAAAAAGTTTGGGAACCCCTCTCAGCCGGCATTATAATTGACTCTGCTTTCACAAAAAAAATATAAAAGTGGTATGTCTTTAATTTACCAGGAACAGTTAAGTACTGGGATGTTTTCCAAACAAAGATTTTTTGAAAAGCAGTATTTGGTTGTATGAAATAAAATAAAATGTGAAAAACTGGCTGTGCAAAAATATGGGTACCCTTGTGGTTTTGTTGATTTTAATGCCTGTAACAGCATGTAAAACTGATGACTTTAAACACAAAGTTGGTTGGATTATGTTGTTAAGCCTTGAACCTCATATAATTGTCTGTTTAATCATGAGAAAATGTATTTTAGGTGCCTAAATGCAAGTTGCACTTCTCTTTGACTCTCTGCTGAAGTGAGACAGAATGGGATCATCAAAACAGCTCCCAAAAGATCTGAAAAACAAAGATTGTTCATTGTCATGGTTTAGGGGAAGGCTACAAGAAGCTTTCCCAAAGGTTTCAATTGTCAATTTCGACAGTAGGGAACATTGTCAGGAAATGGAAGGACACAGGCATAGTGGCAGTTAAACCCAGGCATGGCAGACCAAGAAAAAAACAGGAGCGGCATAGGTGGAGGATTGTGAGAATGGTTGCACACAACCCACAGATCACCTCCAAAGACCTGCAAGAACATCTGGCTGCAGATGGTGCATCTGTACATCATTCAACAATGCAGCGCAATTTGCACCAAAACATCTGATTTTTATAAAGACCAAATAACTTAATTTTTGTCTCATCAGTCCAAAGCATTTTCTTCCAATATGAAGCTGGCTTGTCTAAATGAACTTTTGCATACTCCATGCAACTGTATCTGTGGCGTGGGCGCAGAAAGGGCTTCCTTCTCATCACCCGGCCATACAGATGTTTTGGTGCAAATTGCACTGAATTGTAGAACCATGTACAGATACACAATCTGCAGCCAGATGTTCTTGCAGGTCTTTAGAGGTGATCTTTGGGTTGTGTGCAACCATTCTCACAATCCGCCGCATATGCCGCTCTTGTACTTTTCTTGGTCTGCTAGACCTGGGTTTAACTGCAACTGTGCCTGTGTCCTTCCATTCCCTGACAACGTTCCTTACAGTAGAAATTGACAATTGAAACCTTTGGGAAAGCTTCTTGTAGCCTTCCCCTAAACCATGACAATGAATAGTCTTTGTTTTTAAGATCTTTTGGGAGCTGTTTTGATGATCCCATTCTGTCTCACTTCAGCAGAGAGTCAAAGAGAAGTGCAACTTGCATTTAGGCACCTAAAATAGATTTTCTCATGATTAAACAGACACTTCTATGAGGTTCAAGGCTTAACAACATAATCCAACCAACTTTGTGTTTAAAATCATCAGTTTTACATGCTGTTACAGGCATTAAAATCAACAAAACCACAAGGGTACCCATATTTTTGCACAGCCAATTTTTCACATTTTATTTTATTTCATACAACCAAATACTGCTTTTCAAAAAATCTTTGTTTGGAAAACATCCCAGTACTTAGCTGTTCCTGGTAAATTAAAGACATACCACTTTTATATTTTTTTTGTGAAAGCAGAGTCAATTATAATGCCGGCTGAGAGGGGTTCCCAAACTTTTTCATATGACTGTATATGAGCAGAAATTTTAAATATATTCTGAGCACTTCCTATATTGCAAATTCATTCATTTTAATGTGGAGTATTTCTTAGTATATGATCCGATGACACAATAAATGAAGGAGATACTGTAAACATGCCAATGTAATGTCTTGTGTATTTCCTCCCTACCATGATAGTTTTTGTAAACGGTTATCTTGTGTGATGTGTGTAATATTAGTAACATCCGGTAATATTTAGCCCCGTCACATTAAATCAGCTTGCTCCTCCACTTGAACACAAACAGTTCTGCTGCAGCTTGCCTCCCAGTAACAAGGCTCATTACTCTTTATACAGCGGAGTCCTCCTGCACATGATCTATCTGTGGCCTTTTAAGAGGAAATGTCAAATGAGCACGTAAGATAAGGTCAAGACGAGAGCAGATGATGGGGCATCACTTCACGCAGGACAGAACAAGAGACCCTGCTGGTTCACTACACAACACAAACACCGTCCATCGTCCATCATTTAGTCTGCCACTGATTCTCTGAATTGGTTTTGGACTGAGGAGATGATAGTGGGAAACATTCTGAATCAAATCAGCCTATAATAGGATCGAGAAAATGTCACCAAGGTAGCTCTGGAAAGGACTTCGACTACTCAAAGAAAAAGTTAAATGATTTCACATTAAATTCTGCAAAGAACTTTAAAAAAACAAAAATTCAGGGAGAACTGTGCAAAAAATAAATGAAAATAATAACACCTACATTTTCAAGTCAAACACCAATAATACAGAGTATATATTCTGATTTCTCAAGTGTAATATTTTTTTGTTTGGCATTGCTTGCACTTCAGTTGCAGATTTAAAGGTGTGCACATTGTATTCAATAGACTCCTTTCATAACAAGATGTTATTGCTTTTACTTTCTTCTTCCACCACCACCACCAATAATGCTTTGCAAGTCTGCAGCCAGCCCTGTAGCATCCTGTTCCCTTGTATTCTTTTATGTTGACCTGAATACAGCCTTGCATGAAAGAGAGAGAGAGAAAAGCAACAGCACTTCTTCAACAGTCTTTCATTTATCATAAGGAGCCTTGAAGGAGAAATGTATATTACAGAGAGCGAGGGAAAGGAAAGTGCTGTTGGTCCAACAGCCACGCTAAAACTCATTCAATCATACCAATGTCTGTGTTTGTTTCCCCCCCTTCTCCCCTTCCCCTATACTGCTACTCTCTCCATCTTCATGCCTGCATATCTTCTGTCTTTTCGCCTCTTTTTTGCTCTCTCTTTCTCTCTCTCTCTCTCTCTCCCTCCATCTGTCCTTTTTATGGCCACGCTGCTGTACTTTTAAATATAACCAAATTACAGAAGAAGAAAAAAAATAGCCTGGTGAGGTCCAACAGCCTGGAGTTGTGGGTCTTTCTCCTGAATTATGCTATTTGTTTTTCTCAGTCCTAAAGGCCTGGCGGGCCTGCTTTCAACAGTTTCACACATGTCCTGCAAAGGGAGGAAGAGAGGCAGATAAAAAAAGGGGGAGCTAGTGATGGTGTGAGGGGAAGACGGAGGGAAGAGTGTGTGTGTTGTGTAGTGGACACAACACAAAACGGTCATAAAATGGGAGCAAGGAGTTGGATTTTTCACAGCTTAAAGTAATTTTTGTTCTTTTCAAACCTTTAAAAAGTAGTTAAATGGGGTAATCTGAGCCACTTTTTACATTTGCTCCCCTCTTAACGAGCTAAAATGATTTATCACTCAAATTTACACATTTCCCATTAATTCAGGATGTTTCCTAGAAATGGGCATTAGCAGAATTTTTTCAAGACAATGGGCAGTGAAAATATGATTGTTTTAAAAAAAGTTGTCATGTGGCTCACTTTACCTCAGCTGTAAATGTGGGGTAAACTGAGACAGACCAGAAAAATCAAGGGGGTAAAGTGAACCAGCTGGGGGTAAACTGATCCACTTACTTTTTCCACTATGAAACTACCATAACAACACATATTGTAACAGTTAGAATCCTGAAAGGTAGCCACACATTCCAGAACTAATGTCAGACAAGTAAAATGATGATGGGGTTTGGTCAATTAAGCAAAGCAAATTTTCTAAACACTTGAAAGTAACTCTGAACAAAATCAAATACAACATATTATAATTCAAAAGGTTTTAATAAGATTCAAATGAAAGATTAGAACACAGTCTGGGGGTCAGAACACAGGACCCTTAGAGCCAGCTTGTGTCTGGGGGGTCAAAGCATAGGAAAATCAGAACCAGCGAGAACAGCCTGGGACTCAGAACACAGGAGAATACCCAACTGGATTATAACATCAGCCTGTCATACTCTACAACTAGGCCTACTCTACATTCCAGCCCTGAAGGTTACAGGGAAAGATGAGAAGGTGCTCTTTCCGTGTGGTTGCCCCAGGTAGTCTTCCTGGTGTATTTCCATGGCATGATGGCTTTTCTACAATGTGTATGACATTAAAATAAAACATATGTTATGTAATATTACTAGTGGTGGGCCGTTATCGGCGTTAACGTGCTGCGTTAACGCTAGACTCTTATCGGCGATAAAAAAAATATCGCCGTTAATCTCTTATTCCACCTCCTGTTCGGCTCAGGGGAGATAATAATAGCCGGGGGCCGTTGTTGACACTTGAGGAGCCTTTATTCTCTCACACACCCGCCGCTCTCTCTCTCCATCACTTGCCCACGACACAATCGGGTATTGGAACGCAGGATGGGTGTGTGTGGCCACCGGTCGCCACGTGACTATAAGTTTCCAAGTTTTAAACACTTCTATCTCTTCAACGTCACCGTACCCGAATCCTAAATATCCCCTTAGCAGACGCTATATTTCATCGGGGGGAAAACTTTGTTTTGCGCCACAGTTCGGCCGTAATGCTGCTGCACACACACACACAGACACAGACACAGGCGCACACACACACGCTGCATGTCAGAGAGGGGCGCTACCAAAAAGACGAGAGGAGCGGTTGGAGCAGTTGGAGCGTTTAGAGACACATGCGTGCACATTTATTTACATACAATCGCAATCGCAGTCATTTGTGCAGTTATGTAAAATGTTTCACTAAGGAAAATTACAGAAAAAGTAACGCACAGTGACTTTGATGAGTAACTTTAATCTGATTACTGGTTTGGAGATAGTAACACGTTAGATTACTCGTTACTGAAAAAAGAGGTCCGATGCCGGTAACGCGTTACTAAGTAACATCTTGTTGAACATTATTTATTTTCATCACCAATTATCATAGTAGAACAGCTTCCTCAAGCAGATGAGCCCCTGGTCTGATGTGCCACCTGGCTTGAGAAACACGTTCTCAAAGACTTACTTTGAGTCATTATTTAGGGAGCACAAAGACTTACTTTGAGTCATTATTTAGGAGCACAAAGACTTACTTTGAGTCATTATTTAGGAGCACACAGACTTACTTTGAGTCATTATTTAGGAGCACACAGACTTACTTTGAGTCATTATTTAGGAGCACAAAGACTTACTTTGAGTCATTATTTAGGAGCACAAAGACTTACTTTGAGTCATTATTTAGGAGCACAAAGACTTACTTTGAGTCATTATTTAGGAGCACACAGACTTACTTTGAGTCATTATTTAGGAGCACACAGACTTACTTTGAGTCATTATTTAGGAGCACACAGACTTACTTTGAGTCATTATTTAGGAGCACAAAGACTTACTTTGAGTCATTATTTAGGAGCACACAGACTTACTTTGAGTCATTATTTAGGAGCACACAGACTTACTTTGAGTCATTATTTAGGAGCACACAGACTTACTTTGAGTCATTATTTAGGGAGCACACAGACTTACTTTGAGTCATTATTTAGGAGCACACAGACTTACTTTGAGTCATTATTTAGGAGCACACAGATTTACTTTGAGTCATTATTTAGGAGCACACAGACTTACTTTGAGTCATTATTTAGGAGCACACAGACTTACTTTGAGTCATTATTTAGGAGCACACAGATTTACTTTGAGTCATTATTTAGGAGCACACAGACTTACTTTGAGTCATTATTTAGGGAGCACACAGACTTACTTTGAGTCATTATTTAGGAGCACACAGACTTACTTTGAGTCATTATTTAGGAGCACAAAGACTTACTTTGAGTCATTATTTAGGAGCACACAGACTTACTTTGAGTCATTATTTAGGAGCACACAGACTTACTTTGAGTCATTATTTAGGAGCACAAAGACTTACTTTGAGTCATTATTTAGGAGCACACAGACTTACTTTGAGTCATTATTTAGGAGCACACAGACTTACTTTGAGTCATTATTTAGGAGCACACAGACTTACTTTGAGTCATTATTTAGGGAGCACACACATATTATGAATGAATTCAAATGAGACATTTTAATCTAGATTAATCTAGATTAATTCCAAAATTAATCTAGATTAATCTAGATTAAAAAAATTAATCTATGCCCACCTCTAAATATTACATTAAAATATGTTTAAGACTAAACTTAACTTGTGCCTCATGGTGGGGGAAAGTGAGACAGTGCCTCACTTTCCCCCACAGCATTTGGCTCACTTTCCCCCACTACCAAAATTTGAGAAAAAACTACCTCTCTTAGCATTTCAGGCTAATCTTTAGCTAATATCATCAAATGGTTTTTATATGTTGGTAGTTCATCAACACATATGATAGAAGTTTTTCTACGTGAATACATTTGCTTTGGCACTGCACAGTTGATTAAGTTGACAGCAAGAAAATTTACTTTTACAAGCAAAATACCTATTTTGGTGAAAAAAACATGCTTACCACAGCACCATGAGGTCCTCTCTTTCAGGGCCATGGGGAAATGAGAGGGGCTTGAAAACATATATCTCACATGACCAAAAATGTTTTCCGTTGCCTAGATAAAGGGGGTGGCTCACATTACCCGATGCCTCAGATTCCCCCGTTCTCCCCTACTAGTAGGTAGGGCTGAATGATTTACAAAATCACTTCTTCAAACAATGTTACGAGTCAAATTACAAAGGCTGTGATTTAGGATATATTTTATGCAACAAGTCCACCCAATTGACATGTCAACAGTCTTACAAATGTCATGGTGTCCTTGCATGACAGTCATGCTCACCAATCTGAAGTGGCCCAATGTGACTGTGTATGACCACCAATAAGGAACATGTGGAGCCCAAAGAACACATTTGTTTAAGGTGCTGAAAGATGGAACAGTGTCCACATCACTAGGCAACACCAACACATCAGTACTTGAAAAAGCAGCACAGGCAGCTATATGACGAGCGTAACGCAGAGTCAAGTGATAGCAGTGAGGCTCTACCCTGGGCCATTTCAGAGATGAGCCAATCACTTGAATAGTTGTTGAGATATTTTAGTCTGGACCAAAATGGTGTACAGGCAAGAGCCTAGTTGCTTAAAACTGTGGGTGTAGAGTATGTAAATGTGTGTTTGAATGGGCATTTACTTGTGCTTTGCATGTTGTTTGTGTGTGTACAAGTGTGTGCTTTTGTGATTACGTTCTTGTGTGTGAGTGTGTACAAGTGTGTGCTTTTGTGATTACGTTCTTGTGTGTGTCCGTGTGCGTCTTCTAGTCCCCACTCCTCATGCAGCGCAGCCATCCTGACTCACAGCCAGACACATATTTCATGGCTTGATAGTTTCTCTGTGTGATGCCAGGGCCCGATAGCTTATCTGTGGAATCCGTCTCACTTGCCTGGAGTTTAGTTCAATAAAATGCGGGAAAGACCGTGCCATTGACAAAGAGAACACCGGCAAGGGGAAAAGATCAGATGCAGGGGCCTGATACAGCGCTCAGGTTGGGAAGCTTGGGTCAATGAAGGGCAGAGACAAGAGGCAACTGAAAAATAACCAATATAGCCTCCATCATCACCATACATCTACTACCTGCTTGCTCAACACAAGTATAGCCATTCCCTGTCTGTTCACGACCAACCAAAAAGGGGAAGGGATTATGAAATGTTTTTGTTATTTTGCAGATCCCACTACCCCCTATCTAGTAGCTACAGTTCAGTGTACACCATTCATTTACTTCTGACAAAGAAAAACACCCAGTTGTGCCACTGTGCAGCTGAACACCAGTTACACAACGGACAGTGTAAGAAAGCAAACAGTAGAGAAGCAGGAGAGTAAACAGTAGCCAGCGGTTCCAGTGAAGTTCTTCTTCAAGTGTTTGTGTGCAAACACAATCGGTGGAGTTGATGAGCTCACACAGAGCAGATGTCTCAGTGCCAGTGAGGCTTGACAGATGGTCCCTGACTCCAAAGCCAGGCTATCAGGTTGTTGTTCCCTCCTGTATTTTCTAATGCAGATTGTGTTTGGTTTTATAAAATAATACTATTGCTTCAAACATGTAACTGCACCTAAACTAAATAACCAATTTGACAGAACTTTGAATAACTATACAGGTAATTAACAATTGGTTTGATCAACAGTTAAATTGAAGCTAAGCTATAGCTTGACAGACACTCAATTATATTTTGCTCTTTATATAAACTTGTCAGTGCTCTTTTGTGTAAAATGTCACTGTTCCTACCTTTCTATAGTTTATTGTTTTAGGCAATATGTCAGCGAATATATCTGCAATTTTTCACTTGGCTGATTTACAGCCTCTGAATAATTTACAATTTACAAATATAGAAAAAGCAGAGTAGTGAAGGACGAATAAGCTTTGTTGTTTGACTCTGTGTCTGCAGATGACCAGTGGATGGTGTTTAAGAGTGTTACAACAGTTCTTGCTTTCATGGAAACAAGGTGGAAAATATGTAACATAGTTTTGGAGGCCTTTACTGCCATGTGTTTTCAGTTTAGCCCACCCACACACACACACACACACACACAACCAAACACACAACCAAACACACACACGGGCATGCGTACAACTACTGCAGAATTTACAGTTTTTTTCAATTGCTAAACCACAGTGGGCACAACTGGAATGACAAATGCAAAACTCTAACTACACTATGCACAGCATCGGTTCATGTGGACCAAACTCTAGTTCATTTTTCATTGATTAAACACAATTTTCAAAAATTACACACTTATCTCATGGCTTAACCACATCCTGCACAACACTGTGGATTTCTAGCACTTTGTTCAAATGCTAAGACAGTGCTGTCACAACTGTAAATCACACATTTAAAACATAATGGATTTCAGCATAGTGCATTTCAAACACTGCTGATTGCAATTTCAACTGAAACACTAAGAAGGTGTCTTGTTTTAGACTTGTTAGTGAACATACTGTATATACAGCTCAAAAATAGGAAGACAAGTTGTTGGAGGGAGAAGAGAAGCAGTGAGACTGGATGTGTGGAGGAAGACCTAGAAGACATTGAGCTGTATTTTCTGATGAAATACAGTAAGGGTACAGTAAGTACACTGATAGACCCTGTTGTGAATCATGGTCTCTCATTGAGAGAGGCAGGGTTGAGGGTGCAACGCAATCTGCAAAGATCTGAAGTTGCATCTGTAATACGAATTTTCAAGCAAACAAAAACATAAGAGTTGCACCCTTACAGTAAATGACAACATTACAGGAATTGATTTCTGTATTACAATTATAGAATATTTACACAGATACATACTACATTTGGAAATGTTATCAATAAAATATACAGAATATGTATCTATTGAAGCAATTTCTGATTTTAATTTATTTTTTGTTATCTAAAAAATGTTTTGTTATAAAATAAACAATTTCATGTGAAAGAATTTCACTCATTCATCAAAGAAAATATAACGCAATTCATGTGAAGTAACTGAAATTATTCAAACTGTAAAGATTAAAAGTTTGTCATTTGTGTATTGGGGTTTGATGCTAGTGTTTGTACTTTGAGCATGTTCTGAGTGACAGTGTGTGTTATCTCAATAACACACACTGTTCAGGACTGTTCATAGTGTTTGCTGCACTGAGCCTATTTTGCAGGTGAAGTGAACTGTTCAGCTCCAGTGACTGTTGGTAGTGCAGACTGTAGTTAGAGTTTTGCACATTGAGCTACAGTTGTGCCCACTGTGTTTTAGCGAAAAAAACTGTAACTCTGCAGCAACACACACAAGCTTGAAGTCAATATCACTGCCTCAGTGGCTGCTAGTTGCTTTCCCCCCACTGACACACACACTCACTTAAAGCCCCAGACAACTTTTCAGGGTGGCATTGTTCAAAAACACTGCTGCCCCAGCTCTGATTAATTCATTACAGGGCCAGGCGCAATATACACATTGTGTGTGTGTGTGTGTGTGTGTGTGTGTGTGTGTGTGTGTGTGTGTGTGTGTGTGTGTGTGTGTGTGTGTGTGTGTGTATGTGCGTCTCAGAAACAGTAGGGAGTGAGATAGAGAATAAGGGAAAGATGGCAACAGAGAGCTCATGCAGAGATTAAACAAAAAGACAAGCTGGAGTGATATGGAAAAACAGCAAGAGCGAGACAGAGAGAGAGGCAGAGGGGGCAAGTCGGGTTGAGATTATTGGTGCTCCCCAGTGTTCGGCTGGCGGATTTATTCATATGATTTATTACATTGTCCCAGCTCTGGGATTTGGTGTTTGTTCCCGGTCATGACATCTTGTGTGACTTTGAAATTGCCGCTGCCATCGCATTTGAGCCTCTTAATCAGGCTCGACATATACTTCCAAGCCCTCAACCGCAACACAACACTGCACTAAACACCCAGAGCCCCGCCTCCCTCAACGAGATCCCCTCAAGCCAACCCACACATACAAACGACCCAACAATGAATTGTAAGAGGCAGACTAATAAAAGGCAATTGTGTTGATGTATGTAGCTCTTAGCCGGGGTTACTGTGTTGCCAATGGACAATGTTTTGCAGAGTTCCGTCCAGCATTGTTCCATTTGAAGCAGAGTTAGGAAAACACCCCATTTATCGTCTGTCAAACAACCGCCTCATGTTTTCTATATAAATGTTAATGCTCTCTCCCCGAGCGCACAGTTTAGTCCAGGGGGTGTTCTCTGAATGCAAGGAAAACAGAGCTGCAGCCAACGGGAGAAAGAACTACAAGGCATCTTAGAAATAAGAAAGTAATCCAGCTTTTCAGCAAAAAAATAAAACTGTTTTGTCAAAATGTCATTTTGGATTAACAAAGGCCTAATGTGGTCAATATGGAATTTTATTTTGGCCAGTCAAGGAAACAAGGGATTGAATGAGGGGATTGCCAAAGTGGCTGTGCACACACTCTTAAATAAAAAAGTTAATATTTAAGTTAGTAAGAAAAGCATATTATTAGATTATCAGAATGAATATTGAATGAATACTTTTATAAGTATATGAAGGTGATAAACATAACACATGTTTTAAGCAAAAGTGCTAAACCTTTTGATGGTTCCAGCTTTATGGAAATGTGAAGATGCTCTATGTCTCATTTCCCTTTACCTTACTAGTTAAAGTAAATTGAAAAGCTTTGGATTTTGGACTATAGGTTGAAAAAAAACATGTGTCCGTTATAGACCTAATGCTAAACCTAGTATGGAAATATTTGTTTTGACAGTCCTTATATATTCAATCATAAAAACAAGCACACATGTAGCCTACTTAAGCACCTGATACTTAATATGTCTGTATGCATTCACCGACAAACATGAATTCAGCATACGTCAATTGGCTCAAGATTTTACACTGTCAGTTGCAACTGAAAACTGACCTTAAAATCAGAAGCTGCAAACTCTACAAGACAGCCAGCTAATGTTTCTGCCCTTAATGAGTGCACCGAAAATCAAGACGGAAGAAAAAAAAAAAAAAGTAAGTATTCCCTCCTTTGCTGAATACTGTGATACATCCCTCCATCCCTCCCTCCATCTTTCCGGCCTCCCGCTTCGTGTGCGAGTAAAACTTTTCACCTCAGCACCTTGGAGAGGCACAGGCATGCCAGAATAAACATTTCATAATGAAACTATTGATTTGCTGCGGGTGTGTGTGTGTGTGTGTGTGTGTGTGTGTGTGTTTTTCTTCTTTATCATTGCAGGTAAAGTATTCTCAAGGTGATGGAGATGATTATAGGAATGGGGTTTATTTATTTGTTGTATTCAATCAATACAAGCTGGGAACAAGGTGAGAAAAAAAACACAGGGGAGATTTGTGAAGATTAAAAAATAAAACACATTTTAACAGCAAATTGCAAGTCAAAGGATAAAGGTGTAAATTGCTGAAACGTCAAACCAGAGATAATTTACAGTTTTTTGATCGCTAACCCACAGTGGGCACAACTGTAGCTCAGTGTGAACAACTCTAACTACAGTCTGCACTACCAACAGTCACTGGAGCTGAACAGTTCACTTCACCTGCAAAATAGGCTCAGTGCAGCAAACACCATGAACCAGCCTCATTGAGATAACACACACTGTCACTCAGAATATGCTCAGAGTACAAACACTATAGCATCAAACCCCAATACATAAATTACTTGTTCATGCAGTCACACACACATGAAAGACACACTGCAAGCGCACCTATATGAATACGCACACACAAATGATAGGTTGTGATAGTACTTCTAGCTGCAGCTGTTACTACTGTCGGTGACAGAAAGTGTATGGTTTGAATGGTGACATCAGGGTGACATCTGTCAGACACGCATGTCTAATGACGGCGTAGAAAATGTGTGGTGTGGTGCGTGCTGCAGCTTACAGCACCGCCACACAGTGTAATTATAGTGCAGACTAGCTCAGAGCTGTTCCAATCTCTTTTCTCGTTTTACTTCCAGGAAAAGGCTGCAGTAAACGGACCCTTGACAGATTCTAGAGTTTTCTTTATAGATATAAGCCGTTCATTTTCACTCGGAAAAAGTTCTTAGAAATCCCCTCAAAAAAGTACAATATGAGGAGTTTGAATAATTTTAGTTATTTCACACAAATTACGTAATATTTTCTTTGATGAAAGGGTGAAATTCTTTCACATGAAATTGTTTATTTTATAACATACCAGTTTTTTTTAGGAAAACAAAAAAAAATGAATATCAGAAGTTTGCTTCAATAGATACACATTTTGTATATTTTATTGAAAACATTTCCAAATGTAGTATTTATCTGTGTAAATATTCTATAATTGTAATACAGAAATCTATCCTGTAATGTTGTCATTTACTGTAAGGATGCAACTCTAATCTGTTTGTTTGCTGGAAAATTCGTATTACAGATGCAACTTTTTTGCAGATTGGGTTGCACTCTCAACCCTGCCTCTCTCAATGAGAGACCATGATTCACAACAGGGTCAATCAGTGTAGCCCTTACTGTATTTCATCAGACATTACAGCTCTATGTCTTCTAGGTCTTCCTCCACACATCCACACTCTCACTGCCACTCTTCTCCCTCTAACAACCCGTCTTCATTGGTCCATTTACAAAAAAATATATATTGTTGAGCTTTCCCTTTATACTGTATATGTTCACTAACAAGTCTAAAACAAGACACCTTAGTGTTTCAGTTGAAATTGCAATCTGCAGTGTTTGAAATGCACTAGGCATTCATTCTGTTTTGAATGTGTGGTTTACAGTTGTGGCAGTAGTGTGTTAGCGTTTGAAAGAAAGTGCTGGAAATCCACAGTGTTGTGCAGGTTGTGGTTAAGCCATGAGATAGGTGTGTGGAGTTTTGAAAATTGTGTTTAATCAATGAAAAACGAGCTAGAGTTTGGCCCGAATGAACCGCTGCTCTGCATACTGTTGTTATAGTTTTGCACATGTCGCTCCAGTTGTGCCCACAGTGGTTTAGCAATCGAAAAAAACTGTAACTTAACAAGTATTAAGTCAGTGTTCTTTTTTTAATTCAGTTCCTTCAACTTGACATTTTTCCTCATGGCAACCGATATAAAAACTGACTTCAAGTCCATACTGAACTAATACAAAGTGATGTTTTCTGCACATTAGCATTGGAAGGTTGGGTTGGCGAAGGGGACTACAGCTCCTCCTGCTGGTCACAGTCAAATACAGGGGAAATCACTATATCATCTGATAAAGAATTATGTTATAGTGCTTGTGGATGTGTTATTCTATAGGGGTTCAGGCATGAAAATAAGTTAAATTTTGATGGATAAACATGCATTCTGCTCTACTGTCCTAGCGAGTTCATGGGAGCTTGAAATCATTGGTCGCCCTAGAAAAGTAACAGCGCAACAAAAACTGTATAGATCTTCACTTAAATAAAAAAACATTTAAAATATATTATATCCATGAGGAAAAAAGGACATGACATGCATACTTTTCAGAAGTACAGATAAATACAGCCACATATGTCAGGGAGTTACATTGTATGTTGACTACATTGTTCACTGTCTACATGTCAGGCAGAATGAACATATGAGTAACACATGACGTGTTTAAGTTGTCACTTATTACACAAATGACAAAATATTATCTTTTTCAGTGGAGGAATTGGTATTCATATAGTCTAAATCCTTTATATGTGCAAACAATAGAGGTCTGGGGATTCACTTCCTGTCATATCTTTCAGGAACTGACAGTGACCTGAAAAAGTAAGTATATTGATCTTCAAAAAGTGATACTGGTTATTTCTTCTCTGCTGCACACTATCCTCTACATGTTTGTGTAT
Source organism: Ammodytes marinus (assembly GCF_949987685.1). Classification (NCBI taxonomy): domain Eukaryota; kingdom Metazoa; phylum Chordata; class Actinopteri; order Uranoscopiformes; family Ammodytidae; genus Ammodytes; species Ammodytes marinus. The sequence continues at coordinate 9,500,265 of NC_137218.1, forward strand.
ACTATTTTCAGCAGTACAGAGCAATACATCTGTCAGTCAGCTACATTATCTGTTGACTACATTGTTTTCCCTGTCTACACACCAGGCAGAATGAACATGTCAATAACAGGTTTAAGTTGTCACCGACTGGCAGTGTGAACTTAAACATCTTTATTCTACGGTAACAATGAGGGCCAGTCGGAAACGCAAAACAAAAGATCTAGAGATCTCGAGCAGCCCCAGAGGCTATACTTTAAAGCCTGGTGTGGCAAACCAATTCCCTTCATCTCTGCCTCACTCTCACCACAACGTGTGGGTCCTCAAATTCTCTCCCACTGAATCATCCCATCTCATTCAGACATGCTTCCTACTATTATATTGCACTCACTTTCTGCTTGTCTTTCTCCCTCTATCTTGAACACTCCCCCTCATTGTATCTCTCTCTCTCTCACACACACACACACACACACACACACACACACACACACACACACACACACACACACACACACACACACACACACACACACACACACACACACACACACACACACACACACACACACACACGCTCACACACAAACTCCTTTCTTTTTATCTTTTTCCCGCTTTGTACTTAGATTTTTCTCCCCACCCCACCTCTGTCCCTCCATTACTGTGTGCCGTTTCACAGGCTCTCAGGGTGCTTTGTATCCCCCAGACACAGTGCCATTCATTCATATAACATCAAGAGACAGTGACACCAATTATTTGAAGGGTACATAAGGCTGCACAACCCCATGATCCAGTGGATGAAGGGAGAATTGAGACGGATGGACGGGGAGCTGGGAGAGAGAGATGGAAAGATAGAAAGACATTGAGGGAGATTTTAGCTTGGTTGGGGGTGGAATTATATGTAGATGATGGACTGATTGCAGTTTGGAGGGATTTACAAACTTAATTGGACTGGGACCAGTAGTATAGAGAATGGCAGCTCATTTCAAACTGGTAACACTTCATTTAGGTCTTACTGCTTTTATGAAGGGGCAAAACCCTTGAACCAATCCTTTCAAAACCCTAACCTAATCCCAGCGCTGCTACCAGTTTCAAACAGAAACCGTTGCCTAGAGACAACTTAACTATTGTCATGATTACTCTGACACCAGCAGTTATATTCAGTTGCTATAGAAACACCTCTTGGGACAGTGGCCAAGCAGTTGCTGATAACAGCGACCCCTTTTAACAGATTTAAGACCAAAACCATATTGACAAGCATGTTTTATCTACTCTCCCAAAACCCATGTTGGAGCATTGTCTTTAAGTATTATTTTATTCAAATTGTTGTGTGATTATCTATTTTTCTTTACTAAATATAGACAGTGTCTCTCCACCAGCACTTTTTGACCTTGCTAACGCTACTGCACAAGTAGAAATTATACTTAGCGGGTGCTTGAGTATTTAAACTGGCATGGCGTATGCTACCACAGCTGGATAGGCTGGGTTAGGGAGGGGCCACAGACTGCGACTGAACCACGCTTGCTGATGCTATGTATTTTTACTTTTGCGGACTCTGTGTATATTTGCTCAATTAATTACCATGCCGTCTCCTATGGGAACTTAATGCAGCTCTTTCCCTGGTGTTACTTTGTCTCCTCCTGCCATGAGGAATACATCACCTTCAACTCCTATTTATGGAATCTCATACAATTCTCTAATTGTAATCACCATGATTAAATTTGTTGTCCAATAATGTTTCACAAATGGCTTCTAGTAAAAATTGATTAGGAGGTGTGTTTAGCTACCAACACAGATAGTGGGGGCATAAGAAGAAAAATGTAAGCAAATAATATTGAACAAAAACAACTAGGGTTAATATGCATAAGTATTAATAGATTACACATACGTTTCACACAGTATGCTGAAATAAACATTATCCAGAGTTATCTTAATGTAAATGCATACAGGGGGGATTGGAGAATCTTTTATTTTGTAACCCTGCTTGTTACAGTCACTTAGCTATCTGACTCTACACAAAAGGATAACGGTGATAAAGGTAACACACAAACACACTGAGGATGATGAACACACCTTTTACCTTTCAGAGTTCAATAGATTACACACTCACTGTTTCTGTAGAAGATTTGTTCAACATTGACAGTTTAAGACGTATCGAACACAGTAAAAAAAAAAAAGAAAAAAAAACAATATGAAAAAAATAACTTCACTCTTCTCACATTGCATCATCTCAAATATCACATTTCCTCCCGTCCTCCATCCATACATGGCACATTCATTTTGCATAATCAATTCTCCCTCTCCTGACTTGCATCTCCATTTCTCTTATGTGGTGCACTAAGTTCTCCTCCTCTGTCATTGTTTTCATTCTGGGAAGACTTCTTCAGGTTTATCCAGGCAACGCAAACTAAGAGAGATGGGTGAACTGGGGAAAGGGCCAGAGAGCCACGGCCGAGGCCGGGAAGGATCCGTAGCCAATCTACCATGATGCTTTGCTCTGCAGTTCTGGGAGTGAAGTCAATCTCCCGCTTCAGAATTTCGCTACACACATTCAAGCTCAGGTGTGCACGGACAAAGGCAGCCTCTATAAAAGGGATACTTTAATCACATGTACTCTAAATGACTACCTCAAACGTCCACCAATGTCTTTTGAACTGAAATGTGAAAAAAAGATAAAACATAACATTACAACAAATAAAGATGTGTGTTTATGCATGAATCTCCATCATTTATTGTTTTATCAAAGGTGTATTCATTTAGTGAATTGATTATTCAACATATTTTCCTAACAGTAGAAAAGATCCTTATATACTGTATGCACTCACTCTAGCAACGACATGTATGTAACCTATATTCAAGAACAGATGCAATTCAAAGACAAACACCTGCTTGTTCCTGCAGTCACACACACATGAAAGACACACTGCAAGCGCACCTATATGAATACGCACACACAAATGATAGGTTGTGATAGTACTTCTAGCTGCAGCTGTTACTACTGTCGGTGACAGAAAGTGTATGGTTTGAGTGGTGACATCAGGGTGACATCTGTCAGACACGCATGTCTAATGACGGCGTAGAAAATGTGTGGTGTGGTGCGTGCTGCAGCTTACAGCACCGCCACACAGTGTAATTATAGTGCAGACTAGCTCAGAGCTGTTCCAATCTCTTTTCTCTTTTTACTTCCAGGAAAAGGCTGCAGTAAACGGACCCTTGACAGATTCTAGAGTTTTCTTTATAGATATAAGCCGTTCATTTTCACTCGGAAAAAGTTCTTAGAAATCCCCTCAAAAAAGTACAATGTGAGGAGTTCTGATGCAGCATCCCCCCCTGTTTTGGGTCAAGTTTGATTTAACCCAGCTAGTTTTGAAAACACTCTCCCAGTCTGCAGAGGCTATAGAGAAAAAAATATAGATCAAACACTGATGCCATGCCCCCTGCAAACACAAAACCTAGAAAACCTAATAACAGCCTATTTAATGGGTCAAACCCTATGATGGGGTTTATGATGTATTGAGCAATCTTGGCTCTCACACCCCGCAGCGCTCAAGCACTTTTTTCCCTCCCTCTCCACAACATTCATAAAGACCAGCCTGGCCGGAGATATAGCAGTCTGGATGGAGTAGAGACAAAGAAGGAAGGCAGGGATGGTAAAAGTGAATGGAAAGGTCTGAAACAATATGCTGAAAAGAAATCCATATTCGACTGGTACTAGCATGTGTTTTCCCTTCTAACCCAGTCTCTCTGGTGTAACTTAAACATCAAATTCTCACAGGCCAGTAAAAGGCTCAATATATCACCTCAATTACCCTCTGAAAAGTGGTCAGAATAAGAAAAAGCATGGTCGTCTCTGGTACAGACCCCCAGCTGTTCCATCCGTTGGTCAAGCATTCACACAGGGATTGGTATTGATCCAACGCACAATCAACCCCTGCTGAGGAAGGTTTGAGATAGTTACTTGGCGCTATGAGAAAGCAACAATCATTATCTATCTTTTTCCTTTTACTGTAAGTGAAACCCTAACCCTCTTATCCTTACAAAGTCTGCTAGAAGAAGTCCAACTTTGGTGTTCACTAGGGATGCACTGATCTGACTTACCATTTGCCCCATTACATATGCTAATACCCAGACACTGGTTATCTGAGGATCCAGAATGCAGTGCTTTATATCTATAACTCTTCCTTGATGCATGGAACTCATTGCGATGTTTCCTCTGCAAGTTAACATGACTCTGGCTGTCACCTATAAGCACAACTGCTTAACTTTACTATAAGTGGAGACATTCATACAACATCAGTTATTCAAAGTTTTCGGAACTCTTCTTCCTTATCAAGCTTTGTGTTACACATGTATGAAACTCTAACGGCATATCCAAGGATTCAAAACATGGACACAGGTTGCATCCATTTAGCATTAGCTGACGTGACCGCAGACACTAAAAGGCATGTATTGTAAAGCACATACCATAATATTAAGGAGTAAAAAGCATAAATGAATGGAGCAGAATTTAAAGAATATTAGTAGTCAATGTGGTTTGTCACAACGCAACAATAGCACCAACCAAGTTGTGTTTCAACCTGGTCTGATGTGTTAAAAAGTATAAATATCAATATGCCGTTAACATTTAATTGAAATCTGGAAACTAAAGTCAGAATATAAAATATACAAAAATGTGTGTCCTACTTCAAAACTAGTAACACATCACACTGACTGAGTAAAATGAGAACGTGTGTGTGGTTGATGTGTGAGGTCAGTTCAATAGAAAGCAACGGGGTTTCTACACTCATACAGACACAACAGAGTCATACTTTCACCCTGCAGCAGTTACCACACATTGCCTCATGGTCCCTTTGGAGAACCTCATGTTTAAAACACACAAATCTCCATCCCAAAGCAAATCAGTTATTGATCATTAATTTAAACCCCTCGGAAGAATAAAAAGAATGATTCAAATGTATCGTCCAGTTGAACATTTTCATCAACGCACTTTTTTCTTTTTATCAAACTTTCACACGGACGGTCTCAGGGAAAATGATGTAAGGACGGCAAAAGTTGAGATTTTTTCTTTCAGGTACTTCTCTCTGTACTTACAAGAACTAATCCCAAAAAATTCACATATTTCCCTGGACAGATTTAGGTGGATTAATTTGACGTATGTCTGACATATTTGAGACGACACACAAACGAAGCTTGCAGTTCATCCCAGTGAAGCAGTTGCTCGTGACATTTTTAAGACTTTTTTTTAAAGGCCAATATTTGATCTAAACATAATTATTCGTGATTTCGTGAGCCAGTTTGACTGCCACACTGATTCTCCATAGTCTATTGAAGTCATGATGTCGTCAGTACTTTAATTAAAACTGTCAGAGGAATAAGAAGGATAAGGATTAGATTTGTTGAAAAAATTCTTAATCCTTATATTTGATATCTCAACATAATAATATAACTGAATCATCTTGGGACAGCAAACTCATGATACATTTCTTTCTGACACGAAAAATTCGGTCTGGCAAGATTAATCTCCTGGTTCCTCTGCAGTTGATTGGTTTGCTACTATGATGAAGGTATCTTCATGTTGTCTGTATTTTACTCGCTGACTCTACATTTATTCAATTGTTCAGTGACATCCATATTTCTTCTTTAAATTGGGCTATTGAGACTTTTGAACAATTTCTTTTGAATCCTAACATGAAAGCTATACCTCTTTGAATATGTTGCTTGTAGTAACAGTAATGTGAAATATTTCAATGATGGTGAATTTTCCACATTTCAGCATATTTTAGCGGAACAACCATTGCATTTAATTTAGGTGTAGCCTACTGGTAAATAGGCAAAATAAAACGGAAGGGTTTTAGCACACAATTTTCCCATACTTATTTGCCCAACCTATACCTTTCTCCTATTTGTACTTTTAAACCTGACAAATAACTGTTCTGCAAAGCTGCCCACACTCATGCTTCGTCACAAAAACAGCAGTACACACACATAAACTTACAAACAGGTATATGCTTTCCTGCTCATACTGCATTCCCATTCCAGTAACCACACAGATATCTACACCCACTCACTCCCACTCAGACACAAAACACACAGTCACGTCCTTGCTTACTCAGATACCGGCCGTAAAGTGATGTATGGCAGGTCAGTGGACTAAACATTTTCTAACTGCAGGCTGCAGGGGTCTGCTTGGTCAGCACACAACTGCTCACCCATATCAACAGTTAGGGAATACCTGCGGGACCGCCTCAGTTAGAAAGTCATGATGAGTGAGTGTGTGCCTGTGCCTCCAGGACGAACTCTGAGAGAATGATACTCAAGTGTGTGTGTGTGTGTGTGTATTTCTTTTTTTTTAACAATATCCCTTAAAACAAATCATTTTCACTTAGAGGATCTGACAAGGGATTTAGGTTAACCCCTTTTTAATAATAATAATATAATAATAAATTTTATTTATAATGCACTTTATATTCAAGAATCTCAAAGTGCTTAAAAAGGGGGGAACCTCAAAGAAAGTTTAGCCAAATGCTCTTTTAAAGAGATGAGTTTTGAGGTTCCGTTTAAAAAGAGCTGTAGTCTGTGGGGCCCTCAGTTGGTCAGGGAGAGCGTTCCATAGTCTAGGGGCTGCAGCAGAAAAGGCCCGATCACCCATGGTGCACAGCTTTGTATGTCGGGTTTGGAGGGTGTGAGTGGATCCTGAACGGAGTGTACGTGAGGTTGTCGGGGGGGTGAGGAGTTCCTGAAGGTAAAGGGGGGCATGACCGTGAAGGCACTGGTGGGTGAGGAGGGAGACCTTGTACTCAATTCTGAGTGAGACAGGGAGCCAGTGCAGTGATTTCAGGATGGGGGTGATGTGGTCGTGCTTGCGCACCCTCATCAGGATCCTTTATGCTGACATTGTCGAAAGGCATATCATGAGACACATTTGAGCCTAACTAGTACAACATCAAGCCATCAGACAGCACTTGGATTAACACCCTTTGAAAGCGTTGATTTAAAAAATATAAGATACACAGTGTATTTAGAGTCAGCTTTGAGGATACCTGAGGATATGGACATGCAAGTGTTTGATTTCCATGTCACATGTTCTTTTTTTTTTCATATGTTTGAGAAAAAACATTAAAGTACTGTACCAGGCCAGACAATTTGAATATATGGTCAACTAAAAAAACAGGAAAATAGCTGGAAATGCCGCTAGCTACCCATTCTGCTCAGCAACATTAGTACATGTATTTATAGACAATATGGAGTGTCATTAGGTCAAATTGCTCAATTGGCTTCGATAAAGCCCTGCTGTAATTGGAAGGGAGATGTACTTTGGTCATAGGGCATGCTTTATATCCAAAGTACCTATACTTTACAAAATTACACCTCTTAGCTCCACTTTTCCTGTCAAAATTCAAATAATGTTTCATTTCTGCCATGATAACAGTGTATCCCATTCTACTAGCTTGAAGGTGTCCATCACCATTATTAAATCCTGATTCTATGAATCTATTTGATTTTTAAAATTTTATTAAGCTGTATTTTCACTTCTCTTTGAAGAACTTTAGTCAACAGCTTATCTTTGTTCATTTGCTCCATAAATAGATTGACTTGACTTGATGATATTGAATACGGACTATTTGCATTGGTGGATTTATGCACAATTTGCCCGCCAGTGAGTATACAGCACGATAGCGTTCGTGGGATTCACTCGAAATATACTTTGCATTATAGGGTGATGTTAATGTCAATGTGCTACAGTGTGGCTCACTGTTTAACGGACAAAGTTATGAAAAGGATCACTTCCCTGTAAGTCAAGCCTTGTCAGACTGACTTTGCAACAGTGGAGACAAAATAATTATATATAATGTCCATGTTGCTGGCCAACAAAGATGTGATTTCAACATGTGTATCATATTCGACTTAAAATAATATTGTCTGATAATTGTACTCCTAAACTTTGCTTTGCCAATTAGCTGTGCCCTTTAGTATCTTTGTTTCCTGCAACACAGAACATATTTTCTGTCCTCCCACTTCCTCCCACAAGTTGCTATTCGAGAAATACTGATGGTCTAATCATTTTGTGGCACACATCCGTTGGGTTTATGGCTGTGTGAGCAATTAATCCCATGTGGCTTCAATGTGATTAGATCGCCTGGGCTGTCTCATAACATTCGGTGAAACCACACGAGTTTGGTCAGAAACTTCGGAGAGAAATAATTGATTACTTCCATCAAAATATGAAAATGATACGATTTGAGCAACCGATACAGCTCAATATCACTGAGTTCCAACCTTAAGCCTTTGTTGTTACGTTCATTCTCACCTTTTCTTCAATGTGAATACATATGATTATTCCACTGAGACCAATTAGCACCCAACAATCCTTGCTCCGTGCGAGAACTCGATGCTGGTTCTGTATTTTTTAAAAGGTCATCAGGCAACACGTTTTTACACAGAATTGTACAGTTTGCGATTTCTTGTTAGTACTTTTACCGACCTATTATAACTTTCTGTGACAGTCTACTAGATCATGTAGAAATAAAACATGGCTATCGTTAATACAATTATTCAGCCTATATCAGCCCCACCACCATGAATTTACTACACACACTTATCAAAATAGGAAGGAGAAAAGGGTTCGGAGGTGGGGGTTGCATGCAATGATAGAGGTTATTTAGCTGAAAACAATGTTGGCTGGTGTGGAGCAGGAAGGGGCAAGCGGGACTCATTAGCATGTAACACCTCTTAAGGCTGTATCTGTTGACCATGAAACAGAGAGCTTGAGAGGAGAAAGAAAAGAAGAAAATGATGAGATAATAGGGGTAACTTTACTTGAGCAGCTGCTCTGAAAGAAAGAAAAATAAGAGCAACTGATGTGTCCGCTTAAGAGCCGATCAACCTTGTATTAATAAAGAATGTTTTGCACACACTGCATTAGCAGTAAATAAATAACGCTCTGTACAACCGTGAGAATGAGAAACACGCTTAAATCCTGTCAATCTCTTGTGCATTTGAAGGATAGCTGAGCGTGGTGGACTACACCTTCATAGATTCGGTGCATACCATTGTTATATCACAAAACAAAAAAAACATTGCATTTTCTCTTAGTGCCACAACTGAAAATACAAAGACCCAATGTCACCTTGGCTTTAGTCAACAAAATTCAGATTGTCAGCCCATTATGAAGGCCTTTTATCAGTCCTTATCATTGTCCTCACTCTGTAGAACAAAACACAAGTCAAGCAATACCATGGGGAGAGAGAGGAGGAACAAACAGCATCATCTTTTATGCAACAACTTTTAACATTTAAAGGCAAAGGGAGATGATAGATGAAACAGGGAAGGGAAAGCTAGATAGTGGAGGTGTGAAGAAAGTCAGAGATATGTGGACTGAAGAGGAGAGGTGTTAAAACATGAAAAGTCCCAGTCCAAGGCATTCCCCCTGTTCAGTGCACATGATAGAGCAGTTCAGAGGAGATAATCCTCTATCAAACCACAGGCTTGACCACTTGAGTGGGTGCCTTTCACTGCTCTTAACAGAAATGTTGAGTCGAATACCTCAGCAGTCACACTACACATAACTATTAAAGTCTAGATAGATGTCTGGAATATGAAGTACGTATTGTATTTTGTCAAAGTGATATGTGGGAGGAAAATTGGGTGAAAGAACAGTATGAGTGCGCTGCTTCCAGAAACCTAAAATGAACCACTTTCTGGAGGGCGAGAAAAACTGAAATAAATGAATGAAGAATCCATTAATGTGACATTGACAACAAATATTACATTTAAAGGTGTGGTTGCTCAAACTCAAAATATAATGCAGCAGTCAAAGTGAGTGAGTGCGTGTGTGTGTGCGTGTGTGTGTGTGTGTGTGTGTGTGTGTGTGTGTGTGTGTGTGCGCAAGCATGTGTGCCATCAAGTGACACAGATTGTTGCACAAACCCAATTATGTGCTGACATCAACAAAAAAAACAGCTTCTGCAGCGCTATGAAAACAGTCTCCAGTCTCCAGAGACTCTCACACTCTAACCAAGCTTCAGTCAAGATTAGTTTTGTCAAGTTCACATCAAGTCCAGGATTGGAGGTGAAAGTCTGATGTAGATGTGGTTGAAATAAGTCCAGACCAAGGCCGAGAAACCTAATGGAGGTTATAAATAAAGGTTAAAAAAAAAATAATAATAATGGAGTCGGTTTTCAAAAGGCAAGACAGACCTCAAATGTATCCTGTGTTCAATATATAAATACTGTTTAACAAAAAATGTCTGCAAGCCAAAATAGATGCACTGAAGATAATTATCCAAATGAATGTTTAACAAAATTGGGACATCATCGGCGGTATAATCTGGTTCCAGCTATACAAAAGGCAAAATACTTATTTTGTCTGAACAACTTTTAAAAGTCCAACCATTAGTAAACATTACTTGGATGAAAAGTTTAATTTTGTCTGGATTTGTTTTTGTTATGTGTGTGAACTTGAGTCATGTTTGGGGTCATATAGGGCAGATGCTGCACCTGCACAATATTTTCTAGAGATCAATCGTTAGCGCACGTTCTTTTATCTCTTGTGTGTATGTGTGTATGTGTGTGTGTGTGTGTGTGTGTGTGTGTGTGTGCAACCCGATCTCACGCCGAGGCGTCACTTCCAGACGCATGGACCGGCGGCTCTATTTTACGATTTGCCTGACCAGGGCGGCTCTTTTACACGCGCACCTCCGTAGTCAAGATGGCGGCCGCTATCGCGGCCGCCCGTAGTCAAAATGGCGGCCGCGGTTTTCCGTCAATGTTTTATCTATATCATAACCTCTCCCTGTCCCCTTGCCCTAACCCTAACCACCGAGGGGGCTGCAGCTAGATAGTACGTGCTATTCCTGGGAGAACATGTCGGCCCCTGTTGGTGCTATTCCTCCGTTAATTTAGACTATTCCTCCGTTCATTTGGACGGCGGGAGGTGCGCGTGTGTAATAGAGCCGCCCTGGTGAGGCAAGGCGTGAAATAGAGCCGCCGGTCCATGCGTCTGGAAGTGACGCCTCGGCGTGATACCAGGTTGGTGTGTGTGTGTGTGCGCGTGTGTGTGTCAGTGCCAAATGACCTTAAGAACATCTTTGTACTCTGTTGAGGTACAACTTCATCAACAACACTTTTTATCTTGCGGTCATCAAAGAAGAATGATCGGTTTTTTCTCTCTAAAGTTAAAGACACTGGCAGGTGTCTTCTGATCCTTACGACTACAACAAGGGTTAAGATTAGCCATCCAAGTAAAAGCCTTTTCCCTTTTTTTGAACACTGTCCAAGCAATAAATCAGTCATTTCCAGCTCACGTGTGCATTGCAGGGCACAGCTGCAGAGAAAGTTTTACGTAATTAATGCTCAGCGACGGTCGTGATCATCACCATTAAGAGCGAGGCGAGCTAATTGGCAGAATCTGGCTAAGGCTGCAGCAGAATCAGCAGCACCATGAGACCTTGAAATAGGGGAAAACTATTTTACATGGAGGTGGGTTTGTGAACCCTGTTTGTGTATGAAAATGATAAGTGAACAAGCCTAAATGCTGCTATGTATAATAATAATGTTTGTGTCTGCATGAATGCATCTGTGTGCACATGTCATTTTTATTTCTACTTTATATCTATATGGCACACCATACCTCTACAGTTACATGTGTACTACTTTTGTGTTTATTTAGGTCACTGGTTGCTCTCTTCACTTTGTGTGTATCTCTTATACATTTTCTTCTTTTATATTGCATTGTTGAAAGGAAACCTGCAACTCAAGATTTGCATTGCCAACGACTGCTGCTGTAAATTCGTGTGCATATGACAAAAAAAACCAATCTTAAATATTTATTTTAGTGGTGTATCTGTTTGTTGTTGGATTGGGACGGGGATGCGGCTCACACGTGTCATCAACAGTGGACAAAGGAGGGCAGGTGAAGCAGAGCGTGGCTACAGTCAGTCTTAGAGGACGTGAACCCCTGAACTTCGGATCCAGAAACATCTCTCTGCCACTGGGAGGTAAGGACCATGAGGAGGCGCGTGTCCTTGAAATGGCTTTGACACGCTTGCTGCACAATACAACCCTCCAACACTCAATGTCTCCTCTATTACTTTATATTTATCCATCTTTCCTCTTTTATCACCCTCTAATAGCCCATATGTCTCTCTCTCTGTCCCTCCCCCTATCCATCCTCCATTCGCTCCCTCCGTCTATTAGTAAATCCATCAAGTAACTCCACTAAATGACCTCTGCACACCACTCCCTAACACATTTACCTTCTAATTGCTCTAAGCTGTGCTGTTCTACGTTCATTGATCATCTTTGAAGAAACACAATATTTAGTTTTTTTGTTCTTTTAGCTAACTTTCTGTCAGTTACTGCAGTTAGCAGTCCCCTCGCTCGTCCCTACCTCACCCCATTAATGCACTGCGGTCTTCAGGCAGCAAGTTATCTAGCATCATCTCAGATCCATAAGTGTGATAAAACATGATAAAAATCATCAAAACAGACATTGGGAAGGATTTTTACCTGCTCCGCCATTGTAGGCACATACACATTCACCCATCTGTTGCTCTGGCGTGCACCGGCAGTGAGACCATGGAGTGTACAGTATATACTATATATGAGTGAGACGAGTGTCGGTTTGTAGCGATCTCTCTTCTGATTGGATAAAAATGTCGGGATACTCCAATAAGTTTATTTGCCGATTACATGCAAGCAGCTGACAGAGAGATCGGCTTTATGAAACGTGCACATTATGTATGTGATCACTGTATGAATAAAGAGCGATTTTACACTTATATTAACATAAATAAACCGCTTACTTCACCTTTACGCCTAAAACCACACAAGAACAAATCATTCCTCGACACATGCTCTCACATAAGGGAATGCATCATTTTACAATCACTTATTCTGCTACAGCAGAGGAAGGCAGAGCTCTCGCAGCAGTCTGTTATTTCATTGATTGAGTGGATCACAGAGGAGGGGAAGGTAAAATGCTGAGGTGAGGCTATTCTCTGCTCAAACTGTTGAAACTACCGAACGTGCTTCAGAGGGTAAACTGTTCCCCACTGAGCCACATTTTATACAGAGGCTTGTGTAGTATTTGAACTATTAAAAATAAGAAATTTAAACAATGCAATGATAGCATTCACTCATATTCTAACGCTCATAATCAAGACATTTAGTGACCAACTTCAAAATGTTACAACCGATAAATGTTCCCCTTTTTAAGAAGAAATCACCTTGTAACTAAAAAAAATCTTGTTCAAACTTAACATGTTTTTCAAATGTATCTGAACCCATACAAGGCCTAACCGTAAACTATGTTGTAGAAGGGACTTCATTTAATTTATGAGCTGGAACTGTGATTTATTTTGGTTAAAACAATCAATTACAGAATAAATATTTAGGATTTTCTCACTTTCAAATGATGAAACATTGAGAGAAGAGTGACAGCCCCCACTGCTTGGATGATGCATTTCCATTTTAAAAAGCAGCAGAAGTGTTTTCTTAATTAAACCGGGGAACCTTGAAAGTAGCATGAGCAAACGCAGAACGACTAGGGCGCCACAGAAACTCAACTATCCTAAAAAAAGAAAATACCCCAGAAAGCTGACATCATACGAGAGGTCTTGGTACACTCTGTTCCTAGTTACTGTGAATATATTAAGTCCCATCAGGTCCATATAGATTGTTGTTCCAACTCAGGCCTCTCCAATATCCGAGTGGATCCAAGTGAACTCGCTCCGAGCTCTGATTAGGCGTCAAAATCATCACAGGAGAAGGTGCTGGCTGCTCATTTACTAGTGGAGCGTCATGCTCCTGACAGTTTTGGTGTTCTCTTTCCATTTGATTTTGTTTGGACCTACCACATTTGGGAATAATTCGGACAGGGTTTGACTAATCCTGGCTCCCTTTCAGCTCATTTTCTGGGAATTAATGTATGGTTTGGGCAGGTTTTTTCCTCAAGTCTGATTCTGATCTGGTCTGAAATTCTGTTTATGTATTGGATAAATAAATAAACAGCCAAGGACTAGAAAATGTGGCAACTATCACTATACAGTATACAGTGAGAAAAACATTTACTATTCATAAGTATTCATAAGCCAACACATGCACTATTTACACGGACTGTGCTCCAATAATCTTTGCCAAGTGTTATCTCTGCCTTGATAGTGCACACTTCTCTGCTTCATAGATCTGCATTCCTTTGACCTCAACGGCATTAGTCTCCATCTCCTCTCCTTCATAACATCTGAAAGCTCCGCCGCACCCGTGGGAGCCGGCATTGCATTCCTATGGGAACCCTTCATTTAACGTTCAGCCAAGAGAGCAATTCTTTTTTCCTCTACATATGACAAGGCCATGACATACAACATTGACACACCAGAAGCTGGAGCTTGTACAGATAGGCAGAATACAGAACAAGGTTTTACAAGCCAAACCGTTCTGTCGCTGGCTGGAGATGGGAGGTAAGGGTGCAATTTCTGTCACATCATACTGTATGTAAATGACAGCCCACGTCAGTCAAGCGTGGAGGGTTAAAGTGATAAGTGCAAAGAGGAGTGAGGGTATAGAGAGAAAGGTAGAGGGGGGAAGGAGAACTGACACACACTGGTCAGTGCATTTTTATGTCAATTAAAAAGCAACACCATGACAGGAAACTCTCCATAAAGCCAGGGAGCTGTGACGGACTGACTAATAGCAAGGACAGAGTGACGCCTCCCCCTTCTTTCTTCTTCACTCCATCTTGTCTTTATGCCTTTCTCTCTATCGTTTTCCTGCTAGCTTTTTCTCCTTCTTTGCCTCAATTTCTGTGCATGTTTCTCTCAAAGTCTTATGCTCCGGTAACTCCTTGACCCCTATGCGCTCTCTCAACACAAGGCCAAAGATGTGAAGAACATGGAAATGGATGCGGCCTTCATGTGAGTCATGATAATGGCTGTCCCTTCCTCTTGACCCCTTCACCTCACCTTTCAGGTCCATTGAGAAGAACCAAATGCCAACTCTAATTTGCATAGGGCCCATTAGCTTCCCTCCACTAACTCGATAAAAGGCGAGAAAAGGCATTGAATCACCTTATGACATACAGAGAATTTGAGGGGATTTGTTTCTTCCATCTACACGGGTTCCACATTTAGGGCAGGAAGTGAAGGACCTCAGCTTTTGGGCTTAAATCAAAGAATTTGGAAATACTCAATTGAGCTATTTAAATAATATGTAGCATATATCATATTAATATAGACCTTACTCAAATTTACAGACATCTACGTTATAACATTTCAGCATATTTTCCATCATTCCAATACTACTGTTGTTATGCATTTATTCAGTGAAACATGTTACATCTCCAAGTGGCATGGAACCCAGACACTATTGGACACATATCATGCATTTTACTTAAGGACACGTGAGCAGAGGGAGATTCAAGAGTCTCATCGCCAATTACTGCTACAGTAATTGCTGTGCATATGCCTTATAAAATAACTTGGAACTTAAACAGAAGTGTGCACATGCTAACACAAATAGAAATAGGTCTGTTGAGGCTTTACCGGTGCGATCAATTATGCTGTTGACTTTATTTTCTTCTAATTGCATTATTTTAAGTGCATATAGTCTTTTTTTTTACATACACTGTAGCTACATGGATTCCGACTTGGACCCTGCTGGGTATGAGATTAATTCTATGTTTTTGGCCATGCAGCAGGAAGCTGAATGCCAACTAAATTACATTCCCATAATAAATGTTCAGGGAGGGAAATTGTAACTCCTCTGCACCTACTGCGAAGACTTTCATTAAAACCAAATCATAATAAAGTAGAATGCCACATATGTTATCTTAATGGCAAATTCAAATGTTAAAAATAAAATTCTTACAAAGAATCACTGTGTAGTAGAATTAGTGTATATAGGCCCACTGGGGAAACAGACAGATATTTAATTCAGTATAAAGGGAAAGATAAGGAACACAATGTGGCTAATGTAGCACAGAATAGCTAGGCAAAATTATTCAATTCACTACATATGCATAATACTGTATTAATGTCCTCTAAAGTAGTGACATAACTCTCTGAGAGCGACTCGTTTGAGATGACGGGGAGAAAAAGCTTGTGTGGACACGCTCATTTCTGGTTTCTTTTTGAGCTTGTTGAGTCAGGTTGACCTCTTTGGGGAAGAATCTGTTATGGTGATTTTGTGACGTCCCAGATAATTCAGCAGTGTATAGCTAAAGCAACAAACCGTGCCTCTTTCTGCTATAGAAATCTGCTCTGGAATTGAGCATCTGGCTGCCACTGGTCCCATGAAGAAACCTCAGATGGTCTCCGATACCTCTGATGATTATTATTTAATTAACAGCTGCTCTCAGAAATCTCCCTTCATTCAAAATGCATCGGGAGGGGAAATTAAACTGTCATCCCAAAATAGGGATGAGAGGCATGAAAACATATTCTTTCCCTTTTCTCACCCTTTCTTATGTCCTCGCTTCTCTCACTAGTCTTTTTCTCTTGCTCATCTCCCACTCCTGTTATGCCTCTCAGACATGTCCATCAAAAAGGAGTCGGACTCTGGTGCATTCTACCTACATGGTATCCACACAGAGGCAATTGAAAAAATAGCATTTATCCTGTGATAAATATTTTCATTCAAGATGCAAACTCCTGAGCTGGTTTTAGTTATTGTGGTTACAGTGGGCTATGAAGCAACACTCCAGCTGTGAGTATATGAGGTAACCTAAATGGCGGTAACATACTCAAGCGTCTGCTGATAGTCGTTTGATTCCTTTTTTATTATAAACCTTCAGTATTAACATAGTGGTTCTGATGGTCACTGCAGTTTATTTGTGGTGCACACTGGCTTGAACCACTGCGATTTCTCCACCCAAAATGAATTCTTCAGGTCCCCCTTCACTCATCAAGAATAATCCACAGTGACGTTAAATTAGTTTATCTGTATTGTTGAATATCCAATATAAAATCAAGATTACATTTAGCAAAAAACAACTTGACAAATGGATGCGAAATTTCTCACTGCCTACAAACTCAGACCGAGTACAACTGGAATTTGAAGCTAACGTTAAATGTTAGACGCATGAAGAACCAGGCATACAGACACATTTTTGCCAGAGGAACAAAATGTTTGTATGCACATTTGTGTGTGAACAACACCACACACACACACACACACACACACACCAGCCAAAGACACAGGCTTGACCAGATCAAACAGAATAATTATTTCATAGAAGAGTGTGGCCATTTGATACAGATGTGTCGGATAACCTGAAGAACACAACAGCAACCCAGAATGCAGTGTCCCTGCATTCATGTTCTGCTGTTAACACTGGGTAAACCACTTTAGAAGGCATGAAAGCAAAATGAAAAGACACAATCTCAGTGAGATAATCAGCAAAAGAGCCTGCAGTGTTTCACAACCTCAAAGAAATACAGGCACATGAGTGGTGATCTGAAGAACGAGGGCCGAAGACATTTCACGCCTTTATCTCCCTCTGTGTAATGTGTAATATGACAACAAGTCAGCATGGAGAAAGCTCAAACAAGATGGCCCCTCTGCCTCACTGCTACTGAAAGCAGACGGAACGAAAAGATGATTGGTCCCTCTGAAAAGTCTGAAGATAGTTCTGTCTGGTGTTAAGGTGAATTATGACAAAGTATTCTATATGGACTAGCCACTTCCAAGGAAGTGCAAAGGTGGAAGTAGGATTTTCATTCAGACAGGTCGTTCTACAGTTTAATGCCACACAAGGGGTCATGTGAAGAGAAAGCTACGGTAGGATTTTTTTTAGACATACATGAAGCATTCTAGTACAAAAAGTGCTAAAGCTTGTTGAAAAGTGTTTCAACTTTAGTATTGAAACAATAAATTAAGAGACGTTGCCTAAATTTCGGTCCAAAATCCTTCCTGCCTCAACACTTTCAGATTGACCCCACTCCCATGGATATTATACAATGCACTATAAGGCATTGCACAAAAGATTATGGGAAATAATCAATGTAAAGGTGGGATGAATTACTTTCATCTATCAAACACATTTAAACTGCTCCAAAAGAGAATTCTGTAGGATATCGTATGTGAGTAGTGCAGCAGTGCTGTCATTCATGTGCTACCTGATGGTCTTCAATAAAAAGCAGATAGGTATTCTAATAATTTACATACTTAGAAACATGACCAGGACAGCATTCGGTTCCTGCCTTTTGCTTTTTTGGTGACATTTCTCTAAATAATGGGTTACTATCTCAGCACTAACAGTCTCTTATGCACCAGATGGTTAGACAGCATCGACATCAGTCACTTGGCAACCAACATTACCAGCGCTCAATCACTTCCACATTCAGTGACAACAAGAGTGTAGAGAAGACCGCCAATGGCCAGGTATGAAGCGATTGAGCCTCCCACTCACACATCAAAGCAAAGCTTTATTGTTCCATCACTGTTTACAACATAATTACCAGAGGATTTATGCCGCCACTGTCGCTCAGCTCTGCCTTGAGTGCAGAGTTTTCATCGTGTTGGGTGTCCTTGCAGAAGTGCCTGCTGCCCGCACACCTGGCACAGCAGGGGAAACAGATTAGGATGGCATATGCAGCAGTTACTGGACAGCCTCCACAAATGTCTGTCTTGGGAAGGGCAATAAAACAGTGAGGTAATCCAGTTATACACTGTTTTACACACACTTTGCACAAACTGCACGCACACACACCAGGGCAGGGTAGATGTAGGCACACAATAGGAAAATGTACAATCCACTTCAGTTATGTGCATGCATAAGCCTGCGTCGAATTACAACATTTTCAGGTATGTCATCATAATATACAGAGGGGTAGGCGCCAGCGCTATACTTCAGCATATGTGCAATTCTAGCAGCCCATAGATAGACCTACCAAAAGATTCTAGTTCAAAATGTAAAGAAAGATAGCATGAGCACACTTCAAAGATCAAATATACTTCCACACACAATAATCTTTATCTGACTTCCACACATTCACCTGCCATCCAAAGCTCTTTCTTCTTCTACTTTACCGCATATTTGTGAAAAGCATACAAAGTTTGCTCAGTTGGTGTTAACGGCTACACACTAAAGTTGCCCAGAGCATTTAAACAGGAAGATCTGCGTTTATAGAGAGACCAGATTGTGAGGCTTGGCAGAAGCTGATATCAGGATCATAATACTATAGTTTCTCGGAGAAAAAGAAAGAAAGAAAGAATAACATTATTTTTTATACACTTTTAATGCATATCAGGAGTATTGAATATTATTATGTTGAATACTTCATTTGTTTTCTTTAGAAAGGAAATCCATGTCATTTAAGACTAAATACATTGTCTTTCATTACACAGACTTAAAACTGAATAGCTTATTATAGGTTAAGATATGGACATTCAAACTTTACCAAAGTGTCTCCCACTTTAATTACCCTTTCCATGGCATGCAATATCCATACATGGCCCTCAGCTATGCATTCTAATGGCGATAATATACTTTAACGACGTTAGCTATATGAAGAAAAGAAATCCCTCCAGCTGTGGAAGTATGGTGAACCATACAGTACATGGTGAAAATGTGGCCAAATTGACTCCAGCCATGCAATTTCGCAGCCGTTTGAGCCACTTACCTGCCACATGCGACACCTGAATACATGCTATCTGCCCTCATCAAGAGTAATAGCCTCTTTCTTAAGCTGCCTTATGGGTCTGACCTTTTCTACTATACTGAATGGGCAAATTATTCTTGATTTTAAAACCTGTGATTTTTTTCTCTCTTTCCTTTTCTCCTCTACCAGAAAAAAAAGCTTTGCAACACACCAGAGCCCCAGTCAATTCCACCACTGCCGAGTCATACATCATATTTTGAGTGTATGGATTTCTAATATCTCGCTACAGCAGTCAAGATGATGTAACAGATATGGACTCTGAGCACATATCAAATAGATTCCTTAAGGATATTCAATATAGCTGCCAAGGGTCATTTGACCACATTATTAAAATAGATAACCTCATATACCTTAAATTATGCCATGAAACACCACGATGGGGTGGCATCCATAAATGACAATCTTAAATTAGACAGAAATATGAATAAGTAGTTACAGCTTTTCAATGGGATGTTCTGCCATTTTGCATCCCAGGTTAAAGGGAACACTGAGCCTTTGAAGATAGAACAAATAACTAGGGGAGAACGGGGTAATCTGAGCCACTTTTGCTCCCCTCTAAGGGAGCTAAAATTATTTATCACTCAAATTGACACATTTCCCATTAATTCAGGATGTTTCTTAGAAATGGGCATTAGCAGAATTTTTTCAAAACAAAGGGCAGTGAAAATATGATTGTTTTAAAAAAAGTTGTCATGTGGCTCACTTTACCCCAGCTGTGGGGTAAACTGATCCACTTACTTTTTCCACTCTGAAACTACCATAACAACACATATTGTAACAGTAAGAATCCTGAAAGCTAGCCACACATTCCAGAACTAATGCCAGACTAGTAAAAGAATGATGGGGTTTAAGCAAAGCAAATTTTCTTAACACTTGAAAGTAACTCTGAACAAAATCAAATACAACATATTATAATTCAAAAGGTTTTAATACGATTCAAATGAAAGATAGAACCAGTTAGATTAGAACACAGTCTGGGGGTCAGAACATAGGACCCTTATAGCCAGCTAGTGTCTCGGGATCAAAGCGTAGGAAAATCAGAACCAGCGAGAACAGCCTGGGACTCAGAACACAGGAGAAGACCCAACTGGATTATAACATCAGCCTGTCATACTCTACAACTAGGCCTACTCTACATTCCAGCCCTGAAGGTTACAGGGAAAGATGAGAAGGTGCTCTTTCCGTGTGGTTGCCCCAGGTCGTCTTCCTGGTGTATTTCCTTGGCATGATGGCTTTTCTACAATGTGTATGACATTAAAATAAAACATATGTTATGTAATATTACATTAAAATATGTTTAAGACTAAACTTAACGTGTGCCTCATGGTGGGGGAAAGTGAGACAGTGGCTCACTTTCCCCCACAGCATTTGGCTCACTTTCCCCCACCACCACAATTTGAGAAAAAACTACCTCTCTTAGCATTTCAGGCTGATCTTCAGTTATCAGCATCACATGGTTTCATATGTTGGTAGTTCATCAACACGTATGATAGAAGTTTTTCTACGTGAATACATTTGCTTTGGCACAACAGTTGAATAAAGCCACTACGAGTAAAATGGCACGTTGGCGTCCCCTTTGGACAAAAGCGGTAGTGTTTTTTCGACGCCAGCTGTCGTGAAGCTGTTTTCTAGCTCGTGCCGGGCGTGCGAGATTCAAATGATTAGGAAGCAATATAGTGCATGTCCGTGTGTTAAAAGTGTGACGGCACCGGACTCTTTTCGGCTCCGTGAGAGTGGTTAGTGACACAGCATCAACTAATGCCAGTCAGTGCTACACACACACCTGATTGCAACGAGTTGATGCAGCGTCACCTCTCACGGAGCTGAAAGATTCCTTGTCCTCACACAAAGCAAATGAACGAGAGACGGCAGTTAGTAGGCTATGGATCACGATGAGGTAATGTGTTTATGTTGTTGTAAATAATGACTATTTCTGATGAATAATGGTCATCTGATGATGCTGGTGAGGCAAAGTAAACTTTGTTTTAGTAGGCTACCGCTCATTCATTTAGGAGTAAACACTGCAGTCTAGGTTCGCTCCGTGAAATTGTGTATACGTTGCTTGGCAACACCCTCCCGCCCGCTTATCACTCTCCCTTTTAGCTTTTCTTCATTGCATTTTCTTTTTTTTCCTTTGATGGTTCAGCCCCGTTATCAGTCATTATGACGACAAATAACTGTCTCAAACAAGGCTCCCGCTCCCCTTCCCTCACCTGGAGGGATAGGCTTCTCAAATCGCGTTCCTGCGCCACACTGAAATCTGCGACCAATACGAATATTTGACCATAGAGCATGCACGCGTGAACCGAAAATCGGACTGGGTGTGCGACCAGACCAAACGCAGTAATAAAAACAATATAAAAACTTATTTCTTTGCACTGATGGTCTCGTTTGCTGTTAAAGGTAATTTATGATTATGAGAGGAAACATGAGGCTGTTTAAAAGATATTTAAATGTTACTCGTAGCCGCTTTAAGTTGACATCAAGAAAATTTACTTTTACATGCAAAATACCTATTTTGGTGAAAAAAACATGGTTACCACAGCACCATGAGGTCCTCTCTTTCAGGGCCATGGGGAAATGATAGGGGCTTGAAAACATACATCTCACATGACCACAAATGTTTTCCGTTGCCTAGATACAGGGGGGGGCTCACATTACCCGATGCCTCAGATTCCCCTGTTCTCCCCTATGTGGTATGAGTAAGACACTAGCATTCATTTAATATCAAAGCTTTAATATACAGTCTGTCTGAAAGTCTTTTGTTCTCTATTTCAAAAGCGGCCAGCGACTGGTAAGATCAAAACAAACCGCATTTCACATGGGCATGAAACAATAAATTCTATATGAAAAGAGATGTTGTAACCAAAGCCAACACATTACAAAACACTATTTATATCAAGCTGGCTATTTCTACCCTTCAGACCTCTCCTCATCCAGAGTCCATGGATGGAGCCTAGACCCATGATTGGCTTTGAATAGCATGATATGAAACCAAACACAGCACAACTAACAGAGTAGAGGAGCAAGACAGTCCCTCCAATAGTGAAGTTATCTCAGCACAGGGCAAATGAATGTGTCTCCATTACAGATCCCAGAGCAATGCCCTAAACTGAAGGAAAGTGCTCCTGAAAATCCCCTGTGCCCATTAGAGTATTGCAGCCCACACTCCCCATGGGAAATAGGCCCAATCACCCACTGGCTCCTTCCCCAGGTTTTGCAACAGGAAGGGGACTCAGCTTCCCCAGATCTAAATAAGTATTAATTAAGAAAATGCCCTTTTATCTGTTTTGAGAATATACCAGTGTATGAATCACCAAAAGAAAAAAAAAAAAACTCTGGTATCTAATGTAAGTAGCTGAATAAAGCCCTCAGCAGACAAATGACAAAAAAAGTTCAAAATCCAGTATATGGCTCAATGCATAGACAGTGAGTGATAGTATCTATACAGTGAATTACTGAATATTTAATTTTCATCTGCAACTTTCTGTGGTGGTTAATGAGGACGTGATGTGAGGACGTGATGTGAGGACTGTCCGTGGCTCAATGTAAAAGCCTCCAGAGGATGTGTTCTTGCCTATTCATCATTCAAGAGCAACTGCCAATGGGGAAACACCAACACTCGATCGCCCAATAGTCGAACTCCATCACTCATCACTGACCAGTGAGTCAGGTATAGACTGAGAGCTGGCCTTGCTTTGCTGCTGTCCAGCCAAAAACATGCTGGACTGTGTTTATTCAAAAGTTCCTGAAGGCTGCTGAATGCTTTGCCACCCTGACCACGTTTCCCTACTCTCCGTGCCAGCCAGCTTAAGTCTCTGCTCGTCAACAAACCTCTAGCCATCAGAAAAAAGGGATAGCGTATTGATTGTGCGGCTCCTGGAGAGTTGCTAAAACTCCATCACACTGGCACATGTTCAGATGTTGAGAAGAAATTGGGAAATTGAAGCATGATGGAGGATTTGAAGAAAAGTGCAAATAACCCTGAGGGAAATCACAGGCACTAGCTTAGGGCCAGAGTTGGCATGGAGGTCGGACATGCAGCAGAGCTCACGGTGCCATGGGAGGACGCGCCAATGAGGCATATGAAAGGAAAGTGCTTAGGTATGCGGAGTCCGTAACAGAGCACTGGGGCTGGGTTTGCCCTGTGGAGGTTAGCCGGAGACCATTTGTAATAATGTCAGCCTTAAATGTGTGCTCACACCTTTTTGCTTTTTGTTATTAAAATTCAATTCAGTTGCTAAATTCCCATACGCAGCAGAAATCAGATAAGTGCTGCATTCGTACTAGTTTATTGCAGAGTTAGTAATGTCTAGAAATATACAGATGAGTCTTCTTTGTATCTAAAAAAAGGGGTAGTCTGCCTGGCAGCTCAACTGAGAGCGCAGCAGGGGAGCTTTAAGTGTTGCGGGATGCTTACAATGCAGCAAGGATAGACACAGCCACAGCAGGAGGCCTTTCACTGCAGCAGGAAAAAGTGAGAGAATGAGAAGGTAGTCACAAAAGATTATGGTGAAACAAAGTCTCCCCTTGACGGAGAAAGAGGTATGTCCTTGGTTTTGGCAAACTCCAAATGCTCAGCTCACCTGTCATCCCACGACTCATTCACTTTCAATCTAAATAGCCACTTCAGCAGCCACTATATTGCCCTGGGGTGAATCTCGCTGCTGCTGAGTGCAATATTGTGTTAAGTGTGTTTGGTTTTTAAAAAGGCATGAGAGCAAGTACCATGTTAAAAATAACAGCCACTCCTTTTTCAGGACATAATTGCTGTCCAAAGAGACGAAAGGTAAAAGAAAAAGAGAGAGCGAGAGCGAGAGAAACAACACACAATGTCATAGAGATATTGATAGAATAAAGGGGAAGGAGTGGACCAAACTCACTCTCTAAACTCCCACTGGGTGCTTATCTTAGGGGGAACTCCATTAGCAACGATTAAAAAGCCATCACACTAACAGCATGTGAACCTAAATAATCACAGGGTCCTGTTTCATTGATGCCTCCCTCCCATTTTCTGTTGAGTCAGGAGTGTTGTTGCTTTCACCTTGTGGTCCCTGAAGGGCCCTGTAATGGCCATTATGTGTGTGGAGAACTGAGGAGGAGACCTGGACGGGGAGTGAAGCCGTGCACCGGCTCTCATTTAAACTCACTGAACCCTGGGAGATATAACTAAAGCCCCCACGCTTTGCACCGATCTTCTTCTCTACTCTACCTCAGAGGGCCTCCTCAAAATAATTTCCCCCCCACTGTTTGCTTGTGACGCTTGCAGGTACGGTAAGTGATATAA
The DNA here is from genome assembly GCF_949987685.1 of Ammodytes marinus. Lineage (NCBI taxonomy): Eukaryota > Metazoa > Chordata > Actinopteri > Uranoscopiformes > Ammodytidae > Ammodytes > Ammodytes marinus. The sequence continues at coordinate 9,525,180 of NC_137218.1, forward strand.
AACAACTTGCAACCTATACCAGCGGGACCCATCTGTATCTGTCCCTAGAGCCGACACATACAAGAAGACTGCAACACGTACGAAAAATACTTTTGAAAAGCTGAGAAGCTTAAAACATTGTTTCCTTCTGTCTCAATGAAAATCATAATAAAATTAAGAAATTAAAATGGAGTGAGAGCATCATTGGTGTTGTTTGATAGGGAGACAATTTATTATCCTTTAATCCAACCCACAGCCAAGCTTTTTACTTTGACTGTTTTATGACCTTGTATAATCTCACGCCAAACTTTCTCAAACTCTCACTTCCATTAACGCATACGTTGTTTAGTCAGCCAACTGGCATACTTAGATACCTGCCATACCAACAAGAGATTCATTATCTTTGAGAACACATAAAAGGATCAAGGTGACATCAAATGTATTTATGAGATTCCAGGAGTGAGATCTCAGCCAGACTTCATACATCTAACTGATTGTAGCAATCAAATGTTTTGGATGTCTATTAAGTAGTCTTATCACTTCTGGCTGATCAACTTTAGCTGAATATCTTGTTCCAGCCCATTGGCATCCTTTGAATGAAAAAAAGTGTGAATGCCAGAATTAGGCTATTCTGTTCTCAAACATGGTTGTATTTTGACAAACAATTTGTTAGTCCGTCTGTTGCAACTGGTTCCTTCCTACCAAGGTTTTGAAACTTTAAAAATGGGTCACATATAAATATTATATTCCAATTGTATTAATGCTCAGTTTTCTTAAACTGCTTGAAAATGTATATTTAAGCACACACTCTAAAATGAGTAAATTTAGGACTAAGAGAAGTACCACATAGCTGAGAAACCCACTTTTTGTTGTACCCTTAAAACTAGGCCAATGAGTTTTAGCAGATCTCTACCCTGACGCTAATCTGCTGTACTCTGACGATTTTCAATAATGTAGCCAGCCCTCTATTGAGCCGATCTGATGATGTAGGCGTCCATGCAGCTTGAGCTTAATGCGGCAAGAGCGGGCAAAAACTAATGGACTGGCGGGAATTTAGGAGACCAGGGTTATACATCTTTTATGCTTCTCTAAGCACGGCCCGATTTGAATATTTCTGATATGATATTTATGCTCAGTGCAGCAGCAAGGATACGGAGAGACGCACAGCGATAGAGATGGCAAGAGACAGAGGGGTAGGGGGGTGTGTGTGTGTGTGTGTGTGTGTGTGTGTGTGTGTGTGTGTGTGTGTGTGTGTGTGTGTGTGTGTGTGTGTGTGTGTGTGTGTGTGTGTGTGTTTCAGAGTGTTGTGATGTGTGATTCATATGTGTGGGAAAAACAAGAAAGGTGTGATGCATCAAATAGGTTAGCATAATAGATAACTCACAAATATTAATAATTTTAGTTAACTGGAACTGAAATAATGAAATCAATAAAAGCCAAGAAGAACCTGGAATTTTAGCTGTATCCATATAATCTTGACACATAAGTGCACTGTAGGAGGAGACAGTCATCACTGGTGAAATACTTTTAAGTATGTAGTAAAAATGTTTGCTACCTATCATACTTGTCGGGGTGTGGGAAAAAATTGGCTACAGTGAAGCTAAAGTGTATTGCACTTGCTTGTAGTTGCACAGAAGAAAAATTATAAACAGATATATTCCAAACTGCATTAACAAATACACAGGCAACCTCAAGTATTCTTTGGTCACCATTAGCCCAGTCTCACTATGACGTAAATAATTTCAAATCTGTGACAAAATCTGATCAAAGTGCAGATGTACTGTATGCAATGGAGATAGTATCTAGGATGGGAAACCAGACTACATGTTATGTTGAGGTTTGGAACCTGGTTGGTTCATTTTACTCATCTTCTCTGAGCGGGCTGCAAGTACATCAGACTATTAGACGCCCCCTTATTTCAGTTCAATATTGATCTTGGATGCCAATGCAGAGCTTTGTGGTAATTGAGTCTTATCTTGAGAATGTATGTTTAATAAGGGGGGGGGGGGGGGGTGTGGCTGTAGATCCCTGTGGAATGGCAAAAGAAAGATGGTGGGAAATCACCCGCCAGTATTAAACAACTCAGCCAGTGTGTCCCTTTTCTGATGACATTTGTATTGGGTTGTTGTCAAACAAGTGAGAGCCCTCAACAGCACTAGACAGGCATTTGTTGCTGATGTCTCTCCACCAACGTTAATACATTTATCTGCATCTATTGTGCTTGGCCAATACAGACAGTCTCATTTTAATACAGTAAACACACTCCATCCACACATTTTCTAAAAAGCAGAATGAACACTAAGCGACTCGTTGCTTCACGTTGAGCAACGCGGCTGGTTAGAAGGTCAATATCTGTTTTCATTTAGATTATTCATGAAATCAATTGCTCATGGGGAAAATGGATTTAATGAGTAGAGATAACAAGCGGAATCAATTTTCCTTGATCCTTCACAAAATCGACCAGGGAAATGGTAAGTGTTCAGTGAAACTGAAGACATTTGATCTCCATTTCTGTTTCTATATTATGTAGATGCAGCGATTAAGTAGGTAGTAAACGGGGATTGTCATTACAGATCTCTCATCTCATTGCCATTCATCAAACACTCGCTGGAATAAGATGATTGAAACATTTACAGGAACTCTGCGTCCCAAAACGTACGGACTGACCTGGTCAGCCTGTCGTTTGAACCCATCCACTTCAATTATCAATGCCCTCACCACCTTAGCCAAAACGAGGACGTCTGGCCAGTACATGTAATGAGTAAGAAGTGAGGCAACGATGCATGACAATACTCTAAATATCTCATTTACCTGATAGTCAGCCATCTCCTCTGTGCATCATGTGGACAGCCACCAGGCTCAGGGCTCAGTGTCATTTGGAGGTGAGAGCAGAACGAGCCAAGCAAAGAAAATATTACTTTTATTCAACCGATGTGTTCTGATTGACAGCCTCCAATTGCTTTGCCCGCAACCTTGGATGACTGGTGCTCGGAGTTAGCATTTTGTGTGGCTGGGCAGTCAAGTCTTATACTGATGCAGCTTTAGACTAAATGCAGAATATCCACATGCATGGGTAGGAATGTCAATAACATGTATGAACGAATTACTGGAAATGAGAGTTTCTTATTAACTACATACTATGTGTAGACAATGACCAGTGCTAGAAATGCTACAAGTCACCACATTCGCTTTATAGTGCTGAGGTGCAAAAGTATAACTCTACCAGTTTGAGAGGGATCATCACATCTAGAGGTGAATAGTGAATGTCTTTTTTCTCTGCAAGTGAAAATGGCAGCAATGGTGAAGGGAAAATGTTCTGTGTTTATGGAGTTCCCTCTGACTCACTGTCTTCTATCCTCACTACTCTTGTCATTTTCTTCTCTTTCTGCCTCGCTCCTCTTCTCCCCATATGCCGTAAAAACACCTCCACACAACGGGACATATGCTTGTGGTGCAATGAAAACATCTACCCTCAGGAGAGTCCCTGTCCCAATGGCCTCCCCCGAGTGTGTGTGGGCTGATGAGGTGAAAGCAATCTAAATGGTGTTCTGAGCGACAGAGGTGGCACACGACACACACACACACACACACACACACACACACACACACACACACACACACACACACACACACACACACGTACACACACATGATGAAACGTATCATCAGACCCCCCATCAAACAAAGGCCTATCCTGAGGACGCCATTGCATCAAAGGGGGCGAAAAACATCGAAAATGAGTTAAACCCCTGCCGACATGGGGGGTCACTGTGTTCCGTTCCAATTTTCTGTCCCTTTCTCTCAGGGGTCAGTAATTGAGCGTCAGAAATTGGAAAAATTGCCACAAGTCAAAGCAAAGTCACAAAACAGCTTTATTTTCTCCGTTATACATGAACAGGGGAAAAGACAACTGGGGACAGATGAAGGGCCAGAAGGTGGTTTAGTGCCTTTCCAAGTTTGCACAAAAAAGAAAACAAGAGTGAGTGAGTGAGTGAGTGAGTGAGTGAGTGAGTGAGTGAGTGAGTGAGTGAGTGAGTGAGTGAGTGAGTGAGTGAGTGAGTGAGTGAGTGAGTGAGTGAGTGAGTGAGTGAGTGAGTGAGTGAGTGTGTGTGTGTGTGTGTGTGTGTGTGTGTGGTTGTTGTTGTTGTTGTTGTGCAGACTTCAGTTGTTTAGTGTCAGTAATTTCCCCAGTCATATATGGTTGTGTTAGCAAAGATGCTCTCGCTGGTCCCCGGGCTGCCTTCCAAATGTGGAGCAAAGCATCTCCTGACACACTACTGCAGCATGGCGGCTAAGTGCAACTTGTTTTTATCTTCAAGGACAAGGTGACCTCCCCGTTGCCATTGACACAAAAAAAGGGAAAAATTGAGAGCATCTGATCTTCTGGGGATATTAAACAAGACAAATAGGCATCAACCCATCAGCACAGCAACAATGAAGAGTGTTTGATTTGGTGTGAAAATATTGGAAAACTTGACGTTGTTGTCAATGACAGTGAAGGACATATTGGTCAAGGCTGCTTGTGGCTACTTATAGCCAGAGAGCCGCAGCCAAAAGAGCCAGGTTTTTGCCACATTACAAAAAATTAAGGTTTGAAATAAGTTTGTATGGGTGTGTAATTGTACAAGATAGTATTCAAAGCTATACGTTATTAGAATTACAACAGAAATGTAGATAAGGTTCATCTTCAGAATAAATTGCTTTATGACGATTTTCAAGATGTTTCCTCAATAGCAAGTTGAAGCAGTAATGACAAAAGGCTGCACTACACCAGTAGAGAAATAAACAACTGATCACAGTATCAGACAATTCATCATCCCAAAATCCAAAGATCTAAGTTTGAAATTAGATTTACAACTTTGAATCTTGGCAAAAATATGTATTTTGAGATTCACCATTTTCACTCATCCAATCTTGATTTATCCATCCCTGGACATGCTGATATATTCATAGAAAACAATAAGTGTTCTTCCACATGCGTACAATCTGAATCTCTGCTATTTATTTCCCGTGGCTTTGCAGCATCTACAGAAACCTAATCTATGTGTCTGTATTAAAATTCATGAGGACAGATAAGAAGGGACTTTCATTAGTATGGGATTCTGAAGCTGGTAGTTTTGGGGGGACAGTTAAAGCTTAAATACTTCTAGCAGCAATTTCTAGGATCTCATCTGGGGTCAGAAAAGTGAGGTCAGATAGGTGTATGAACAAGTATCATGTGCCATTTACGGTAGGCTGGTTTTTCGACAAATACAAATTGAACACGCTGCGTCCGACATATGTCCTATACCATGACACGTAGTAGTATTACAGAACATTAATTTGGCCAATAGAAGTCCCTCGAACCCTTGAAAGGCTAACACCTGTCACTTAAAGTTATCCTACAGTATTTCCCTACAAGACACAAATTGAAATATAGAATCTGGTACTTGTGCCTCGTATCTACTATCAAACTTTGCTAGCTCGTACATTTTCCATGTTTTCCAAATAGTTCATATAAATGATCATGCCACTGGTGCACATTCATCTACAACTACTCCCCCTTCTATAGTGTAGAAGCCAATGTTCATGCATGACAAGGTATTTATCCTAAAACATTGAGTATCAAGGTTTTGCATGATTCATAACGAGATAGGAGGTGGGGCAAATAATAGTTTAAGGTCCCAAAGTGTGTTGCCACACACATTAGATTGACATGTAGACTAGGAAAAAAGGTCAACATTTAGGGGAGAACGGGGTAATTTGTCACACGGGTAAGTTGTCACAATCGTTATATCTCGGAACCAGAAGGCGCTGTCTGTTAAATTTTGGTATGTAAATATCCACAACTGGGATCAGAGGTCACCTACATAGTCCTCCTTGGAGTTAGACTGCTGCATTTGAGGTGAGAGGACTGTTAGTGTTTTTCATGTCAAATTGAAAATATTTAGCTCCTCAGTATGTTTCTTCTAGGCTTTTACACAATGGGTTTATAACAAAACACTTGTTACCCTAAAAAAGTGTGAAGGGTAAGCTATAGTTTAGATTGTTTTTAGCAAGCTAATTAGTTTGTCAGATGGTTGTTGGCCTTGATGCTAGCAATAAATTCCAGTTGGGGTTGGTCGTCACAATTTTTGGGGGGTTGGTTGTCACATGATATCCAAAGGGTGCAGGAAAGGAACCCAATAACAAAAGAAAATGTCAAGCTGTATCCTCACCGATACCCCAGAGAAGGAGAGAATTGAGGAGGAAAGGCAGCTAGCATGCAAAAGAGAAAAAGGGCTACAAAATCAAAACGACCCAGTGCATCCAAACTAGACCAGTTGCCAAGGCTACTGCACCCAAGTGCACTCCACCCCAGCTGGGGAAGAAGAAAGAAGAAGAGACAGGAGGAGGAATCTTCATCAGATGAAGAGGATAGTTTGTGTTTGGTTTGTATGGAAACGTTCTCCTGCACCCGTTCAGGGGAGGTAAGGGAGAAGTGTTGTATGTGCAACCAATGGGCACACAATCTCTGCTTAGTTAGAGTGAGCAGACCCTACATTTGCCATCACTGTAACTCAGATAGTGAATGTGTGTATCCTAGTTGAGTAGGCTATTATTGTTAGACCTATTTGTTTTGTTCTTTATGTTGTTACATACAGTAGGTTGGTCTTAATATGGATTTCCTTTTAGTTAATTCCTTGCTCATTTTGTGTTAAGATGCATAAAGTTATGTAGGCCTACTTTTCATCTTGACAATGAAATTAAACTTTCAAATGTAGTTCTGCTTTCTTGCCTTCTTTTTAAGATTTTTCCCATAAAACACATTGTGACAAACAACCCCATAGTGTGTGACAACCGACCCCTTGATGGGGTTGGTTGTCACAATGTGTTAAGAGTGTATTTGATGGTAAATTTCTTCTTTATTACAATAAGTTAGAAAAAGTGAGGGGTTCACATTTCAAGCCAACACCTTAAGCTTCAATTTAATGTAGGAATGACTATTGAAAGATGTTTAGGTGATGAGCAATTCTCACTAGAGTAAAAGGGTTAGGGTTAGGGTTAGGGTTAGGGGTTAGGGTTAGGGTTAGGGTTAGGTTTGGGTTAGGGTTGGGGTTAAAATGACATCTTGTGTTTTGGGTGCACAGGCCTACTGATCTGATGCTGTTGTGTTATGTGAAAGTGAAATGATAGGATGGTTGAGTGGTATAGTCTGTGGCTGGTGCTATCCAGGGAGCCAGTTCCAGCCCAGGGGTGGTGGCTCCCATCGGTGTGGGAGACCAGGACCCTGACTATTGAGCAGAGGAAGAGGCAGCAGCACAATGGTCAGTAAAATGTGGTACTTTTGTGGGATTAAAACAATAAAATAAAATAAAATAAAATAAAATAAAATAAAAACCATAAAAATGGACATATATCAATACACACATACACAATTCCAATAATAGAAAAATAAATATGTGTACCTATTATAAAATTCCATAATCATGGTGCTAGTATTAAAATATATGGTGAGTGGCGGGGATGGGTGGGGGGGAGGGGAAATATGGGAAGGTGGGTTATGTGGTAGATGGGGATTGTTTTTTTCGGTGCTAAATTTAGGTTCAGGTGTGAGGGGATGGGTGGTTAGGGTTAGGGTAAAGGGTACATGGTTAGATAGCACAGATGGGAAAGCCCCGCTCCTTCACCTGGGAGACCCGGGTTGAAGCCCCAAGCCCGACAGTGCAAAAAAAGGGGGAGGGGTGAACTAAAAACCTTTTGGCCCATAGACATATATATGTGTATGTGTAAAATATCCAGATGATTACTTAAATACATAAATAAAAGGCCCTAAAACATTAGCTAAAATCATCCTAAAATTAGTGCTGTACCATAAAGTGTTATTAAAACATCATTTGTCATTAAAACCAAGGGGTACCATTGTGCCGAGTTTGTCAATCCATATTTTTTCTGCTCTCTTCCTCTGCCCAATAGTCCACCTATTATTTGATTCTAGACCAGAGATGATGAGGTTTGTCGGTGAATGTATTTGGAAATGTCTGACTAAGGGTGTTGTAAGTCTACTTTCCCCAATGTTGTATGTGTGTTGTTTTAATCTGGTCAGTAATGTATGTTTTGTTTCCCCAATGTAGTGTTTCGAACAGGAGGTGCAGGTGATTATGTAGATGATGTTGCTGGAGTGGAGTGAAAATGTGCCCAGGGTGGGGTGTGATGCTCTGCTGTGTATGTTATGTATGAATTTCCGGTTTTTGTACATACTGTCGTGCTGTGTTTGTGGTGAATGTGAGTTATCTTTAAAGGTTGACCGGACTAAAATGCTTTTAAGGTTATTATTTTTTCTGTGGGCTGAAATGACTTGACAGTATTGTAATGCTGGATGGTGTGTTTGTGTGCGGGAAAAGTTGTGTTTGAGGGTGCGGTGTAGGTTGGAAGTCCTGTGGGAAAATGTGGAGATAAATGGGATTAGCTGCGGCTGGTGCGTAGTCCGGCTGTTGGAAAAAGAGGGGGGAGTGCCTCCAAGCACTGCTGTAAAGGAAGGGGGGTAGGGTGGGTCGGGATGCAAACCCTGGTTAGGGTAGGGGAGGGAGGGGAGGCAAGGGGGGTTGGGATATAGACCCTGGTTAGGGTAGAGGGCAAGGGTTTTTGAGGATCTAGTTGGTGCAGTGGTTGGAGGCCGTCCCCCGCCCTCGGACATCTGGGGCGGAGCTTCCAAGGAGTGAATGGGAGCGAGAGCGGCCAAGGTGCTGTTTTTAATTTGGCGGAGAAAACGTTTAGAATATCCTCTGTGTCTGAGGCTACTGAAAAGAATGGAGGTGGTGTTATGTTAGGGTTAGGGTTAGGGTTAGGGTTGGGTTAGGGTTAGGGTTAGGGTTAGGGTTAGGGTTAGGGTTAGGGTTAGGGTTAGAGGGTTAGGGTTAGAGGGTTAGGGTTAGGGTTAGGGTTAGGGTTAGGGTTAGAGGGTTAGGGTTAGGGTTAGGGTTAGGGTTAGAGGGTTAGGTTTGGGTTAGGGTTGGGGTTAAAATGACATCTTGTGTTTTGGGTGCACAGGCCTACTGATCTGATGCTGTTGTGTTATGTGAAAGTGAAATGATAGGATGGTTGAGTGGTATAGTCTGTGGCTGGTGCTATCCAGGGAGCCAGTTCCAGTCCAGGGGTGGTGGCTCCCATCGGTGTGGGAGACCAGGACCCAGACTATTGAGCAGAGGAAGAGGCAGCAGCACAATGGTCAGTAAAATGTGGTACTTTTGTGGGATTAAAACAATAAAATAAATTAAAATAAAATAAAATAAAAATAAAAACCATAAAAATGGACATATATCAATACACACATACACAATTCCAATAATAGAAAAATAAATATGTGTACCTATTATAAAATTCCATAATCATGGTGCTAGTATAAAATATATGGTGAGTGGCGGGGATGGGTGGGGGGGAGGGGAAATATGGGAAGGTGGGTTATGTGGTAGATGGGGATTGTTTTTTCTGGTGCTAAATTTAGGTTCAGGTGTGAGGGGATGGGTGGTTAGGGTTAGGGTAAAGGGTACATGGTTAGATAGCACAGATGGGAAAGCCCCGCTCCCTCCCCCGGGAGACCCGGGCTCAAGCCCCAAGCCCGACAGTGCCAAAAAAAGGGGGGGAAAAATAAAAAACCTTTTGGCCCATAAACATATATATGTGTATGTGTAAAATATCCAGATAATTACTTAAATACATAAATAAAAGGCCCTAAAACATTAGCTAAAATCATCCTAAAATTAGTGCTGTACCATAAAGTGTTATTAAAACATCATTTGTCATTAAAACCAAGGGGTACCATTGTGCCGAGTTTGTCAATCCATATTTTTTCTGCCCTCTTCCTCTGCCCAATAGTCCACCTATTATTTGATTCTAGACCAGAGATGATGAGGTTTGTCGGTGAATGTATTTGGAAATGTCTGACTAAGGGTGTTGTAAGTCTACCTTCCCCAATGTTGTATGTGTGTTGTTTTAATCTGGTCAGTAATGTATGTTTTGTTTCCCCAATGTAGTGTTTCGAACAGGAGGTGCAGGTGATTATGTAGATGATGTTGCTGGAGTGGAGTGAAAATGTGCCCAGGGTGGGGTGTGATGCTCTGCTGTGTATGTTATGTATGAATTTCCGGTTTTTGTACATACTGTCGTGCTGTGTTTGTGGTGAATGTGAGTTATCTTTAAAGGTTGACCGGACTAAAATGCTTTTAAGGTTATTATTTTTTCTGTGGGCTGAAATGACTTGACAGTATTGTAATGCTGGATGGTGTGTTTGTGTGCGGGAAAAGTTGTGTTTGAGGGTGCGGTGTAGGTTGGAAGTCCTGTGGGAAAATGTGGAGATAAATGGGATTAGCTGCGGCTGGTGCGTAGTCCGGCTGTTGGAAAAAGAGGGGGGAGTGCCTCCAAGCACTGCTGTAAAGGAAGGGGGGTAGGGTGGGTCGGGATGCAAACCCTGGTTAGGGTAGGGGAGGGAGGGGAGGCAAGGGGGGTTGGGATATAGACCCTGGTTAGGGTAGAGGGCGAGGGTTTTTGAGGATCTAGTTGGTGCAGTGGTTGGAGGCCGTCCCCCGCCCTCGGACATCTGGGGCGGAGCTTCCAAGGAGTGAATGGGAGCGAGAGCGGCCAAGGTGCTGTTTTTAATTTGGCGGAGAAAACGTTTAGAATATCCTCTGTGTCTGAGGCTACTGAAAAGAATGGAGGTGGTGTTATGGAAATCTGAAATCAGGGATGAAATACGGTGAAACCGGATGATTTGTGATTTAATTATTCCTTTAAATGTATGTTTGGGGTGGTAGCTGGATTTATGCAAAAGGGCGTGAGTGTCGGTGGATTTAAAGTAAACCTTGGTGAGTAGTTTGTTTTGCGTGGGGTTTATTGCTTGAAAAAATACTGTGGTGTCTAAAAAGTGTACCTGATGTGGATCTATTATGTATTTGAGTTTTATTGATGGGTGGTGACTGTTAAGTGTGTTGATGAAATCCGGGAATAGAGCGACATCATGGGGCCAGGCCCCAATGATGTCGTCTAAAAATCTGAAATAAAAGAGGGGTTTTAAGTCACACTTGGCCAGTGCTTCTCGCTCCCATTCACTCATGTAGAGGTTGGCGTAGGATGGGGCGTATCTCTGACCCATGGCTGTCCCATTGACCTGTAGAAAATGTTGATTATTGAATGAAAAGTCATTATTATTTAAACAGATGGTGAGTAATTGTAAGAGTTCTGTGTCCGGTCTAGTGCTGTCTGGGTACTTGGAGAAGATGGATTTTATTTTATCAAGTCCCAGTGGTGTGCTGATGTTGGTATATAGGCTGTCTACGTCAATTGTAAATAGTTGTGTATGGGTGGGGACAGCCATGGGTCTGATGATATCTAGGAAGTGGTAAGTGTCCTTGAGATAACTGGGGTGTCTGCTAGAGAGGGGGCCAAGGTAATGTTCAATATACTGTGAGATATTGTAGGAAGTGCTGTTGCAGTCTGAAACTATAGGTCTGCCGGGGGGAACTTCAGAGGGAATGGTCCAGGTGTGTGGTTCTTTGTGTATTTTAGGTAGTAAATAAAATTGCCTGGTGCGTGGGTTATCTGGTCCGAATAAAAAATCTCTTTGTTTGGCTGTGATATGTTTCTTATGGTATAATGAGTTAATGATGGTTCTGAGTTGTGACTGTGTTTCTAACTGAATGCTGTGTGGTATTGGCCTGTAGTGTTGGGTGTTGTTGAGTTGTCTGTTTGCTTCCAGTACATAATGCTGTCGGTCCATGATGACTATTTTTGATCCTTTATCTGCCGGTTTTATGATTATGTTGGGATTATTGTTCAATTGTGTAAGGGCTCTGCGCTCGGCCTCCGGTAGATTATCTGAGATATCCACCGGAGGCCGATATGAACGCAGAGCCCGCCTGTCTGACTTAATGAGTGATGTTATTTTAGCGTCCAACTGGGAGTCTTTGGGTTCCCAGTTGGAGGGGTGTGTGAATGGGGTGTACTGAAACTTAGGTAGTGAGTGAAAATAGTCATGTATTTTGATGCGTCTATGGTATTTGTGAATGTCCCTCTGAAGTTCCTCCCAGTCGTAGGCTTTGGGGCGTGGGATGAATGACAGTCCCCTCTCCAGCAGCGCTATTTGGGGGGCAGAGGGAACAAATAGTTGGGATAAATTGAGAATGTTAGATGATGAGCTCCACCCCAGGTCCACACCAGCCGCAGGTTCCTGTACAGGGGGGTCAAGAGAGGGAGATGAATTAATTACAGGGTTATTTGTAGACAGTTGTGGGGGTACAGAATTATTAGGTATGGGAATTGACAGGATGCTTGCTTTGTTGTTACATAATTGTTTGTATGATGGGGGTGCCGGGTTGGTTTCTGCTGAAATTATAAATTTAATTGTTTACACCAGTATTGAAATATGTCGATAGCTGTGAATTTGGTCCAATGAATGTTATCCTGTACTGTAATGAAGGTGTCGTGTGGAATTTCTGCAAGGAAGGGGAAGTATGTGGCAATGGTGTTATTAATGAGTGTGAGATTGTATTTTTGTTTTGGAGTGAGGTTGGGTGAAAAATTGATTATGGGATAGTATATGTCTGCGTTGGGGAAGGTAGACCTTGCCTGCTTATCAAGTGCCTTAAGTTGTTTGATGGAGGTCTGTTTCGGGTCCTGGTCCTTGTTGTTTATCCCCACCGAGAGAACCACCACCTTAGTGTTAAGGTTAGGTGTGGTTTTTTCACACATTTTTTGTAAATGGTAGAAACTGGCTCCCGGGTAGCAGTCCAGTTGGATCTGTGGATTGTTGTGGGCTGGGATCCGACTAATATTGGAATCCCCCAGGATCAGGACCGGTTTCCGTGGTGTTATGAACCAGTCTACTAGTTTCCTCTGAGGCCTGGCTATGTGGGTGGTGGGTT